>NW_004443995.1:7403889-7407757 GCF_000243295.1 Trichechus manatus latirostris
TGCCATTGGAATTTGGATCGGGATTGCATTGTATCTGTAGATTGCTTTTGGTAGAATTGACATTTTCACAATATTGAGTTTTCCTATCCATGAGCAAGGTGTTTTTCCACTTATGTAGGTGTGTTTTGGTTTCTTGTGGTAGTGTCTTGTAGTTTTCTTTGTATAGGTCTTTTACATGTCTGGTTAGATTTATTCCTAAGTATTTTATCTTCTTGGGGGCTACTGTAAATAGTATTGATTTGGTGATTTCTTTTTTGTTAGTGTGGAGGAATCTAACTGATTTTTGTGTGTTTATCTTATATCCTGATACTTTGCTGAAATCTATTAGTTCCAGTAGTTTTCTTGTGGATTCTTTAGAGTTTTCTGTGTATAAGATCATATTATCTGCAAATAGATATACTTTTACTTCTTCCTGACCTATTTGGATGCCCTTTATTTCTTTTTATAGCCTAATTGCTCTGTCTAGGACCTCCAATACAGTGTTGAATAAGAGTGGTGATAAAGGGCATCCATGTCTGGTTCCCGTTCTCAAGGGGAATGCTTTCAGACTGTTTCCATTTAGAATGATGTTGGCTGTTGGCTTTGTATAAACGCCCTTTATTATGTTGTAAAATTTCCCTTCTAGTCCTATTTTGCTGAGAGTTCTTATCATGAATGGGTGTTGGACTTTGTCAAATGCCTTTTCTGCATCAATTGATAAGATCACGTGGTTCTTGTCTTTTGTTTTATTTATGTGTTGGATTATATTGATTGTTTTTCTAACATTGAACCATCCCTGTATAGCTGGTATGAATCTCACTTGGTCCTGGTGGATTATTTTTTTTTATATGTTGTTGAATTCTATTGGCTAGAATTTTGTTGAGGATTTTTGTGTCAACGTTCATGAGGGATATTGGTCTGTGATTTTCTTTTTTTGTGGCGTCTTTACTTGGTTTTGATATCAGGGTTATGCTGGCTTCATAAAATGAGTTTGGGAGTATTCCATCCTTTTCTATGCTCTGAAATACCTTTAGTAGTAGTGGTGTTATCTCTTCCCTGAAAGTTTGGTAGAATTCTCCAGGGAAGCCATCAGGGCCAGGGCTTTTTTTTGTTGGGAGTTTTTAAATTACCTTTTCAATCTCTTCATTTGTTGTAGGTTTATTTAGTTGTTCTACCTCTGTTTGTGTTTTTTTTAGGTAGATGGTATGTGTCTTAGTCGTCTAGTGCTGCTATAACAGAAATACCACAAATGGATGTCTTTTAACAAAGAGAAATTTATTCTCTCACAGTCTACAAGTCCAAATTCATGGCATCAGCCCCAGGGGAAGTCTCTCTCTCTCTGTCGGCTCTGGAGGAAGATACCTGTGATGCGTCAGTCTTCCCTTGGTCTGGGAGCATCTCAGTACAGGAACCTCAGGTCCAAAGTATGCACTCTGATCCCAGCACTGCTTTCTTGGTGGCATGAGGTCCCCATGTCTCTCTGCTCACATATCTCTTTTATGTCTCAAAAGAGATTGGCTTAAGACACTACCTGATCTTGTAGACCTCATCAATATAACTGTCACTAATCCATTTTATTACATCATAGTGTAGAGTTTACAACACATAGGGAAATCACATCGGATGATAAAATGGTAGACAATCATACAATACCGGGAATCATGACCTAGCCAAGTTGACAGATATTTTTCAGGGACACAATTCAACCCATGACACTATGTTTCCAGAAAATTGTCCATTTCCTCTAGGTTTTCAAATTTGTTGGAGTACAGTTTTTCATAGTATTCTGTTATGATCTTTTTATTTCAGTTGGGTCTGTTGTGATATCACCCATCTCATTTCTTATTCGAGTTATTTGCTTCCTCTCTTGTTTTTCTTTTGTCAGTTTGGCCAATGGTTTATCAATTTTGTTGATTGTTTCAAAAGAACCTGCTTTTGGTCTTGTTAACTCTTTCAATTGTTTTTCTATGCTCTATTTCATTTAATTCTGCTCTAATTGTTATTATTTCCTTTCTTCTGGTGCCTGAGGGCTTCTTTTGCTGCTCTCTTTCTACTTGTTCAAGTTGTAGGGTTAATGTTTTGATTATGGCCCTTCCTTCTTTTTGGATGTGTGCATTTATTGCTATAAATTGACCTCTGAGCACTGCTTTTGCTGTGTCCCAGAGATTCTGATAGGACGTGTTTTCATTCTCATTTGATTCTGTGAATTCCTTTTTTGTGTCCTTAATTTCGTCTATAACCTAGTAGTTTTTGAGCAAGGTGTTGTTCAGTTTCCATGTATTTTATTATTTTCTTGCTTTTTCTGTTATTTATTTCTATTTTTATGGCTTTATGGTCAGAAAAGATGCATTGTAATATTTCAATGCTTTGGATTTTGTTAAGGCTTGCATTATGGCCTAATATGTGATCTATTCTGGAGAATGTTCCATGTGTGTTGGAAAAGAAAGTATACTTGGCTGCTGTTGGGTGGAGTGTTCTGTATATGTATATGAGATCAAGTTGGTTGATTGTGGCATTTAGATCCTCCATGTCTTTATTGAACTTCTTTCTGGATGTTCTGTCCTTCACCAAAAGTGGTGTGTTGAAGCCTCCTACGATTATTGTGGAGCTGTCAATTTCTCTTTTCAATGCTGTTAGAGTCTGTTTTATGTATTTTTGGAGCCCCGTGGTTGGGTGCATAAATATTTATTATGGGTATATCTTCCTAGTGTATTGAGCCTTTAATCATTATCTTTCCTTATCCTTTGTGGGGATTTTGCTTTAAAGTCTATTTTGTCAAGGATTAATTTTGCCATTCCTGCTCTTTTTGATTGTTGTCTGTTTGATATATTTTTTTCCATCCTTCGAGTTTTTGTTTGTTTGTGTCTTTAAGTCTAAGGTGTGTGTTTTGTAGACAGCATATAAGCGGATCGTGTTTTTTTAATCCATTCTGTGATTCTCTGTCTCTTTATCCGTGCATTTAGTCCATTTGCATTCAGCATAATTATTGATAGGTATGAATTTGGTGCTGTCATTTTGATGTCTTTTTTGTGTGCTGTTAACAGTTTCTTTGTTCCACTTAATTTTCTGTGCTGAGTTGTTTTTCTTTATGTATTTTCTTTTCATCTTTTTCATTGTTGTTGATTTTGTATTTATGTTTTTC
Source organism: Trichechus manatus latirostris (assembly GCF_000243295.1). Taxonomy (NCBI): domain Eukaryota; kingdom Metazoa; phylum Chordata; class Mammalia; order Sirenia; family Trichechidae; genus Trichechus; species Trichechus manatus. The sequence continues at coordinate 7,407,011 of NW_004443995.1, forward strand.
TTGTTTTTTATTTTGATGTGTAAGATTGTTAGTTTCCTTTGTGGTTACCTGAATATTAATCTCTATTTTTCTAAGTTTAAACCAACTTTTTATTTCTTGATATTGTCTTGACTTCCTCTCCATATGAAAGATCTATGACTACATTATTTAGTCACTCTTTTTTGTTTTAACGTTGTTGTCTTTTACATATTTACTTCTCTGTTACCTTATTTTCAGTGTTTTAACTTTGATTTATTTTTGTGACTTCCCTATCTGGGTTGATATGTGGTTGCTCTGTCCTGTGTTCTAGTCTTGGGTTGTTATCTTGTGTTATTGATTTTTTAATCAGAGGACTCCCTTTAGTATTTCTTGTAATTTTGTTTTGGTTTTTACAAGTTCCCTAAACCTCTCTTTATCTGGAATGCCCTAATTTTGCCATCATATTTGAGAAAGAGTTTTGCTGGATATATAATTTTTGGCTGGCTATTTTTTTCCTTCAAGGCTTTATATACATCATCCCATTGCCTTCTTTCCTGAGTGGTTTCTGCTGAGTAGCCAGAGCTTATTATTATTGACTCTCCTTTGTAGATGGCTTTTCATTTATCCCTAGCCACTCTTGAAATTTTTGCTTTGCCTTTGATTTTGGCAAGTTTGATTACAACATGTCTTGGTGACTTTCTTTTAGGGATCTACCTTGTGTAGGGTTCCATGAGCTTATTGGATATATATCTTCTCATATTTCATGCTATCAGGGAAGTTTTCTGCCAA
>NW_004443995.1:7407996-7451850 GCF_000243295.1 Trichechus manatus latirostris
TATTGAGTTGTCTAATTCTGAAATTTTATTGTTAACCTTCTGGATTTCTGATTGCTGTCTCTCTATGGATTCTTGCAGCCTGTTAAATTTGTCATGATGCTTTTGTATAACCTTCTTAAGTTCCTTTATTGCTTTGTCTGTATATTCCTTGGCTTATTCTGCATTTTGCCTGATCTCTTGAAGAGCTCTGTATATTAATCTTTTGAATTCTACCTCTGGTAATTTGAAGAGTTTCTCTTCCTCTGGAAGATTTCTTGATTTTTTGTTTTGGTGGCTTGCTGAAGCCATTTGGTCTGCCTCTTTATATGAATTTGGTATTGACTGTTGTCTTTGAGTCATGAATAAGTTATTATATTTATGTATTTTATGTTTGCTTACTGTGTCCTAGCTTCTTGTTTTGTTTTGTTTTGATATGTCCAAATAGGCTGGTCATTTGAGCTAGTTTGATTTTTGGCATCTTTGAAGCTCTAACATCCTGTCACCAGGTGGTTCGAGCTGTTACTAGGTATGTGAGCCCAGGAGTCTGTTTACTTCTCTTGTGTGGATTCAGCTCAGGTGTCCAGGTCGTTGGTCACCAAGTGTGTCGTGCAGGCTCTCACCTACAGTCCTAGACAGGCAGGGGTGATTGGAGTAGGCACAGGTATCTGGCTGCAGTAAGGGGTCATGTACTGAGCAAGGCAGGGAGCTGACAGCTGCCCCTGAGTGTCTGGGTGAAAGGCGTGTCCCTGTTCCCTAGAGCACGTAGGTGGGTGGATTTTGCAGCCAGACTATGGGCACCCAGTGCTGTTGGCTGTAAGGACTGAGAGGCACCACTTATTCTTGGACCCCTGTCATTGCTGGCTAGATGGCATGTTTGAAGCCACCAGTCCTCAGGCCTCTGAAGTGGGTAGGTGAGGACCCTGCTTAATGGGCAGATCAGTGTCAGATGTCACAAATCTGCCACTCCCCCTTATAGCTGACACAGTTGAAAATAGGCTTCAAGTATATACCCTGCTGTACTGTGCTAATGAGGGCTATACTGTTGAAATGGGCTCATACATGTCTATGCAGGGGTGGAAGGCATTCAAACTCCGTGGACCCTTTTTGCCTGTGCCTATGCAAAGGGGATGTGCCTGCCCTGAGTTCCTGGCTTAGGGGAACTGGCAGATTATTTTTTCCTGTTTGTTTATTTGTTCCCTCTCCAAAGCCAAACGGATGGCTCAGGGAGCGTGATGAGTCCTAGTTCTGGCCCAGGAGGTGCAGCAATCATTGACGGCAGACTGGACTGGAGCAGAGTGGGGAGTGGGCAGGCAAATGGGAGGGAGGTACTTTCTGAAGGGGGGAGATTTTTTGATCCACACAGTAGTTTAGATGCATGTACTTATCTTTCACCCATTTAGTGCCACTTCTTTCTGGTTCTGGAGGCTTGAGCAGACTCTCTGCCTCTTGATCTCTCCTGATGTGGAAAACACATCCTGAGTGCCACTGCTTACTAACCCCGCTTGTGCCAGCTGATCCAGCCTGCAGGGTGCTGCGCTAGCCAGGTGAGATCTGGCAATTTCTCACTGCTTCCGAACTGTCTTTCCCTCCTCCTGCTGCTCAGTTCAATTCCTCAACTTTCTCTTTGATGTTCAGGGCCCCTAGATTATCATGTATAATCAATTCACTTGTTATTTTGGGTCTTTGATATAAGAAGGACCACAGGATGTGTCTGAATACTCCGTCATCTTGGCCCTGCCTCCCAGCAATTCTACTAAACTCTCTAATTAAAGTTTTCTAGGCTGAAAAATTGTGTCATCTACAAAATAATGACACTTATGGTTACTCCAAGGAGCCTTGGTGGTGCATTGGTTAAGTGCTTGGCTGCTAACTGAAAGACCTGCAGTTCAAACTCACCAGTGGATCTGTGGAAGAAAAGACCTGGGGCAACATTCTCCTGTAAAGATTACAGCCTAGAAAACCCTATGGGGCAGTTCTACTCTGTCCTATAAGTTGCTATGAGTCAGAATTGACTCAGTGGCACACAACAACAACATGCTTACTCCTTTTGAATTCTTAAATCTTTCCTTTTTTTTTTTAAATGCATTGTCTAGGACTTCCAGTACAAGACTGAATAGAACCAGTAATAGACAAATCCTTGTCTTATGCCTCACTTTAAAGGAAATTCTTCAAACTTTCCATTAGTAAGTATATTTACTAGAAAGTTTTGGTAGGCATGCCTTTCTAGGTTAATAATTTTTCCCCCCCCCAGTACTATTCTGCTGACAGTCTTTTGAAAGAAATCATGGGTGGGATAAATGTTATGAAGTGTTTTTTCCCCTTATACCAATTGAGATTACTATATAATTTTTCCTCTCTTAATAGATTAATGTGGTCAATTACATAAATAGACTTTATCACATATAATCATCCTTGCATTACTGTTATAAATAAAACATGCTCATGGTTTTTAAAATACATTGCTGGATTTGGATCGGTAATAATTTGTTTAGGATTTTGTGTCCATGCTGATAAGTGAGATTAATCTATAATTTTTCCTTTTAAAATATGTTGGTTTTGGTATCAAGGTTATTACTAGCTTCGTTAAATGAGTTGGACACCAACTTTTGGTATCAAGGTTATTACTAGCTTCGTTAAATGAGTTGGACACCAACAATTCACCCCTCCCCCTTTTAAATAAGTAAAACAACTTTCCCCTGAATGTTTGGTAGAATTTACTTCTCCCTTGTAGAGACATCTGAGCCTAGGACTATACTTTTTGTGAGTGAGCGTAATCTTTAAAAAGGATTGTTTTACTTATTATTGTCCTTTTAAATTCAAACGTTTTATATTTATATGTGTGTGTATGAAAATATATAAATACTTCTATGACACAACTCTCATTCGTACATATATAAAACTACATAATACTGAGCATATGGCTATTACCTATTCAGGGGCATAATTTTAAATTTTGAGCCTCTAGGAGCCCTGGTGGTACAAGGGTTAAACACTTGGCTGCTAACAGAAAAGTTGGCAGTTCGAACCTACCCAGTGGCTCCATGGAAGAAAGACCTGGCGATCTGTTTCCATAAAGATTACAACCAAGAAAACCCTATGGGGCGATTCTACTCTATCACATGGGATTGCAGTGAGTCGGAATTGACTCGATGGCACCTAACAACAACAATAACAACAACAACATGCAATCCTGAGAGTCCCTGGGTGGTGCAAATAGTTTGCCTTAACTACTAACCTAAAGGTTGGTGGTTTGAACCCACCCAGTGTCTCCATGGAAGAAAGGTCTGGCAATCTGCTTCTGTAAAGATTATAGCCAAGGAAACCCTATCAAGGAGTTCTACTCTGTAATACAAGGGGCCACTATGAGATGGAATTGATTTGGTGGCCACAGTTTTGGTTTTGGATATAACCCTGAACCCTGTAAATTTTGGAATTTCTTATAATCTGAATTAGCAAGATTGAGTATGTTGGTGGAATAATAACAACTAATACTTTTTGGTTACCTATAGCTACAACAATGGACTCTAACATACCAATGATCATGAAGATGGTATAGGACAGGGCAACATTTCCTTCTGTTATACATAAGATCACCATGAGTCAGAGCTGACTCATTGGCAAGTAACAACAACAATTCTGTGTCAGGAAGGTTACCTATGTTTTCACATTTAATGCCTATAGCAATCCTGTGAAAGATGGCTAATCCGACTAGACATAAGTAAGATGAGACTTAACCTAACCCTAACCCATTGCCATCGAGCCGATTGTGACTCATAGCAACCAGATAGGACAGAGTAGAACTGCCCCATAGGGTTTCCAAGGAGCAGCTTGTGGATTTCAATTGCTGACCATTTGGTTAGCAGCTGAGCTCTTAGCCACTGCCCCACTTTAGGGGCTAGGTAATTTGTACAAAATCTCATAGTTAGTGAGGGGCAAATTTGAGATTCAAACTAAATGTGTCCGAAGGAAAGCTGGTGTTCTTTTCACAATATCCTACTAGCAAATGGATGACAAAGACTGAAGATGAATTTTGATAATAGTAATAAGAAATTTTATTGCTGTTACTTTTTGAAATTGAAGTGCATGATATAGGACTGTAGGAAAATTGGCTCTCGTAAATATGAATACTGCTCAGGCTTTCATATAGTGGCATATAGCCTGTACACTGCATAACTCTAGGGGGCACCATTTATATAGACCCCAAAGTGAGTGGTGCCTCTCTGAATTTGTGCGATATAGTGGCCCTTATGCTGCCAAATAGGTACTGCATTACAAGGTTATGAGGAAAGGAGGAAGTCCTTCCAGTGGGGATATACTTATCGTACAATACATAAAAGATTAATTGCATTATTGGGCTGACTTTGGGGATTCTTGTTAGTATATATAATGGGACTTGTTAAGATTGTATTTTACAAAACTTGTGCTGATATTTGCTGTTCTCATTTTGATACTTTCTGAAAAAAGGAAAATTTATTTCAGATGAGGGCAGCTAATTAACCTCTAAACTTTTCAGTTGGGGATTGGTTTTTTAAATTTTAAATAATTTTATTCTACATATTGAAGAAAAAAGTTTAAGAAGAAAACTCATAAGGCTTAATGAGTAGCTCAAAGAAAAATTCTTACAATGCAATGAAAAAAGGAAGTATGCTCTCTTAAAGAACCCAGGCTTTGTTTCCCATTTAATTATTTTTCCTTAATGAAATGCAATGTGCAATTTTTAGTAATTGAGGATAAGTGATAAACTTAGAAAATGTGAAAATATTTAGTTATGATTCTAGATTTGGAAACAATGAGTATATTAAGGTAGAATTTTATAATACAAACATTTTTATACACAGTAAAATAGTCTAAGTTTGTTTTTTTGGAGTTTATTTACGGTCAATATCGTGTCCATTATATTTTATGTGTGAATGCAAAACTTTTGTTGTTTTCTGATTTCCCCCACCCATCCATTCTTCTGTGTTTGCTTCTCCATTTTCCACTACGGTTATACTCCTTTTACTGAGGATGTATTTTTTCCTTCTAAGTCTTTTCTTCAAAGAAGTATCCATTCTCCCTGCTGGCTGTCAGTTCCTTTTCTCCTCTCAAAGTCATTTCAATCATTGTTCTTTATGCCTCTCAGAGGAATAGAAAAGGACTAGTCTCTGAATTGCTATTTCTCTTTCAAGCAAGGAGAATGCAGAGTGTGCTAAAAATCACTTTAATTTAATAGGCTCCCCAAAAGTGAATTCTTTCTCTTTCTATTGCCCTTAAAAAATTTATTTACCCTGTCATTTAAACTTTATAATAGATTACAAAAAAAACTTTTAACATTTAAAATGACAGAAACACTTGGCACTTTTCTTTTTGGACTTACCTTTAGGCAAAGTATAAAAACATTTCTCTAACTGTAGTAAAATCTTTGATTTCTCGAAACAAATGTGCTAATGCAATATTTCTCTTGAGTGAAGAAAAACTAAAAAAAAAAAAAAAAAAAAATAGTTTCCTTTCCCTCCCATTGGATTTAAAACAAAGCTCTGTATATATTCCCAGGGAAAATCTTCAAGTCTCTCTTAAGTATTTATGCATATATGCATATAGCTCCCAATTTATACCTTCCAAAAGTTAGTTTGTTAGCTCATTGAGAATATGGAATGCATTTCCCTATAACAGGCATAGAGTGGTTGGTGGTTATGGTCTATTAAAGCCTAACCAAACCAAGTAACTAGCTGCCTTTGAGTAGAATCTGACTCATAGCAACCTCATGTGCTGCAAAGTAGAACCGTGTTCCATAGGGTTTTCATGGCTGTGACCTTTCAGAATCAGATCACCAAGACTTTTTTTTCTTAGGTGCCTCTAGGTAGGTTTGAAATGCCATCCTTTCAGTTAGCAGTCCAATACTTAACTGTTTGCGCCACCCAGGAACTCCTCCATTAAAGTCTATTTAATCCCAATATCAGTACTAGGTCACCATCTGTAAGACCCATTAGCAATGTTGCTTACATGCACACTACGTTCTGAGATCTGGTAGTAATGATGGTGATGGGGGTGGTGTGAAAGATCTGTCAGTGACATCTCTCTATAGAGTCACCTTGGACTCAGCGTGAATGGGGAGTGGTGAAGACCAAGGGTAGAGTCAGAATCTGAGTTAGCCGGTCACTACTAGCTACATATAACCTTGATCTGATTTTACTTGTTATTTATATAGAGGACAAACCATCCCATATCTTGGGGAAATAGGATAATCTGTTGAAAAAGCCAAAGTCACACGGGTACCTTCATTTGCAGTGAAAATTAGAAGAGGATATTATAAGAGTCAAGAGGTCTTAGACATACCATAAACAAATACATAAGTGCATTAACATAATTAAACAAAAATTTAATTAGGGTTCCCTGAATAAGAATGTTCTGTTTGCAACGTTGACCACTAATGTCCCCTTTATTTCTTTTTATAGACAATAAGCTCTAACATTGAGCTAAAGATAAAAAATAAACATTTACCTCATTCTTCAAAATGAAATCTGAGTGGGGAATGGATGAATGGGGTATTAACCTTTTCCATTCTTCAGGCTGTCTTTTTCTAGGCCTAGCGATATGCTTCCTCAGCTTGGGTTGCTGTTTTCCTTGTGGAGTAAATGTGTATTTGTATATGGACTGGGGATCATAATTCTAACCTCTAGAATCTCCTCCCTCTATTCTTCTTTTCTCTCCCTTCCCTCTCTTCTCCTGGCATTTTTGCTTTATTTAGTTTGTCTTATTTAATTTCAAAATTGTATAATCTTTTTTTTTTTTTTTTAAATATTTTATTGTACTTCAGGTGAAGGCTTACAGAACAGATAGTTTCTCACGTAACAGTAACACACATGCTGTTTTATGACATTGGTTAACAACCCCACAACATTTTAACCCTCTAAATTCTCAACTTTTTTTTTTTTTTGGTGAAAATACACGTAGCCAAAGATACGCCATTTCAAAAATTTTTTTTACATACACATTTAAGTGACATTGACTACGCTCTTCTAATTGTGCTGTTATTCTCATTTAAGATGAAGGCTTACAGGACAAAATAGTCTCCCATTTAACAGTTACTACAAATGTTGCCCTATGACAATGGTTAACAATCTCACAACACATCAACAATATCCTTACTCTACTTTGTGTTCCCTATCATCAGCTTCCTACTCCCCTTCTGCCTTCTGGGCCTTGTCACTGGACTCCTGTACCTCGTTACTCTCATGATTTTACTGGGCTGTCCACTCGCAGGCTGAACAGTGAACCTCGAAGGTAACTTCGCCACTGAGCTAAAAGGGTGTCTGGGGGCCATACTCTCGGGGTTTCTCCAGTCTCCTTTAGGCCAGTAAATCTGGTCTTTTTTTTTTTTTTTTGTGAGTTAGAATTATGCTCTACATCCTTCTCCAGCTCTGTCCAGAACCCTCTGTTGTGATCCTGGTCAGAGCAGTCAGCGGTGGTAGCCGGGCACCATCTAGCTGTACTGGACTCAGTCCGGTGAAGGTCTTGGTAGCTGTGGACAATTAGTCCTTTGGACTAATCTTTTCGTTGTATCCTGTTCTCTTCATTCTCCCTTGCTCCCGAAGAGACGAGACCAGTGGAGTATCTTAGATGGCCGCTCACAGGCTTTTAAGACCCCAGACACTACTCACCAAGGTAGAATGTAGAGCATTATCTTTATAAGTAGTGTCATGCCAATTGAGCTAGATGTTCCCCGAGACCATGGTCCCCAGAGCCCTCCGTCCAGAAACTCAGTCCCTCGGGGAGTTTGGATCTGTCCATGGGGCCTCCATGACCTTTCCTTGTACAGGTTGTGTTAGTTTCCCCTGTATTGTGTACTGTCTCACCCTTCACCCAAGATACCACTTGTCTATTGCCTATTTAATATTCCCCCCCACCCCTCCCATCCCTGGTAACCAACAAGAATTGTTACATTCAAAATTGTATAATCTTGATGTTGTACCTGGATACCATTTCAATAGTTTTGTCCATTTTTATTTTGTACATTAGAGTTAAGGACTTGTGAACTTAACATACAAATATGTGAAAAACGGTGCAAATTTTATTTATCTTTCCTGTGTATCTAAGACCAATGGCATTTGCGTTTATTTTTTAATAGTTGTAACAATTGTACCCAGAATTCTTTCCTCTGTGGAGCAGGCTTTAGTATGCTTGGAGAGTTATCCTTGATTCTCAATTTAATTTATACATTTCTGGATTAAATCTACCCTTTACCTGTGAGTTACATCACAGAGAGTCTACCTGCCACTTAAAATTAAATCCCCCAAACCAAGAATTAAAAAATAAAAAACTTCATTAATATTGCTGTAATGATCTTTTATGAAAGATCAGTGACAAATAAATAAACCATCATCAGAGTTTATTCAAGATAATTGAGACTGTCATGGAGGCAGTAGACAGTTTATTCTCTTTATTCTCACTATACTGATTTGATTGAAAAGATTTTAAACTCACTCAATTTATCCCAAGAAATTTGGTGAGGAGAGGAGGGGATAGAGGACACAAGACATGAGACATCAAGAAGAAACCAGAACTAGATGTCAGCACAGAATCCAAGGTAGCTCTTGGGATTTCAACAGCAGGAATCTACTGATTTTTAGTCAAGGGCTCTGCCCTTAATGTGATTTAGTTACTTTTCAATATGTCTCCTTCACTCTCTTCACTTGATTGACTGTATTAGTAACCTTCTATCCCCTCTATATTTTTTCCCCATCTTACACCTTCTGCTTACTCATAATCTTGGCTTACTCATAAATTTGGCTCCCACAGTTTCCTCCATTCAATACTTTTTCCATGAACCTTCACTGACTTTCTCAGATAGCTGTAATATTTTTAAAAAGCTAAAATTCCCTTAGAGAAAGGTTGATTTGGTTTTTTTTTTTCATGTCAAGACACATAATAGATTGCTGGCTGGACCATGGATTGGCCTCTTTTGGGTCAAATGATTCTCCTTGTTCCCATCAGCAGGTGGTGCCCTAACTTCAAACCGTGGCTGTCATGGGCTGCTCCTATGCAGAGGCCGTGGGCCTGGATAGTTTCCATTAGAAGAGGGCACTGACATGGAAGGCACCATGATTAATGAGTAGAGTTACTATAGAATTTCCACTTCCTTCTTTATGTATAATGTAATGCTCACTGCTGTCCATAACAATAACCTAGAAGCACAAAATTCTGAAGCTTTTCAGCATCCAGAAAATAATTATTTTCAGTAGACTTTTGGTGTTAAATGTACTTTACTATATTCTAATAGTTTGAAAGGTGGTATTGTCTCTGTGTCATTATACAGTAAGTTTTAGTTACTCCAAACTATATCTATTAATCAGAACACGCTGATTCCCAACAAAAAACAATCATTTCTGTACTGAGAAATCTTAGCGTTTTAGAGACTTTTTTTTTTTTTCTTTCTGGGCTGTGAAATAATGAATGGCAAAATGCTGCTGCACATTATCTTATGGATATTGCACTGTGTTTTATTTTTTTTCTTTCTGGTTGTTTTTCTTTTATGTTGCTGGTAAGAGCCAATCATAGTTTCTATTGATCTGCAATCAATTGTCAAAATACGTGTTCCACATCGTATTGGAGGTAAAACTTTCTCAGCAAAATGTTTGATCTGTTAAGCAGTGATGAATTTACCCTTAGGAACACAGTCATACAAATAGGAGTTATTACACAGGAAGAATACCTGGAATATTCTTACACCTCAATTCAGTACTGACTCATTAGTGTGCAAATAATTTAACTATAATATGATTAAAGTTCTAAGAGTAAATGCTTTCCAGTTCTCACTACTGCAAAATGCACTTTACTTGTTTAAACTTAATTAACATTTACAGACTGCTGTCAGCTATGATCCATGTAAGTCTGAAGTAATCTTATTGGCTGCTGAAAGAGCAATGGAGAATGTCGGGCTTAGAATATTTCATGGTAGGATTCAGATAATTCTACAAAATATTGGGTGCCTTTCAATGCTGTGGGATGGTCACAATGCATTGCTAAGTCTATTTGAGAAATATACTTACTCTTCCTGATATTTACTTTAATAATATGGAAGATTGGATGACAGAGATATCCTTAATACAGTAACAAATTTATTCCATTTGTAGGGTTGGATGAGTGGTCTGGAGGATGGTTAGAAAGGAATCACTATTAATCACCTACTATGTACCATACGGAGCCCTAGTGGCCAAGTGGCTAAGAGCTATGGCTGCTAACCAAAAGGTTGGCAGCTGGAATCCACCAGTTGCTTCTTGGAAACCCTCTGGGGCAGTTCTACTCTGTCCTATAGGGTCGCTATGAGTCAGAATCAACTCAACGGTTGTCTTAGTCATCTAGTGCTGCTATAACAGAAATACCGCAAGGGGATGGCTTTAACAAAGAGAAGTTTATTCTCTCACAGTCCAGTAGCCTAGAAGTCCAAACTCAAGGTGCTGGCTCTAGGGGAAGTCTTTCTGTCTGTGTTGGCTCTGGAGGAAGGTCCTTGTCATCAGTCTTCCTTTGGTCTGGGAGCATCTCAGGGCAAGAAACTCAGGTCTAAAGGATGAACTCTGCTCCCAGCGCTGCTTTCTTGGTGATATGAGGTCCCCACTCTCTGCTTGCTTCCCTTTCCTTTTATCTCTTGTAAGATAAAAGATGTGCAGGCCACACCCCAGGGGAAACTCCCTTTACATTGGCTGAGGAATGTGACGTTTAACATAAAATTACAATCACAAAATAGAGGACAACCACACAATACTGGGAATCATGGTCCAGCCAAATTGATACACACATTTTTTGGGGGACATAATTCAATCCATGACAATGATAATGGGTTGGTTGGTTGGGTATGTACCACGCAGTGTGCTATTTGCCTCTATGAAACATAGTGCTCATTTTACAGATGAGAAGGTTGGATTAAATATATTAGTTAACTACCCAATGTCACACAATCCCTAAATTAAAGAGCTAGAATTCAAAATCTGGCATGATTCTTTTGTTCATGTCCAAAGTCCATAATCTTTTGATGATATGATACTTCTCTACTTTGGCTCCTCTCCAATATTCTTCCTCATCTCCATATTTCTCAATTAATGGTGAGTTCTTCAGATATGTAATGATAGTTTCAGTATTCCAGCAGATGTAGTCAGTGTGGACTGAAGAAGGATAAGATGAAAGAGCTCATAGCTGGAGACTTCTGGACTGTTAACGAGTTCTCAAATGTCTTGTCTTTGAATACAAAGAAAGGAGCATAAGGACCTCCAGATATTTCCAAGCTGTACTGCCAAGATTGCTGAATAGTAGAATATTGCGGGTAGTTGAGTGAAGCATGTCTTCCTTTGATTGAGAAATAAAGGTATTCTTCCTGTGGGACATGCAGCTCAATTTCTGTACTATCTTAGGGCAGCTCACTAATTTTCAATCTTTATTTACACTCTGATTTTATGGCATATACCATGCAAGAAACCATATCATAAATAAAGACATTAAAGACCAATTGAAAAAAGAGAACCTACAGACTGGGAAAAAATGTTTGGCTACCATATATCGAGCAAGAGTCTATTTTCTAAAACCTATAGAATACTTCAACACCTCAGTAACAACAAGACAAATAATCCAATTAAAAATGGGCAAAGGCTATGAACAGACACTTCACCAAGGAAGACACCCAGGCATCAAACAGACACATGAGGAAATGCTCGTGACCATTAGCCATTAGAGAAATGCAAATCAAAACTACAATGAGATATCATCTCACCCTGATATTGCTGACACTAGTTAAAAAGAAAACAAAAAACAGAAAATAGCAAATGTTGGAGAGGTTGCAGGGAGATTAGGACTCTTATGCACTGCCGGTGGGAATGTAACTGGTACAACAACCACTATGAAAAATGATATGGTACCTCCTTAAAAAGCTAGAAATGGAAATATCATACAATCCAGCAACTGTCACACTAATAGGTATATGCACATCCATGTTCATTGCAGCATTATTCACAACAGCAAAAAGATGGAAACAACCTAAGTGCCCATCAACAGATGAATGAATAAACAAACTATAGTACATATACACAATGGAATACTATGCAACGATAAAGAACAGTGATGAATCTGGGAAACATCTCACAGCATAGATGAATCTGGAGGGCACTACGCTGAGTGAAACAAGACAATCACAAAAGAACTGACATTATATGAGACTACTATTATAAAAACCCAAGAAAATGTTTACACACAGGAAAAAAAAGAAAGACCAATTGATTCTAGGAAAATAGAAGCAAAACATCATAATAATCCACCAGTTTTTGGGAAAAGAACCTTTAATATTTTTCATGTAATTTAGGGAAGTTAGAATTAAACCCATAAGACTAAATGCATTGACCAACTGTACAAGTTGAATTTTATTCTATTTTGTAAATGTATGAATAATTCTCAGTTTTACCTTCTGTTTTCACGAATATTACATTTTAGAACAAATTTCCAATGACCATTCAATAAGGAGTTCTATTCTACATTTTCTAATCTTGTGTTTAATTGTAAAATTTCAGAACAATGAGAGACCTTAGAAACTCACATGTTCTCTAGCTTATAAACTGCGTTAGACAATGATATTCAGCTCTGATTTGGTAATATTCCGGGATTTCAATGATCTAAAATTATTGAAACATAATTTAAATTAAAAAGTAAATGTTTATTTGAATATTGGGTTACGTAAACAAACTTGATCTAATTGACATTTCTCAAATATGCCTCTAAGCAATGGCAGAATATACATTCTTTTCAAGTGCACACAGAACATTCTCTAAGATAGACATATGTTGGACTATAAAACAATTATTTACTATTTTTAAAGGACTGAAATTATACAGAGTTTATTCTATAACCACAGCTAAATTAAATGAGGCATCAATAACCAAAAAATATCTTGAGAATACTGAAATATTTGGAAATTGAACAACATACACTAAAAAATCCATGGGTCAAAGAAAAAAATCACAAGGGAAATTAGAACATACAACTGAATGTTAATGAAAATACAACATATAAATTTTTGTGGGATATAGCTAAAGTAGTGCTTAGAGACAAATTCATATCCTTAAATGCTTATATTAGAAAAGAAGAATGGTCTAAATCCAGTGATCTTAGCTTCCATCTTAAGAAGCTAGAAAAAGAATAACCGAAAGTAAGTAGGAAGGAACAATAAAGAGCAGAAATTAATTAAGTAAAAATCAGGCAAACATTGGATAAAATCAATAAAACCAAAGACTAGTACTTTGAAAAAAATCAGTGAAATTGACAAACCTTTCACCAGACTGATAAAGTAAGAGAGAAGAAACAAATCACCAATATTAAGTGCGAAAGAGGGAATATCAGTATAGGTCCTACAGAATTTTGTAAGATAATGAAAGGATATTATGAACAACTTTATGCCAGTACAGGTGACTACTTCAATGAAAGGGAAATATTCTTGAAAGATACTAATTACCAAAATGAACTAAAAAATAGAAAATTGGAATAGCTCTATATCTATTAAATAATTTAAATTCATACATAAAAACCTCAGTACAAAGAACATTTCACACCCAGGATTTCACCGGTGAATCCTACGAAACATTTAAAAAAGAAACACTCCTAAACTTACGAAAGCTCTTACAGAAAACCGAAGAGAAGGCCAAATTCCTAAACTCAATTTATGAAGCCAGCATTACAATACCAAAATCAGACAGCAACATTACAATGAAAGAAAATGATAGATCATATCCCTCATAAACATGAACTCAAAAATTCTTAACAAAATATTATCAAATGTGTAATATGTCAAAAGGATAATACATCATGACTAAGCAGCGTTTATACCAGGCATGTTAATCCTATTTACACCCAACCTAGGTAAATGAGACATTTAAGTTGGTGCAAAACTTTAAAAAAAAAAAAAAAAGAGCTATTAAATACAAGTTTATTAAACTTAAAGTTGCCCACTTTAAAATCTCTCAGTTTTACTAGACATAGTTTCATAACACAATTATTGTTTTTTTTAATTACTCCTAAATTCATATGATATAGTCCTTGTCCCTTGTTCTTCTAAAACATTCCCTGTTCCTGATTTGGCAGAAGTTTTAATAACTAAGAAGAAGAAAATGGAGGAGAAAAAAGAAAAATATTTAGTTATCTCCTACTTTTTTGGCTTAGGATAATTTTTTAAGCCCACACCCTGAACAAATACAAATCTTTTAAAATTGAAAGTACAATGTGTGCTTACTGTACAAAATTTATGTAATGCAAATAAAAAGTACCAAATAAAAATGGTCTAAAGTCTCATGCTTGGAGAAAACCATTATGAAGCTCTTGGCGTAACTTTTCCACTTGGTCTGATTTAATAACAGGTATGATTATGAAGCCCTGGTGGCACAGTGGTTAAGAGCTCAGCTGCTAAGCAAAAGGTCCGAAGTTCGAATCCACCAGCCCCTCCTTGGAAACCCTACGGGGCAGTTCTACTCTGTCCTATAGTATCACTATGAATTGGAATCGACTCAACGGCAATGGATTTGGTTTTGATATGACTTTGGAAGGAAGGAGTCCTTGGGAGGCACAAATGGTTAACCTCTCTATTAAAAAAAGGTCGGTGGTTTGAATTCCCCAGAAGAGCCTCAGAAGAAAGGCCTGGTGATCTGCTCCTGAAAAGTCACAGCCTTGAAAACCCTATGAGGTAGTTTTACTCTGTGACACATGGGGTTGCCATGAGTCAGAATCGACCCAGCATCAGCTGGTTTGGTTTTGGTTTATGGCTATGGAAAGAGAACCAGGAAGAATCAACTTTGAATTCTAATCTGGTCTAAACGGCTGTAGGATGTTGGGCAGGTGATTTAATTCCTATGGGCCTCAGATTCCTCATCTATGTAATGTGGGGGCTGGATTAGACATTCTATATGATCCCTTCCAAACTCGAAGTATTTATGACCCTAAGGTAATCTTTACATGGCATAGTGGTTAAGAGTTTGGCTGCTAACCAAAAGGTCGGCTGTTCAAATCCAACAGGCACTCTCTGGAAACCCTATGGGACAGTTCTTCTCTGTCCTAAAGGGTCGCTGTGAGTCGGAATCGACTCTAAGGCTATGGGTTTTTTTTTGAAAAAGTAAATCTCAGGAACCTTGAAGGCGTAGAAATAAAAGTAAAGTCTACACTAAACAGAAGGTGGCAGTGTTGATGAAGAAAAGGCAGAGCATTTAATCCTAGTAAACGCAGGTGGATTGCCATACATGGTGTTTGTACCTTGATAAAATCAGTGCTGTTGCAAATTAGTGACAAACCACTAATCTAGCAGGATTAAGATATTCTGTTACAACACCTATATGTTTATTCTGAGGTTGATAACATCATTATAGATGACGTTGTTTTACTGTGAAATGAGACAGAATCAAAGGTGATCACCTAAAGCTCATACAAATACAGAAGTCGTGCTAAGCTCAGAGCTTTCAAGCGAGTAATACTTATTGTTATATTGGTTTTAGGTATTTCGAAAGAGTTTGCCTGGCTATTATTAAGTGACAATTTCCCTGTACATATTTGCAATTTGGCATGGATATTTTTAGTGAAGTAAAGTTTTTCGGTTTTTTTTCCAACTGTTTGAAATGAAGGAGCATTCAAGCATATATATTTTTTAATGGGCTTTAGACAGCTTATCTTTAACACATGGTAATGGAATTTAATAATTCAATCTTTTCCCTCTATCTTAAAAATATCTAATAAGAGTTAAATGCTTATAATAGGGCTGAGATATGAAGTTTAAATTTACGAGATATTATTTGTTTAGCAGGACATACGAGAAGAAGACCATTCAATTGAGCAACTGATTATAGGGCGTTTATTAACTCAGATTTTGTTTAGACTGAGGAAAAAAAATCTAGCAATGTATATTAGTAAGGTAGCACAGTCCTTCTCCAGGGTCCCTCAGGCTCATGTATCAGGCATACCAGTCTTATTGGGGTGCTCCTCTCCCCTCAGCATTTTTGGGAATATGTGCTATATGGTACTGACAAACTTCCAAGGGAAATTATCTTCTGTCTCTCTATCAAATTTTGGGAAAGATTAAAAACTACCTGAGAAGATAAAGATAGCCATGCCAAATATGAAGCCTGCAAATTACATACTATTAATTGTTACAAAAACCCCTTTTTGTTTATATTTGTACCATTTCCATGAAGCTCACAGGCAGTAGGGAGAAACCAGTGAGGGACACTGTAGGGCCTCCACCCTTCCCCCTGCTGGCTGACACCCTTCATAGCTGTTAGCTTATGCCACAAATACTGTAAGGCTCTTCCTGCAGAAATACTAGGGTTTCATTTTAGATAACACCGCTTTCTTCCTTCATAGGGCTGACTCCTTTTTTTTTTTTTAATAGACAGTCACTCCATATTATTATACCTACGGCCGCTAACCAAAAGGTCTGCAGTTCCAATCCACCAGCCATTCCTTGGAAACCCTGTGGGGCAGTTCTACTCTGTTTTATAGGGTCGCTATGAGCTAGAATCGACTCTGTGGCAACAGTTTTTTTTGGTTTTCTCCATCCCAGCCCCATCAGTCTAAACTTCCTATCCCACTGTCTGTGGTAATTTCATCTATTGTGCCGCCAGCCTCCCTCTCTACAACCTCAAATCCCTGGTGACAGCACCTAGCTCTGGTGACCTCTTTGCTCTTCCTTGATTGTGACAGACCTGCTCCCATCTCAGGATTTTTACAATTGCTGTTCCCTCTGCCTGGAGTGCTTTTTTCCCCTCTAATAATCACATGGCTAACTCCCTTAGTACCTCTAAGTTTTTTGTTCAAATATCACTTTCTGATCGTTCTATTTCAAATTGCTACTTCTTTCACCTTAACCCTGCCCTATCCCCACAATTCCTTCTCTCCTTCCCTTTTTATTTTTCTCTAGAGTATTTATAACCTTCTAATAACTACTGTTGTGTTCTTATTAGCTGCTGTTGAGTCGCCCTGAGTCATGGTGACTCCATGTAGAATGGAGGGAAACGCTGCCCAGTCCTGCCCCATCCTCATGATCAGTTGTGGATTGGACCATTGTGATCCATAGAGTTTTCTTGGCTGATTTTCCGAAGTAGATTACCAGGCCTTTCTTCCTACTCCATCTTAGTTTGGAAGCTCCATTGAAGCCTGTTCAGCATCATAGTGACACATAAGCCTCCACTGACAATGGGTGGTTGCTGTGCATAGGTGCACTTGCCGGGAGTCGAACTCAGATCTTACACATGGAAGGCGAGAATTTTACCACTGAACCACCACTGCCCCTCTAATAACTATAGAGCTTATTTATTGATTTTATTTATTGCTTGTCTCTCCGCACTAGAATGTAAGCCCTATGAGGGCAGGAATTTTGTCTGGTTGAAATTGCTGCATTTCCAATACCTAGAAAAATGCCTGGCAGAAAGAAAAAACACAATAAATATTTGTTAAGTGAGGATAAAAATGAGTTCCCTCAATGGAGTTTTTCAAGTGATTAGAAAATTTTTCGTACGTATTTTCTTTAAAATAATAGAAGGAACACAAATCCAGTAAAGGCAGCATACATACTTTTAAAACATGGTAAATATTTATAAGATATTTCATAAGGATTCTTTTTGTTCCTAATGGAACCAAAGGCAACTCAAGGAAAAATATGTGGCCACGTAAGAATTGAATTCATATTCTGCCCTATAGGCTTAATAATAGAATCATTTTAAGGTATAAATTAAGGTCAGCTTAGTATTTTTCCATTTCCTCATTGATGAATTTATTATTCTTTATTCAGTGTTTCCCCATAGTAGGCTGCAGCAACTCTGTGGATGCCAGGTCATTAGGCAACGTTACCAGGAGGTGCTGGCCATTCTTACTCCCTTCCTTCCCTTCTCCTGACCAACCTTGAAAAGTTCAAGAAGCACAACATATTCTATAGATCACTATCCAAAGTATGCTTCCTTCTGGGGTGCTAATCTATGTGCTTAAGAGCAAAGTGAGTTAAAAAGTTGTACTTTAAGACAATCATTCTGATGACACTTTACCTGATGAACAGGAATGCAGAAAAACTAATTTTCAGACATTCTGAGCTCTAGCCAAGCTGGGCAATCCTCTTTTCCTTATAAATGCCATCTATAAGTAGGTCTTCCTCTAAGATCTTCCTTTCTTTTGCATTGGCCTTTTCAGCCTTCACACATTCAAATTTTCTTCACCCTTCAAGGCTCGATTCAAAGGTTGTTGTTGCCAAGTGCCATTGAGTCTATTTGGACTCATAGTGACCCCGTATGACAGAGTAGAACTTCCCCATAGGGTTTTCTTAGCTGTAGCCTTTACAGAAGAAGAATGCCAGGTCTTGCCCCCATGGAGCCACTCACTGGGTGGGCTCGAACTGCCAACCTTTCAGTTAGCGGTGGAGTGCTTAACCGTTTGTGTCATTTTGTCTGTGAATTTCCCAGATTGGAAGTAGCAAACTTCTTTCCACTACCAAAGCACTTTGACTTTATCTACATTATATCTTAGTCTTACATTTCAAGGAATTTACAGACCAGCAGGACGGATGAGACATGTATACTAACCACCATGACAAAGATAGAAATTGATCACTGTCATTTTAGATACTCAGACAAAGTCCTATAAGAATTTAGAGACAGAGAGGTAACTTTTGACCACTACATGGTATTTGACCCTTGAGGAATGTTTACAATTTTGGTGTGTGAAGGAAGAGGAGGAATAAAGGATTTGCCTGGAATGGTCAGATTGGACCAAATGATGAAGGGCTTTGTGTGCTAGGCTAAGGAATTTAGACTTCTGTTGAAAATGGAGAACCATTGAAGTTCTTGATTAGGGCAATAACGTGAACAGAGCTGTGCTTATGGAAAATTAAACTAAACCACTGTATACTGAGAATGGTTAAAACGGGAACAAGATTATAGACTAGAAGACCATTACAATAGTCAAGTAAAGAGATGATAAAGGCACACATATAATAGAAACAGTGGGAAAAGAAAGATGGATGGGTAATTGACATGGCTGAGCTAGGACTAGACAGCTGTTTCGTGGAGTCAAGGGCCTTGGTGTTGGGTCTAGGTTATTGGGAGGATGGTGCTCATTAAACAAAATAAGTATGTAAGTTTCCAGATATGCAAAGGAAAGGCAGGTTTTGCTGGGAAAAGGAAGAAATGGTAAGGTACTTTCAGCAGTACATCCAGGAATGGATATCTAGAAGGTTATTGGATGCCAGTTTTGTCTAACTTAATGAATATTATTATACCCATTGCCCACAAGTCAATTCCAACTCATAGTGACCCTAAAGGACAGAGTAGAACTACCCCATAGGGTTTCCAAGGAGTGGCTGGTGGATTCGAACTGCCAACCTTCTGGTTAGCAGTCTGAACTCTTAACCACTGCATGACCAGGGCCCCTACTTAATGAATATTATTATAGACACAACTTAAAGTGAATAGTGTCTGAAAATTTTCATTCTCACCTTTCTTCTCTCCCAAACTCTAGTACAGTGCTAGCACATTGTAGGTGCTCAAGAAACGCATGTTGGTTGATAATGTATTTTACTTTTAGAATCAGTTTGGGGAGGAGGGGAGGAACTGGCTTAACTCTAATGTTGCTGATAAATAGCCCCCAAACCTCTAAAGTCTCTCTCCTTGACTGACCTGAGGTCTAAAATTCACAGTAGTTGAATCCTTTAGGTTACTATATTGTAGATAGTTATTAACATGTAAATATTATCTGGGAGGGCATAATACACTGAAGAATTAGGCTTTTATTAATTAACTTATTACTTAAAATAATGCATCAGTTCCCTAGAAGATTTGGGTCCTAAGGGGGTAAATGAAAGGACAGGTACTTTTTGAGGGGAGGAAGGAAGAAGGGAAATTGTGAAGTAAGAGTCTCTGACCAGCCAGTACAATGGTGAATTTGGGGCAGATGGGAAGAAGGGGCTGGAAGGGAGGTGGGGATGAGTAATGCTGGGCAGACGAAGACATCAGACATTCACCACACTGAGTGAATGGGATAATTTAATTCACAGTGTCATCTATCTTCTTTAAAAGAAATTGAAATTGCAGTGTTTTAATGTAAAGACTATATGGCTAAGAGTCAGAAGACCTAGCTGTCTTGCCCTTAACTGGTTATGTTAAAAGGGACAATCTTTCAAATTTCCAGTTCTTCTTTATGAGGCAAGCTAGATAGTAGGAAGGCTTTAGATCCAGATAAATGTGGATGTAAATCTTAGCTCTTTCATTTACTAGCTATATGCTCTTAGAAAACTTTCTTAACCTTACTGATCGTTATTTTCTGTCTTTTCAAAATGGAGATAATATCATTACCTTATGCTTTTTAAAGGACATATGAAAAGACAAATATAAAATAATTGGCAAATACTGGATCTTTAATAAATATTATCCTCTTTTCTCATTCCTATTTCTTTTCCCTATTTTCACAATCTATGAAATGGTAGACCTGCACAACAAACTGCACGTCCTCCCTTCCCCCACTTTTTTTTTTTTTTAAATGATTCTGTGGATTCTTGAAATCCTTCCTCCCACTATCTTGCCAAAAGTTTCCAAGAATCATAAATTCATGTTGCCAGGAAAATGAGTCAAATAAATGACTTCCTTTTTACTCCCTGTTTGACATGCTGGTGGTCCTTGCCATCCTTCCCTTCCTTTTCCTCTCTCTTTAGAAGGCTGTGTCTTCGTGTGGATAGTGTATTAAAGGCAGACCACAACTGTGCCTTTCTTAACTTCAAAACAGTACTAAATGACCATGTGTGAAAGCAGGGCTACTTTCTTGTATTGGCCAACAGGGATAACAGTGTTGGAGGGACAAGAGAAGACTAAGATCTTTTTGGTGAGCTTGCTTCTGAATTTGTGTACTATTTTCTGGGAAAAAATACCCTTGACATCCCAAGGAGGCAAGGAAATGGGTTCTTAACGGTAATCTACACAAACACAGATGGCTGGGAACTGCTAAACCCACTCATGAAGATCGCTGCCAAGCAGCGGTGCTCAGAGATTGCCTGGTACAGTGAATAGAAGACAAGCTCTTCACAAAGCTTCTGGGGACACATTTGATACTTCGGAGATGTCTATATATATAAAAAAAAAAAAAGGATCAGGTCTTTTCACTGCCTCATTCTGATTCTTGAATCTCAGCTACTGAAACTCGGGTTGGAGTGCCCCGGTTCCCCTCCCGGTGTTTATTTTCTATCTCTTACAGCAGGTTTGCTTCTGACTCTCATCTTCCCATGTTTTGTTCCTGAAGTGCTGTGCAATGGGTGCTTGTTCTCTTTATTATTCTTTGTGCTTACTCCTTGGCCTTTTCTGTTCTTGTTTTGAACAGAATGGCAAACGTACGAACTTTCTTTGACTTTTGTTTCACCTTGAGGAAGGCTCCAATCTGAACCCCTTCTCTGGCTAGAGAGAATTCTCCTCTGCCTTTTTCTCCAAGAGTTGGCCATCAGCAACTCTGTCAAGCTTTTGTTCAAATTCCCATCTGGAACCCAGGTTGGACTTCTGTGTGATAGATAGTAACTTAAGCAAATACTACTCCAAATAAGAGAAAGTAAGGTTCTCTCTTTTATTCAAGGAAAAATGCTTTCCAGGTTTATACTGAGGAACAACAACAACAACAAAAATTCAACTTTTTGCGATTATTTAATTAAACTTTATCTTAATTTCTGTTGATCATTTAATCAGAAACTTATCTAAGATGATTTATTATGATGAGACTTACACACTGACTGGCTGGAAAGAGAGCCATACTCCAATCCTCTCGTAGTCCTGATTCTGGGTTCAAATTTGTCGTTGGCCAAGGAATCATCTGTGCAAAGCTACTGGAAAAAAAGCTGTAACCCCTGTGGTAGCACCAGAGAATATTCTGAATATCATCCATTTCATTAATTTCTCATGGAACAGAATGACACCTACTAATATTATATAAAACTATTTTCATAATATTTGATGAACTTATTTGTGAGAGCAGAACTGGTAAAGATAATTACTCTCAGGATATAGGAGTGAAGAATTCATACATTTTAATTGATCCAGAGTTGGGCTTTGTATGATGAGCTGGAAGAGCAAGAGGGCAAGAGAGATGAAGAAATGTTGGGGAAATAATTGAATGAGTCCAGGGGTGTACCATTAGCTCAAAAGGGAGCTCACAGATTGGAAATACATGGGGAGAGAGTATTTTGGAGGGACAGAGTTTTCAGTGAGGAGAAGAATTAGATATATTGTGCTTAAGGCAGTGAATAAGTTGGAAGGATAGAAGGTTATGGTCATTCAGTGACAGCATTAATTTAAAACACCGGAGGAAGCAAATGAGAAGTTTTATGTGACTAAATGTAGATAATTTGTGAGACGAGCTTTAGGAGTTAAGACTTGAGAATTAGGTTGGGACCACTTTCTGTTTGAGGAACTGGACTTTAACTGAAAGCATGAGGTAGACCAACGGAGATCTTCACATTGGCAAGTGACAGAACCCGTGCTAGTTTTTAGGATCAGGTGTGTGAATGAAGGACCCTAGGTGACACAAACAGTTTGTGCGTGGCTGCTAACTGAAAGGTTGGTGGTTCAAACCCACCCAGCAGCACCATAGAAGCACCCTGGTGATCTGCTTCTGTAGATTACAGCCAAGAGAACGCTATGGAGCCGTTCTATTCTGTAACACATGGCATGACCATGAGTCAGAATTGACTCGAAAGCAACGGGTTTGGTTTGAGTTTTGGTGTGAATGATTGCCAGGATGGGGAGAAATTCCTGGCTGGAAGACCCATAAGAGGTTATATCAATTCAACTGACAGATCAGTAGTGTCCAGTCCAAAGCAGGAGCAGCAGCTAGAAGAGAGAGACTAGATTTGTGAAGTATTTCTCTGATAGCACTAATGAGTTTTAGTGACTCGCTGGGTGTCAGGGATGAGAGAAAGAGTGGAAGTGAAGAATACTCTAGGCTTTTACATTTGGAGTATCACCATTAACTGAGATAAGAATAATTAATAGAAGGAATGGGTTTTGAAGTGGGATGGGGTAGGGCAGAGCTAAATAAGTTGCAGTCATGGTATGTGAAAAGAACCTGTGAAACATAAAGATGGGCATGAGTGCCTGGATCTCAGGAGAAACTGAGGCTGGAGATGAAGATTAAAAACTCATTGTCCTGTAGATGGTAGCTGAGATTACAGAGGGAGAGGAGGTAGTGTGAATGCAGACGAGGATCTGTATCCATACACGGCGACTGCCAGGCATGGAGGTAGAGGTCAGTTAGGGAGAAATCATCAGTGAGGGAGGAGGGGCAACAGGAGCAAATGGGGCCCCGGAAAGTGATGGAAGAGAAAATGTCAAGGAGTAGGGTATGATCAGGAGCCTCTAACTGAAAGGTTGGCAGTTTGAACCCACCCAGTGGCTCTGTACAAGAAAAGCCTGGTGAACTTCTTCCATAAAGATTATTGTCATTAGGTTCCATTGAATCTTTACGGGAGCAGATCACCAGGTCTTTCTCCTGTGGAGCTGCTTGGTAGGTTTGAACTTCCAACCTTTCGATTAGCAGCTGAGTGCTTAACTGTTGTGTCACCAAGGCTATAAAGATGACAACCAAGAAAATCCTATGGAGCAGTTCTACTCTGCACACATGGGGTCACCATGAGTCGGGGGATGATTCAACAGCAGCTAACAACAACAACAGGGTATGTTCAACAGCAATAAATGTTGCTGAGGGCCAAGATGGGTGAAGACTGGGAAAAAGAAAAGAGAGAGAGTAGGATTTAGTAATTGGAACGCAATTGGTTATCGTAACTACAGCAGTTTAAGGAGAATACTGAAGCAATGGATTGAGAAATACTCTAGTACTGAAAAAAGTGAATATAGAACTTGTGTCTGAGAAGTGTGAACATAAAGTATGTGTACAGCAATAGAAAAAGAGGTCCTGTGGTGAAAGACATCGCCGAATTCAAGGAAAGGGCTGTGCAGTCACAGCAAAAACCCACTTCACAGCTTATGTTTTCTTGGCCTTTAACTCATGGGACTGTTATGATTTAGGGTACATCATTTGCCCCTCAGAACGTCTAATCTGTTTATCAACAAGCTGTGTTATAAAACAACTCACTGTGTATTATTTTAAAACCTTCTTTTTGCTTTCCTTTTCCCAACAGTGAATATTTCCTTCTTTAAATGGAGATCTGTTTTGTGATACAGGTTCGTGGCCTTCATCAGGCACGGGCTGTAAAACCCTCACCCACAGCTGGTTGTTTCCAGATCTTCCCTTGAGCTTTGACCTCCCCTGATAGTGGCTTTCTCTGTGCGTGAAGAGTCAGACATCTTTAATCCTCTCAGTTCCTTGTCTCACTGATTTCACAGTTAGACTCATAGCCTTCTGTGGAATTTCTGCCATAATCTCTTTAATGAGTGACATGTTAGCTATGAAGACTATTTTCAAGTTCTTGTTTTAATAGACCTGTACCATCAGGCTCAAATAAATCACGACTACTTCACACTGGTCGGAAGACGGATTTAGACTTAATGGGAGTGCACAACTAAATCTCAGTATAATATATGGAAAATTTACCTCCTTTTAATGTCATATTTCTTTCTAAATGGCTGTGATGAGTGGCTTTTTAGAAGACTTACAAAAGTAATGGAGTATTTAAAAAAGTTAAGACTTTACGAAAAGTTTAAAAAATATCTGAAAGTCAGTATATATGTTCAAGTTTCATAGTTCCATATCATAATATCCATAATAGATTTTTAGAACTTTCTTTGACAATTAAAAAATTAACTAACGTTAAAGAGATATTAAAAAAAAAAAAACAACTAAAACCAGTTGAAATATATCAAGATTATTAGGTAGAAGCTGAAAGTGAATATGTGGGTTGGAGAATAAGGGCAGACTTATTTAAAGCTGTCTAGAGTTTACACAATGTGAAATTATTAATCAGGCAGGCTAATTCTCTCCTTTTGCAGAAATAATTCTTCTTGCAGTGGTTGGGGATCTGTCTCCTTGTGCTTATGACAGTGTGACCTCTGGGACCATGGGAGGCAAAGCTAGTGTTAAATAAAATTTTGGACCAGGTGAAATGTTTCCATTCGTTCAGGCTCTCCTTTCTGTGCCTTCTAACCCTATAGCTCTCAGACTCTTTCTAGAACCTTGGCTTGCCCGAACCTCTTCTTAGAAAATGGTCAGGTAAGGGTAATTTCCAGCTGACGAATTTGCCTTTTTTAAAAACATCTTGTAAGACAATTTACATTTAAAATTTTATTTCTAAGTATTGTACGAAAGAAAGGCTCTTTCTTCTCTCATGTGGAGAGGTGTTAGCAGGGAAGAAGGGAGCTTTCTGGCATCCTTGGTTTCATATGGCTTAGATGGTAATTTACTATACCATCTACTTCAGACCAGCTGTGGTTAACAAGTGGACTGCGGTGTGACTGTGTGTTTGCAACGAGAACAAAATAAACTGCATGTGTGTTAGTCTGGAGAGAGCTGGTCTGCTTATTTTTACTTGCTCACTTCCTGTTTAATCCTCAATGCACAAAACTAACTTCTACCCCTCCCGACTTCCCTCAAACTCAATAATGGTTTCTTAGTTATCAACTCCAGTAGACATTTGTTCAGTGCTTTTTTGTGGCCTGTCAACAGCATTTGATACTGGCAACCACTCCTTCCTCTTCTCTGTGGTCTGTGATTTGAGCATCTCTTTAGGAATTCGGCTACCTCTGTTCACCGCTTATATGTCAGGCTTCCTCCTCTTGCTGCCTTCTCTTCTCATCTCTACATTCTAGCTGGGCAAACTCATTCATGCCCTTTGCTTTAGTTGTTCTCTTCACAGCCAAATCTCTATCATTAACCCAAATCTCTCTCCTGACCTCCATGTCCAACATTTGTACTTGGAAATCCCATAGATGCCTCACATGTCCTAACACTAGCTCACAAACCTCCTCTCCTGCCCTGATCTTTCACCTGTATTTCTCAGGATAGAAACCTCACCATTATTCTTGTTTCTTTCTCATGCCCACATCTAATCAATTACCATATTCCATGAATTCATTCCATTAGGTATGTATTTCCACCACCCCACTAAACTTGTTGTGCTGTGATGGCTTGCATGTTGCTATGATGCTGGAAACTATGTCACTGGTATTTCAAATGCCAGCAGGGTCAACCATGCTGGACAGGTTTCAGTGGAGTTTCCAGACTAAGACAGACTAGGAAGAAAGGCCTGGCAATCTACCTCCAAAAATCAGCCAATGAAAACTCTATGGATCACAACAGAATATTGTTCAATATAGTACTGGAAGAAGAACGCCCTTGGTTGAAATGCCCTCAAAATACACAGTGGCCTCAACAATGAGCACCATATCAATAATCATGAAGATGGTGCAGGATTAAACAATGTTTTGTTCTGTTGTACATGTAGGCCATGAGTTGGAGCTGACCTGATGGCAACTAACAACAAGAAGATGTGTATTTATGCACTCTCTCACTTCCATTTACTGTGACTACTGCTTTATTTTTGGCACTCACCAGCTTCAGCCTGGCCGTCTGTTTCTTCTCCAACCCAGGCTTTGTTTTGTTGCTAGAGTGACCTTCCCAAGACTGAAGTCAGAGTTCCCTTTGTCCCTTTGTTCCCTTTGTCAGAGTTCTTTTAAGGCTGTGTACCACCTGTAGGATAAAATCTGAACTCTGTACCCAATCATTAGTGACCTATTTCCTAACAGGGGCTCCAGTTTCCTCTCTTAGCTTTTGCCCTCCATCCGTGCTCCACCCTTTAACAGCACCAAACTATTTCCAGCACTTCAAAGAGATGATGCTTTTTCCTGCCACCAGGTATGTGAAGATGCCATTCCCTTTGCTTGGCATGTCCTCTCATTTTTTCGAGGCTGAGGAAAGTTATTTTCCTTTTATATCCTGTTTGAAGTTTTCCCTGATACTTCCAGGCAGACATTGGTCCTCTTTCTTTTATGCACCCATTGTACCTTACAGATACTTCTAATATTTCTCTTAACATACTATATTCTAATTGTTGGCTTATGTGTTGATTGTCTTCTCACTAAACTAACTATAAGCTAGTTAGTTACAGATTATGTATTTACTTCTATATCTTTAGTTTCTAGAACAGGGTTTAGCCTTTTCAATAGCTATCTCTCCAATAAATGAATGCATGAGTTAGTTTGAAATGCAGAAAAAAATTTTTTTCTTGTGGTGTTGTTGTTAGGTGCCATCAAGTCAGTTCCAACTCATAGCAACCCTGTGTGTAACAGAATGAGAACACTGCCTGGTCCTGTGCCATCCTCACAATCCTTGCTGTTGTTTGAGTCCATTGTTTAAGCCACTGTGTCAATCTGTCTCATTGAAGGTTGTTATGGATTGAGTTGTGTCCCCCAAAAATGTGTGTCAGCTTGGCTAGGCCATGATTTCCAGTATTGTGTGGCTGTCTACATGGACTAATGTGATTTTCCTAAGTGTTGTAACATCCTACTTCTATGATGTTAATGAGGCAGGATTAGAGGCAGTTATGTTAATGAGGCAGGACTCAATCCACAAGATTAGGTTGTATCTTGAGTCAATCTCTTTTGAGACATAAAGAGCGACAGGGGGACCTCATTACCACCAAGCAAGAAGAGCCAGGAGTATGCATCCTTTGGACCTGGGTTCCCTGCACTGAGAAGCTCCTAGACCAGGGCAAGATTGATGACAAGGACCTTCCTCTAGAGCTGACAGAGAGACAAACCCTTCCCGAGGAACTGGTACCTTGAATTCAGACTTCTAGCCTCCTAAACTGGGAGAGAATAAACTTCTCTTCACTAAAATCATCCACTTGTGGTATTTCTGTTATAGCAGCACTAGACAGCTAAGACAGGGGTCTTCCTCTTTTTTACTGACCTTCTACCAAGAATGATGTCCTTCTCCAGGGACTGGTCTCTCCTGATAACATGTCCAAAGTATGTCAGACCAAGGTCCAAAGGTGTTGGAGGCTTTTAAAAAAAGACTTAGCTATGAAGTTCTAATAAAGGTTTCTTTTTAATAATCATTTACAGAACCTACTCATTTTATACTCTTTTGAAACACTGTGGTAATTCCACAGTTATAGATATTACAGTGTAGAGACTCAGAAAAGAGACAGGGACCACAAAGGGTAGAGTGATAAGGAAGAAAAACAAACCACAAATATGGCTGAGATTCCTTTTTTCCTAATAGAAATAAGCATTTCCTTTGTTTTAAGGTACAACTGTGATCAGAAGGTGCTGACTATAAATACCTTATGTTAAATACCTTAATTTATTTAGTCTTTCCAATAGGATGGCACCAAAAATTTTGAAAGTGATATTTCATCAGAATTATTTCCTTTTTGCTCTTATATTTAATTCTTAAGTAAGGCCAACATAACACATGTGATGGGCAGTTTTCAAAGAATCGTAGGTTTGTGAACTGGGTGGTACTTTAGAAGGCTTCTCTTGATAATCTTTGTTGTTGTTGACTGCCGTCATGTGGAGTCCAACTGATGGTGATCTCAGTTACTACTAGACAGGTACAGTTTTATCTGCTTTGCATTTATTAATTCATGTTATGAGGTAGGCACTATCACAAGCCTCCATTTTACAGATGAAGAAGCTGAGGCACAGAGAAGTTAAGTAATTTGCTCAAGATCATAGTAATTAAGTGGTAGAGCCAGGATCTGAACCTGTCTAGCTCAACCTGCCCATTTGACATACAAGAAAACTAAGACCCGTCAAGGGCACACACTCAATCACTGGTGGACCCACTCCCACTCTTTTGACTTCAGCACTTCTTGATTTGTTCAGGGTATGTGTTACAAATTGGTAGCAGGCTGTTAGAGAGCTTTTCCATAGCCAGCACCAACCTTATTCAGCACAAAAATTCACAGCAAGAAAATACTTCTGCAATTTCTCCTCAGTTCAGAATCAGAAAAAAACAAAAACAAAAACTAATGCCTCAAGAACACACACACACACACACACACCACCACACACACACATTCACACGTACGTGCTGATCGCCATTCTTAATCAGAGGGTCTCTTTGATCCTTGCTGGGGCTATAGAATAGGCCAGACAAATTCTGAGAACACTCATATGAGCTGTATAACAAGATGTAGAGATATATAGGATAATTGCCTGAGACTTGGTTTTAGAATTTCTGAACTTTAACTTTGAAACAAAACTATGCCCTGTCCAGTTTTTCCCCAGTTCTGATGCAAGAACTTGAATTCCCGAGTTCCTGGCCCCATTCTGAGAAGCAGCCACCCAATATGGGACTGCACGTGTTAAGTTGCTATGGCTGTGGTTTGCAAGGCTCATGGAGAGAAAGCTATTTCACTGTTTTCTGTGGGGATTACAGAAATAATTGTCACAGTGATTTTTGTATCTTTAAATTGGAAGGTCTTTGTGGTGGTGGGCTATTCTTTTAGTAGCATGTTTCTGCTCATTGAAAAGCTTTGTTGAACACAATAGACCCATTCTGCTATGTAAATAAAGACATTATTGCTGGAATAATGAAGTTCAGAGGATGCCTCCTCTGGTAGGTCTGTCAGTCTATGTTTAGTTGGCTTTCTCAGCCCGCCCATTCTAATTACTGCTTTCTAGTCTCCTGGAGTGGAGATCTGGGAAGGGGATTTGTTATAAATGAGTTATTTAAATGGAATTTTCCAAACATACAGTATCTCCTCCTCAGATCACAAGTTCACTCCCCCATTCCTTCCTGCTAGCTTTAGAAGCCTTGGCAGGCTATTATTATGAACTGAAGGGCAGGTTCCAAGCACCCTCTGCTTATGAAATAGCACGGGCCAGTCACTAAACTGCATACTTTTGGGATTATTGCCCTTTATTCTAGTCTCATTTTGACTTCTGCTGAATTTGAGAGTGTGAATTCTTTCAGGAGATAAATTCATAAATGCTCAGTATCAGATTTGCTGCCAGACACCTGGCCATTTTGGTGATTGACCATTTATGCAGGCATTTGACTTAATATAGGTTATTTGATGGATAACATATAGTGAATATTTTGTGCATTCATATAACATCATATAGAATCTAATTTTTTTATTGTACTTTAGATGAAGGTTTACAAAGCAAATTAGTTCCTAATTAAATGATTAATACACGTATTGTTTTGTGACATTGGTTGCCAACCACATGACATGTCAACACTCTCCTCTTCTTGACCTTGGGCTCCCCATTACCTAGAATCTAGTTATTTTTTTTTTTAAGATGTTAAAATGTTAAATTGAAAGTATGAAGGAAAACATTATTTTGAAAAGTGGCAGACCTGTGACATTATTTAGTAAAGTGATGATAACTTTGCAATGTCCCTGTCCTTGTACTTATGGCTCAGAAACAGGTACCCAAAAGCTACAGGAAGTGGCTGGGATATGGTCTACACCAAATCAGTGCAGATTTCCCTACATATCTTCTTGGCTATGGGAGACTACTATGTCTCCTGTTATGACCTATTTGTGAAAGGAACACTGGAGGCAAATGACTTTCACCCTTTACAGAATGGATAGTTATTTTCTGCTCCATCTCTTCCAAAAAGTTGCAGTCTTTACTTGGCTCATAATCCTTTTAAGCAGCCACCTTATCCTAATATTTTCCCTCTCCAACCATTCCTTTTTCCACCATGCTTCTAAAAACTATTACTGCTTGCATTTCCCATCATCCACTCACGTTATCAGTTCCCATAGACTGGCTGCTATTCCCACTCCTCTCCCTAAGGTCACTGATGATGTCCTCATTGACAAATCCAGTGAACTTTTCTCTGTATTCATGCCTTTTAAATATTTACAACATTTCATGTTGGCCCTTTGTGTTTCTTAGTAGGAATAATAACAATAATTAATAAAACTAGGAATAATAGATACTATTATAAATTATATGCAATAGAATTTATAATAATGATCACTGCCATTTTAATTCTCGGTGCTGTGAAGTCCTGGTGTTCTTTCTACATCCAGGTCATCTTTAACGACTGCGCTTTCTTCTATAACTTACCATCTGTAGGCATTTTCCAGTTTACTTAGCCTGAAAATTTTAGAGTCATTTTGACTCCTTGCTGTCTCTTTTCCCTCAGAATTAGTCAGTTAATGTATCTTTTGGGTCTTCCTGTGTAATGCCTTTCACACCCTCCCTCTCGTTCTCATTGCACCTCTGTAACGTAAGTCTTCATTAACTCATATCTGGACTTCTTCTTCTCCATTGTCCTCCTCCCAGGGCTGCTTACACATCACTGCCAAAATGAACTCCCCAAAATAACTATTTACATATGTCATTTTCTTAGTAAAAATCCATCTTTTGCTGATGGGTAAACGTTTAAACTTCTTAGTCTATATCCAAAACGACCTCCTATTGCTCCCTTAAGTGAATGCTATGCTTCAACAAAACATGCCATGAATGTTCTTTAAATGTTCAATTTCTTTTCTTCCTTCCCATAGCCACTTCTCCCTTATTCTTCATTCCTTCTCTTTCTCCCCTCTTTCACTCAGTGGTTTATCCTACAAACATAAATTAAACCCTTATCATAAGCAAGATATTGTGTATGTCCTGGAGATAAAAAACGAGTCAGTAACAACTGCCCTAGGTTTGCCCAGACTAGAAGTGAGACTAATATGTTAAAAACTATCTTAACATGAAAGAAACATAGTAAAACCTGCTTAGATAATCTAGAGCACAGAGGTGCTGGCAATCAATATCGTTTAATGGTGTCGGAAAGATGGTCCTTAAGCTGAGTGTTGAAATAGAATCGTCCAGGCAAGCAAGGGAGAAGATCATTCCAGTGACAGTGAACAGTATAGAAGTATGAGAGCACAGTGAAATCTGGAAATTGCTAGATATCCAAAAACCTGGACATATATGGAAGAGAGAAAAAAGATGAGACAGAAAAGGTAGGGAGAAATACAGATAATGAAACTTCTTGTATTTTCTCATCCTATAGTAGGTGAAGGGGAGGGATACAAGTATTTATGTAGGGAATGACATCATCTCATTTATATTTTAGAAATACTACTCTGGCTTCAGTGTGGAGGATAAAAGTAGGCTAGTAAGTGTGGAGACCAATAGGATTCTATGCACTAGTCCAGACAGCAGATAATCTGGGTCTAAACAAAAGCTGTTCTACTCTGTCCTATAAGGTCACTATGAGTCAGAATCGACTTGATGGTGCATAACAATGACAATAAACAAAAGCAGTGGTTGTAGGAATGGAATGGAAAGATACGAGAGATATTTAGGATTCACAGAACTTTATGATTTATTTGGTACTGAGGATAATGGAGCTGAAGAACTTGAGATACAGATTTGGGCATCATTGTATGGGGGTAGTTGAAGCTATAGGAGGAAGTGAAATTACCCTGGAAGGTGTATGAGAAGGCTGAAGACAGGATTTAGCTTCTGGAGGACAGAGACTATGATTTTTTTTCTCCAGTTAGGACCCTTTATTCAAACAAATTTTCACCTGGATGCCAGTTGTAAGGCAGATAAAAATAGAGCTGCTCTAATAGAAGCCAGGAGTCTCTGAGTAGTGCAAACAGTTAACGTGCTATGCTGCTAACCAAAAGATTGGAGGTTGGCATCCACCCAGAGGTATCTTGGAAGAAAGGCCTGACCATCTACTTCCCAAAAAATCAGCCACTGGAAATCCTATGGAGCACAGATCTATTCGGACACACATGGGGTCAACACGAATCGGAATCAGCTTGGTGGCAACTAATGGTGGTAGTGGTGGTAGTAGAAGCCCAGCCTACTTAACTTCACTTTCAACACCACATCAAGGAACCCCGGTGGTGCAGTGGTTAAGCACTCAGGTGCTAACCAAAACGTCAGTGGTTCGAACCCACCAGCCTACTCGTGGGAGAAAGATGTGGCAGTCTGCTTCCATAAAGATTTACAGCCTTGGAAACTCTATGGGGTAGTTCTACTCTATCCTGTACGGTTGCTATGTATCGGAATCTGACTCATCAGAAATGCGTTTTGGTTTTGGTTTATCATTCCATTAACGGCTGGGCCTCCAGACGCACCTCTAGGAAAAATCACTTTAACATAATGTAGTAAGGAAGGAGTAAGGAGTCTCTGAGTGGTGCCAATGGTTAAGCACTTGACCTCTAGTTGAAAGGTTGGTGGTTCAAACCCACCCAGAGGCACCTCAGAAGTAGGGCCTGGAGATCTGCTTCCGAAAGGCAGTGGTCTGTGGAACAGTTCTACTCTACACACATAGGATTGCCTTGAGTCAGAATACACTGGACGACAACTAACAATAACAACGAAGAAGGAGGAGGGGTGGGGAAAAGGAAGAGGAAATCATGCTTATTGAGCATCTCTTTTGTGCTTGGCACTGGTCAAGGTGCTTCTCATTTCATTTCTAAAATGTATATCTCAGTGAATGATTTATGATCATGATGATGCTGGGGAAGACAGCCAGAACCAGTAATTTCTCTTTTCTGAGATGTTAAAAATTGTCAGGTAAATCCTTTCAAAAAGGATTAAAAAAATCCTCCATTCCACTTGGCACTGATCTGTGGGCTTTTCAAAACCATAAACAAACAAACAAACATAGAGATACTAAGCTGGTTATATAGAATTGATTACTAGCAGCTATTCAACTCCATAAATGTAGTTCTAATAAAGTATGTTCTTCAGAATATCTCTCCTGAAAATATAGATGCATTAGGTAACTATTGGTGATCACCCATATGAAGGATTATTTTGCCAGTATCTTATAGCACAAGTGGAAAGTTTATTCTTTTTTTCTCTCTTACTTTTTTATATTTATGCTCCATAAATGACATATCATAAATGATTCAGAACTACGTGTTGTGCTTAATTTTCAAACTTTTTCTCTGCTGATACCTCCAGAGATTTTTGAGAACTAAACACTACAGAGAAATTTGTTCGGTAGCTTTTGGCAAGCAGGCTGTTAATCATCCTGGTATATATTTTTAAACATTTTCTTAAGAGTGTGCTAATAAAAATCAGTATTGTATTTATAGTAGCACTGTAATCTCCTTGACTTTGCATTGTTTGCATCATCAGAATGTAGTAGTGAAGTGTTAAAATAAAAATTCTTTAAGGAATTAGGCTCATTCTAAGTATAGAGTTTTAAATTAATTATAATTTTAAATCCTCTCTTCAAATGCATTAGTTCACTTTACGTTTTGTCTCTCCATTGTGAATATGTAATTAACCTTTCATGGATTTCCTTATGAAAATTGTGTTTATAATTGTATCAGGACAATACATTGTGTCTTCATAAGATCTTATAATGTACGATAAGTCATGAACAAAGCTTCTTTGAAAATATACTTCATGCTAAGAGACTATAATGCATACAAATTGATGTACACGTACATAGCTGAAGATTTAAAGTTTCTAAATTAACATTTTTAAAATGGGGCCTTTCAGAATTTCCATATCTGAGGAAATGCCTTTCTACTGTGATAGGCAGTAAAACCATTTTTCAATGAATCTTTCATATGGAAATGTAATTATTCACATTTTGATGGGTCATTTTGGAAATAAAATCTCTTTCACAGTCAAGAAGCACAAATAATAAGCCTGCAACAATGCGTTAAAGGCTTTACCAAAAACCAAACCAAACCAAACCAAACTCATTGCTGTTGAGTTGATTTCAACTCTCATCGACCCTGTGGGACAGAGTAGAACTGCCCCACAGGGTTTCCAAGGCTGTAGTCTTTACAGGAGCACACTGCCACATCTTTCTTCCCCGGAGCGGCTGGTGACTTTGAACCGCTGACCTTTTGGTTAGCAGCTAAATGCTTAACCGCTGTGCCAGCAGGGATCCTATTAAGGGTTTCAGGGCTATTTTAATCAGAAAAGTCAAGGACCTAAGGATTTTTTTTTTTTTCTGGTAAGGTATTTAACAGACTGCCATTGCTCTCTTCATTGCTGGCTTTATTGTGACCTGATTTAGGGAAGCCTTTTGTGCTTTTACCCTTTTATTTAATTAGGTAATGATTTTTGTAGTCAGGAGTTCCCTGGAGATAGCAAATTTATTGACACTGTAAATCAACTTCTGGATACATTTTCAGGCTGTTTATTGCATTGTTGGTGGATATATTGGCTAAGCAGAGAATGGGCAAATGTTTAAGTCTTTTGTGTTCTAGGCCTATCTTAAAAAAAAAAAAAAAAGGTAGAAGATAAGAGGCCAAATGCATGAAGTCCTGCAGAGGATCAAGAATATTCAGATATTTTCTAAATATTAGCTGAAAATGCTCTGTATTTTATATAATTAAATATCATGCTTGGGTTAACAAAAAAGAGGAAGACCCTCAGTGAGATGGATTGACACATTGGTTGCAACAATGGGCTCAAACATAGTAATGATTATGAAGATGGCACAGGACTGGGCAGTGTTTGTTCTGTTGTGCATGGGGTTACTATGAGTCAGAACCTACTTGATGGCACCTAACAACAATGACAATGTTATTATTATTATTTTATATATTGTTTTGCATCAGAGTCTTCTTTTCCCTTAAAAATTTTCACAGAACACCAATCTATAATAGTTGCATTTCATTAGAATACATTTCTTTTTTAAGCTTAAATGTTGTGATGTGTGCATATAAAAGAATTCAGTGAAAATGATGAGGCTACTTTGATGAACAGAAAATTTAAAATTAGACATTATATGAGGATAAGTCAAAAAATATTGCTATAAAATCATAGAAACCTTTATTATACAAAAATATCAAAATATGAAGCTATTATTTCTCAACATATCCTGCATCTAGGTCTACACACTTCTGAAGGCAATAATTCCATCTCTCTAACCTTTCCCCAAAGAATTCTGTGCCCTTTGATTTACACCACGTCAAAATGGCAGTTTTGGCATCCTCAAGGGACTCAAATTGTGTTACTTTTAAATGTTGAGTTTAAGGAGCAAAGAAAAGTTTGAAGGGACAAGATCAGGGCAGTAGGGTGGATGGGGTAAGGTTTCCCAAAGAAATTCGCATAGGACAGCCCTTGCTACCCTCGAAGAATGAGCAGATGCATTGTCGTGATGGAAAAGAAAATTCCTTGGCACAAATTTCCGGGCCTTTTTCTCACCAATGCAATTTTCAATTTTCTTAAAACTTCTTCATAATAAGCCCCCGTGATCATCCTCTGTCCTTCAAGAAAATCTATCAAGATTACTCCTTCGGAATCTCAAAAACAGTCACCATAGCCTTCTGAGTGGTCTCCCTCTCTTGGCTCATCTTTGAGGTCTTCCTGACCTTCCTTAAAATGCTTGATCCATCTAAAAACTGTTGTTTTATGTGGGGCAGTATTCTCATAAACTTATTGCAAAGCTTCAGTGATTTGAGAAGATGTCCACCTGAGTTTTGTTAAAAATTTAATATATTAGCCCTGACCTCAAAATAGTTTTTTTTCCATGGTAAAAAAAAAAGTCCATCTTTTTTTTGAAGGCACCCTAAAGAGACTAAGACAAGCGTGCTGCTGAGAGAACTTGTCTAGTCTGCAGCCATCCTCTGATCACAGAGACATGTTTAAATACATTTTGTTTGGAATAAACCCATGCATGTGTGAACTAGAACCCAATAGCAATACTTTTTGACTTACCCTTGTATGTAAAAGTTACAGTTTATCAACAACTGATTAATTTCTGCTTTTTTTTTAAATCACACAGTGCTGAGAAAATAATGAGGTACACAGGTAAGTAGTTGCAAAGAATGAAATGATAACTGCCTTACTAGCGTTTTTTAAGTACCTGTCATGCAATCTCTGGATATTCTTTAACTAAGGAGTACCATAGATTTGAAAGAGAAATAATAGACTTTTCATTTCCAGCCAAGATGAAATAACAGAGTCTAAATAACTAAAAAACAGACAAAATATATTAAACAATGGTTTTCAGACATTGGACATAGGGCAGTGCAGGACAGTGATCCCTGAGAGACAGGAAGCAAACATGGTGAGTCCTACAATTAACCCAGTTTACTGCCTGGAGAGAATTTCCAGGCTGCAGCTCAGGGAGGGGAAATCCAGATGGAACCCAGTGGTCTACTTCAGTTGAGGGGATGTAGCATAGAGTAAGGGAATGACAATGAGGCTAGAGTTCATAAAAACAAACAAACAAAAAAAATCAAACCTGTTGCCATCGAGTTGATTCCAACTTATAGTGAGCCTATAGCAGGGTACTAAAATACAGACAGCTGCACAGAGAGAGAGCTCTGAAGATGTATAATGGGTCCCCTTATGTCTTCAGCTGAGTACTATCAGAATAATCAGAATATGCATGTGAGGAAATTAGCCAAGGTCAGGGGAAGAACCAGCTGCAAGGAACAAAGGAAACAACCTCCAGATATCATATAGGGCCAAGAATACTTCATGTTACTACATGTAGTAAACCTTGTAGTGTAGAAAATCTTATAATTTGTGGGGCATCAAGTAGAATATTCAGCAAGGTATTGTTTTAAGAATGGGCAAAATTACCTCTAGATTAGGGGCTGGCAAACTTTTCCATAAAGGGCCAGATAGTAAATATTTTAGACTCTGTGAATGACATATGACCTCTGTTGCTGCTCTGCTTTTTCATTTTCTTCTTACTCTTTACAACCTTTTAAAAATTAATATATATATATATTCTTAGTTTGTGGGCAATACAAAAACAGGCTGTGAGGTGGATTTGGCCTACAGGCGCTAGTTTGCCAATTTCTGCTTTAGATTAAAAGGTGCTCTAGTCCTGCTAACAAAACTTAACAGCAAATTTCGAATGACCAAACAGTTTCCAAGGCACTCTACTACATCTTAGAACAAAGCTCAAGCATATTTAAAAGGATACAAAAATAGCTAGCATCCAAGAAGGTAAAATTTGCAATGTTTGTCATGCAATTACAATTTGCTAGACATACAAAGAAGAAAAAAAATACGGTCCACAGTGAGAAAAAACCCAAATAATCAAAGTGGACTCAGAAACATCTGGGTAATAGAATTTGAAGACAAAGACATTGAAGTACATAACAGTACTGCATATGTGCAAAAAGCTGCATAAAAAATGTAGCTTGTTAAGAATAGATATGAAAGATATAAAAAATACCCTAAATGAATTTCTAGGCATGAGAAATAAAATATCTAAGATGAAAAAATACACTATATGGGATCAACAACAGATTAGAATCTGCAGAAGAAAAGATTAGTGAACTTGACATAGAAATAGGAACCACCCAAGATGAAACACAGAAAGAAAAAGACTAAAACAAAAAACAAACTAAAAAAAAACCAACACTCCCTAAAAATCAAAGTATTCAGAGCTGCAGACAACTTTAAGCAGCCTAATGTAAGTAATGGCAGGGACCAGGAGACCAGCGGGAGACGGCTACGGTGTGGCTCACCAACCCACAGAGCTAGGAGCTTTGTAACATTTGCCCAAGCAGAGCAGAGGAGAGGTTGAGATGCCAGAGGCCTGTGGCCAGAGAAAGCCTGCCTGCTGGCACGGGCTGAGAAGAAGCTGTCCTGATCAAAGAACTATATCCTGAGTTGTTTCTGCTCCCGAATTGTACCGTTACTTCCCTAACAAACCACTTAACTGTAAATACAGTTCATGAGTTCTGTGAGATGTTGCAGCAAATTGCAGAATCCAAAGAACAGAGGGAGAGCACTGAGGGGTGAGGAAATAGTTGATGTTAGAGATCATGGAATAGTACAACATTTTGGAAAAGGTGGACATTTGGGAAATCTTAAACCTCTATCTCATAGAAACCAGCTTTGTGCTGATCCTTATTAAAAAAAAACAAAACAAAAAAAACAAAAAAAACTTCTCATATGGGAAAGAATAAAAAGACCCAAATGGACGTCAGAAGAGGCTCTCAAACTTGCTCTTGAACATAGAGTAGCTAAAGTAAATGGAAGAAATGATGAAGTAAAAGAGCTGAACAGAGATTTCAAAGGGTGGTTTGAGAAGACAAAGTAAAGTACTATAATGAAATATGCAAAGACTTGGAGTTAGAAAACCAAAAAGGAAGAACAATCTCAGAATCTCTCAAGCTAAGAGAACTGAAAAAAAAATTAAGCATGGAGTTGCAGTATTTTAGGATTCTGTGGGCGAAATATTGAATGACATAGGAAACATCAAAAGAAGATGGAAGGCATAAACAGAGTCACTGTACCAAAAAGAATGTTGACATTCAACCATTTTAAGAGGTAGCATATGATCAACAGCCAATGTTACTGAAAGAAGTCCAAGCTGCACTGAAAGCATTGGTGAAAAGTTTCCAGGAATTGATGGAATATCAATTGAGATGTTTCAACAAACAGATATAGTGCTGGAAGTACTCACTTGTCTATGCCGAGAAATTTGCAAGACAGCTACCTGGATAATTGACTGGAAGAGATCCATGTTTGTGCCCATTCCAAAGAAAGGTGATCCAACAGATTGCAGAAATTGATGAACAGGGACTTCTGGGCAACATGGCACTATAGACAGAAGCACGATGCTGTCCCTCCACAGCAAAGACCTGAAAAACTAAGTCAAACAGAGACAAACATCAATCCTGGAACCCTAAGCGTCAAACGAAGAGATAAAGAACTCAGCCAAGCTCCAAATAGATAAGAAACTGACAGAGAACAGAAAGCAAGGAGAGATACATGCAGAGGTCCCTTTCAGCTGATGTAGCATGGATTTGCCATCTTGAACTCCCGTTGGAGATCAGTAAAGAGGGAGTACTGGGAAAGCAGCTTCACGGAGCTTACAGCAGGAGACAGAATAACTGGTAACCAGTGATATACGCTTTCCCACCCCCTACACTTCTTCACACCCTCTTGGCCTCCTCTGCTTCCTGCAGCCACAGTCTCTTGGCCAGGAGGCACTGGCTTCAGACCTGAGCCTCTTGGATTCCACCTGCCCACACTGCCTGGCTCCGTGACTGCCATTTGTTTGTTACTGGTGTTGCATTTCTCTGCTTCTTTTGGTTTCTTCTGTACCTCTCACCACCTCCCACTCCATTCTCTCAAATACCTGGCTCTGTGTGCCATCTTTGCTTCTTCTTGAAAGGCTGTGAAACATCACTCCACTGGGGAACTGCTTCCCAGCCCATACCACCACTCTAGTGGGATCCCTGGGGCTTTTGTTTGTTTTGATTTGTTCTGTTTGTTTGTTTTCTTTTTCTTTTCTCAGCTAGGAAGCCCCTTCTAGCAGGGCTGTACTTCACGGCCTGGGAGCCATTTCTCCGGTCTTTGCAGCCACACCAGTGGGATCCTTAGGGGGTTTTCTTTTCTTTTTTCTAATCTTTATTTATTTATTTATTTTCTTTTACTCCTTTTCTTTTTCTTTTTGTTTTTCTCCATTTCTCAGTTTCTCATCTCTCCACTCCAATGGCAAACTCCCTTAGCACTCTTTCCCTTTGTTTGTTTGTTTTTGGCTCCTGTTTCTCTGTCTTCTCTCTCCTCTTTTCCATACCCATCTTAGATTCATACATCACAATCTCCCCTCTTCTTCCTGCCTACGTGCACTGTGCGCCGAACATCACACCCCAAACAGCACAGGCACGGCCTACTGGAACCTGTCCTGCACTGATTCCCGTCATGCTCTGTAGGCCGTAGTACATAGCAAAAACTTCCCATCCCAGCAACTCCCCTTCAGCTGGACCTGCCCTGCTGCACCGTAGCTGAGCGACTGACCCTGCCCATTGGACAAGGAGGTGAAAAGTATCATGCCCACAGATGAGCACAGCCCACCTGCTCAGACATAACCAAATAAAACAGAAAAGCAGGATGAGGAGGTGGGGCAAAGCTGGCATCGTAGTCAGATGCTTCCAGTGGACCCTTTTACAACAAAAACCTGAAAAAACAAGTGATTTGATTATATATGGCAATCTGGGAGGCCTGAACATCAAAGGCAGAGTTGAGGAACCAGATTGAGTGGCAGGAGGAGGGAGAAGCAGTTTGGAAGCAGCGAGGAGTGGCCAAACCTGACCCCGTGAGAGCCTGAGACCTTCAGGCCTGATCAGCTCGGGATGAAGTGGTGAAGCAGGCAAGCAGCCATGCACGGGAGGTGCATTTTCCGCAATGGAGGAGACCCAACACCAGAGACTCTACACAGCCACCCAGAACCAGTGAGAAGCAGCCGTCCACGAAAGATAAGTACTTGCATAAGGTTTACTGTGCGGAGCAAAAACACCCTCCTTAGGGAATAAACTCTCTCCCATTTACTTCCCCGCTCCCTGCTCTGCACTGGGTCCTGGACCAGCTTCAGCAATTGCCGAGTCCCCTGGGCCAGAAGTAGGTATGTCACATGCCTGGAGCCATTCTCCCTGCCTAGGAGAGTGAACAAATTAACAAACAGGAAGAAAATAAACTGCGGGTTCCCCTAGGCCAGGACCCCAGGGTAGGCACAGCTCCTTTGCCTAGGCACAGGCATAATGGATCCACAGACGTTGAGTGCCTTTTCCCCCGCATAGCCTTGTGTGGGCCCATCTCAACAGCGTAGGCCATCATTACTGCAGTACAACAGGGTATATACCGGAAGTCTAACTTCAGCTGTTTCAGCTGTGAAGTGGCAGGTTCTTGACATTTGACACTGCTCTGCCCATTAAACAGAGTCTTCACCTACCTGCTTC
The DNA here is from genome assembly GCF_000243295.1 of Trichechus manatus latirostris. Lineage (NCBI taxonomy): Eukaryota > Metazoa > Chordata > Mammalia > Sirenia > Trichechidae > Trichechus > Trichechus manatus. Next base: position 7,449,545 of record NW_004443995.1, read on the forward strand.
AGGGGCCTGAGGACTAGTGGCTCCACCCATCCCACTTAGCCATCTGCGAGAGGAGCCCATGAATAGGAAGTGCCCCCCAGTCCTTACAGCCAACAGCATTAGGGGTTCATAGTCCAACTGCAAAACCTGCCCACCTACATGCTCTAGGGAACAGGGACACACCTTCCTCCTGGACACTCGGGGGCAGCCATCAGCCCCCTGCCTTGCCCAGAGTGTGTCTGCCTACTGTGGCCAGATGCCTGTGCCTACACCAATCACCCATGCCTGTCTAGGACTGTAAGTGAGAGCCTACACCACACACTTGCTGGCTATCTACCTGGGAACCTGAGCTGAATCCATACAGGAGGAGTGGGTGGACTCCTGTGCTCACATACGTAATAACGGATCTAAAACCTGGTGACAGGATATTAGAGCTACGAGGGTGCCAACAATCAAACTAGCTCATACAAGCAGACCATTTGGGCATATCAAAGCAAAACAAGAAGCTAGGACACAGAAAGCAAATATAAAATAAATAAATATAATAACTTATTGATGCCTCAGAGATAACAGTCAATAACAAATCACATAAAGAGGCAATCCATGATGGCTTAAGCAACCTCCCAAAATAAAGAATCTAGAAATTTTCAAAAGGAGGAAAATTTCTTGGAATTACTGGAGGCAGAATACAAAAGATTAATATACAGAACTCTTCAAGAAATTAGGAAGGAAATTAAGCAAATAGAGGAAATTAAAAGATTAGAGACGAGCATAATGACAAATTTAATAGGCTGCAAGAATCCATAGAGAGACAACAATCAGAAATCCAGAAGATTAACAATAAAATTTCAGAATTACACAACTCAGTAGAAAGTCATAGGAGCAGAATTGAGGCTATGGAAGTCAGAATTAGTGAGAATGAAGATAAAGCACTTGACACCAACTTATTTGAGGACAAATCAGATAAAAGGATTTAAAAAAATGAAGAAACCCTAAGAATTATGTGAGACTCTATCAAGAGGAATAACCTACGAGTGATTGGAGTACCAGAACAGGGGGAGGTAACAGAAAATACAGAAAGAATTGTTGAAAATTTATAGGCGGAAAACTCCCCTGATATCATGAAAGATGACAAGATACCTACCCAGGATGCTCATCGAACCCCACATAAGGTAGTTCCCAAAAGAAAGTTACCAAGACATATTATAATCAAACTTGCCAAAACCAAAGACAAAGATAGAATTTTGAGAGCAGCTAGGGATAAACGGAAAGTCATCGACAGGGAGAGTCAATAAGAATAAGTTTGGACTACTCAGCAGAAACCATGCAGGCAAGAAAGTAATGGGATGACATATATAAAGCCTTGAAAGAAAGAAACTGCCAGCTAAGAATTATATATCCAGCAAAACTGTCTCTCAAATATGATGGCAAAAGTAGGGCATTTCCAAATAAACAGAAGTTCAGGGAATTTGCAAAAACCAAACCAAAATTACAAGAAATACTAAATGAAGTCCTCAAGTTAGAAAATAAGTAACATCAGATAAAAAATCAAGACTAGAACACAGGACAGAGCAACCAGATATCAACCCAGATAGGGAAGTTGCAAAAGTAAATCAAAGCTAAAACACTGAAAATAGGGAAACAGATGTCAATATGTAAAGATGACAATATTAAAACAAAAAAGAGGGACTTAAAAAATGTACCCATAGATTTTTCACAGGGAGAGGAAGTCAAAGAGATATAAAGAAATTAAAGACTGGTATAAACTTAGAAAAATAGGGGTAAATATTAAGGTAACCACAAAGGAAACTAACAATCCTACAAGTCAAAATAAAAAACTAGAAAAGTATAAAGACTCAGCAAACACAAAATCAAAAACAATGAAAAAGACGAAAAGAAAATACATAAAGAAAAATGACTCAGCACAGAAAATTAGGTGGAACAAAGAAACCGTGAACAACACACAGAAAAAGACATCAAAATGACAGCACTAACTCATACCTATCAATAATTACACTGAATGTAAATGGACTAAAGGCACCAATAAAGAGACAGAGAGTGACAGATTGGATAAAAAACCACGATCCGTCTATATGTTGCCTACAAGAGACACACCTTACACTGAAAGACACAAACAAACTCTAACTCAAAGGATGGAAAAAAATATATCAAGCAAACAACACTCAAAAAAGAGAAGGAGTGGCAATATTAATCTCTGACAAAATAGACTTTAAGAAAAATCCACCACAAAGGATAAGGAAGGACACTATATAATGATTAAAGGGTCAATACACCAGGAGGACATAACTATAATAAATATTTATGCA
>NW_004443995.1:7454635-7457418 GCF_000243295.1 Trichechus manatus latirostris
TAAACAAATTATGGTATATCCACACAATGGAACACTGCACAATGATATTGAACAACGATGAAGCTGTGAAACATCTTATAACATGGAGGAAGCTGGAGGTCATTATGCTGAGTGAATTTAGTCAGTCACAGAAGGACAAATATTGTATAAGACCACTATTATAAGAACTCAAGAAAAGGTTTAAACAGAGAAGTAAACATTCTTTGATGGTCAAGAGGGTGGGGAGGGAGGGGAGAGTTATTTACTAACTAGATAGTAGATAAGAATTATCTTATGTGAAGGGAAGGACAGCACTCACGACAGGGGAAGTCAGCACAACTGGACTAAACCAAAGCTAAGAAATTTCCTGAATACAGTCAAATACTTTTAGGGACAGAGTAGCAGGGGTAGGGGTTTGGGGACAATGCTTTCAGGGGACATCTAGGTTAATTGGCATAACAAAGCTTATTAAGAAAATGTTGTGCATCCTACTTTGGTGAGTGGTGTCTGGGGTCTTAATAGCGGCCATCTAAGATGCATCAATTGGTCCCAACCACCTGGAGTAAAGAAGATTGAAGAACACCAAAGACACAAGGAAAGTAGTAGCTCAAGAGACAGAAAGGGCCAAGTAAACCAGAGACTTCTTCAGCCTGATGCCAGAAGAACTAGATGGTGCCTGGCTACCACCAATGACTTCCCTGACAGGGAATACAACAGAGAGTTCCGGGTGGAGCAGGAGAAAGTTGGGGTGCAGAAGTAAACTTCTAGTAAGAAGATCCAACTTAATGGTCTGACTGAGACTGGAGGTACCCTGGGAAGCATGGCCCCTGGATTCTCTATCAGCTCAGAGCTAAAACAATTTCCGAGGTCAACTCTTCAGACAGGGATTAGACTGGACTGTGGGACATTAAGTGATACTTGTGAGAAGTGTGCCTCTTAACTCAAATAGATGCAAGAGACTAATGGGCAGCTTCTGTCCGGAGGTGAGATGGGAAGGCAGAGAGTGTTAGGAGCTGATTGAATGGGCATGGGGAATCAGGGGTGGAAAGGAGGATTGTGCTGTCACAGTATGGGGAGAGCAATTAGAGTTGCATAACAGAGTATGTATAAATTTTTGTATGTGAAAAAAATAAAAAAAATAGGTTGAAACAAACAAATCTACAATCAATAAACAAGGAAAATAACTACTGAACTTTCCAAAGACAGCAGACAATATCAAAACATATACAAAAAACAGGACAGAATGGTCCCAGTAGGTGTCCAAAATAAAATACCAGATGACTTTCCAGTAGAAGAAAAGGCATTAGAACTACCTGATAGGGAATTCACATCTCTAATATTTAGAGCCATCAGAGAGTTGAAGCAAAAAACAGACAAAAATGAGGAAAGATAGACAAATTCATGGAAAAGGCAGACAAATTCATGGAAAATGGAAGAATTCAGGAAAATTATACAGAAACAAAATGCCAAAATAAATTCACAACTAGAAATCCAACAAAAACAGCAATTAGAAATCCAAAAGATAAACAACAAGATTTCAGAAATAACAGTGTCATAGAAAGGCTGAGGAGCAGGTTTGAAATGATGGAAGACAGAATCAGCAAAAATGAAGACAAACACTTGGATACAACTCTGAGGAAAAATCAGAAAAAGAATGAAGAATAATGAAGAAACCCTCAGAATTATGTGGGATACAATCAAAAGCAAAAATTTGTGAGTGATCAGAGTACCAGAACAGGGGGAGAAAACAAAAACACTGAGAGGATCATTGAAGAACTACTGACATGAAACTTCCCCAATATCATGAAAGATAAAAAGCTGACCATCCAAGAAGCTCAACGATATAGGATAGACCCTGAAAGAAAATCACCAAGGCATATCATAATCACACTTGCTAAAACCAAAGACAAAGAATCTTGAGAACAACTCAAGAAAAACAAAAAGTCAAATATAGAGAAGAGACAATAAGACTAAGCTTGGATTATTCAGCAGAAACCATGTGGGCAAGAAGGCAATAGGGTGACATATACAAAATCTTGGAAGAAAAAAATTGCCAGCCAAGAATAGTATATTCTGTAAAACTCGCATTCATATATGATGGTGAAGTTAGGACATTTCTAGATAAACAGAAATTAAGGGACTGTGTAAAAACCAAATCAAACTTACAAGAATTTTGAAATGAATCCTTCGTGTAAGAACAAACAACATCAGACCACAGGCCGAATCTAGGATGCACGATCGTATCAGCCAGATACCAACTTAGGAAATGAACTCTCAAGGACTATCCAAAACTAAAAGAATTACAACAGGGAACAAGAGGGATTAATCTGTAAATGATAACAACATCAGAACAATAAAAGAGGGAATAAATGGTGTAAGTATAGAACCTTCTAATGGAGAGGAAGGCAAGGCAATACCAAGTAATAATAGACTTGTTCAAACATAGGACGATAAGGGTAAATTTCACGGTAACCACAAAAAAAGTTAACAAACCTACTCAACAAAATAAAGAGGAAAAACATAAAGTTTCAGTAAAAGCAAAATCTACAAAAACAAAAGAAATGAAAAAAAATCTACAAACAAAAGGAATTCAGCACCGGACAGTAAGAGGAACAAAGAAAATGTAAGCACCACAAAAAAAAAAAAAAGCATTACAAAATGACAACAATAAACTCACACCTATCAGTAATTACACTCAGTATAAATGGCCTAAATGCACCCATAAAGAGACAGAGAGTGACAGAATGGATAAAAAAACAGGATCTATCAATATGCTGTCTACAATAGACACACCTTAGAAACAA
>NW_004443995.1:7458717-7477569 GCF_000243295.1 Trichechus manatus latirostris
AAACATTCAGAGAAGAGCTTATACCAGTACTACTCAAACTATTTCAGAACATAGAAAAGGAAGTGACAGTTCCAAATTCATTCTATGAAGCCAGTATAGCCCTGATATCAAAACCAGGCAAAGATGCCACAAAAAAAGAAAATTACAGATCAATATCTCTTATGAATATAGATGCAAAAATTCTCAACAAAATTCTAGCCAATAGAATTCAGCATCATATCAAAAAAATAATACACCACGATCAAGTAGGATTCATACCAGGTATGCAAGGATAGTTCAACATTAGAAAATCAATCAACGTAATCTACCACATAAATAAAAGGAAAGAAAAGAATCACATGATCACCTCAATTGACACAGAAAGGTATTTGACAAAGTCCAACCCCCATTCCTGTTAAGATCTCTCAATAAAATAGGTATAGAAGGGAAATTTTGCAACATAATAAAGGGTATCTATGTAAAACCAACAGCCAACATCATTCTTAATGGAGAGAGGCTGAAAACATCCCCTTGAGAACAGGAACAAGATAAGGATGCCCTTTATCACTACTCCTATTTAAAATTGTGCTGGAAGTCCTAGTTAGAGCAATAAGGCAAGAAAAAGAAATAAAGGGCATCCGAATTGGTAATGAAAGAAATTAAACTGTCCCTGTTTGCGGATGATATGATACCATACATAGAAAAACCAAAAGCCTCCATGAGAAAACTACTGGAACTAGTAGAAAGATCCAGCAGAGTAGCAGGATACAAGATAAACATATAAACATCAGTTGGATTCCTATACACCAGTAAAGAGAAAGATGAAAAGGAAATCAGGAAAAGAATAACATGTATAATAGCCCCTTAAAAAAAAAAACAAAAAAACCTAGGAATAAATCTAACCAGAGATGTGAAAGACCTATACATAGAAAACTACAAAGCACTACTGCAAGAAACCAAAAGATCTATATAAATGGAATAACATACCATGCTCATGGATGGGTGGACCCAACATTGTGAAAATGACAATTCTATCCAAAACAATTTACAAATACAATCCCAACAACGCTCTTTAAAGAGATGGAAAAACTAATTACTAACTTTATCTGGAACGGGAAGAAGCCTTGGATAAGTAAAGCACTGCTAAAGAAGAAGTATAAAGTAGGAGAATTGCGCTACCTGACCTCAGAACCTACTACACAGCTGTGGTAGTCAAAACAGCCTGGTACTGGTACAACGACAGATACATTGACCAATGGAACAGAATTGAGAACCCAGATGTAAATCCATCCACCTACAGTCACCTGATCTTCCACAAGGGCCCAAAGTCCATCAAATGGGGAACAGTCTTTTTAACAAATGGTGCTGGCAAAACTGGATGTCCATCTCCAAAAAAAATGAAGCAGGACCCATACCTCACACCATATACAAAAACTAATTCAAAATAAATCAAAGACCTAAATATAAAGCCAAAAACTATAAAGTTCATAGAATTAAAAATAGGATCAATGCTAGAGGCCCTAATACATGGCATTAACGGGATACAAACGATAATCAAAAACACACATACTCCAGAAGATAAGCTAGACAACTGGGATCTTCTAAAAATTAAACACTTAACGCTCATCAAAAGACTTCACCAAAAGAGTAAGAAGAGAAACTACAGACTGGGAAAAAATTTTTGGACATTACAAGTAAGACAAAGTTCTAATCTCTCAAATCTACAAGAAACTCCAATGCCTCTACTACAAAAAGACGAAAAATCCAATTAAAAAATGGGCAAAGGAAATGAGCAGACACTCCACCAAAGAAGACATTCAAGCGGCCAACAGACACATTAAGAAATCTCGCGATCACTAGCCATTAGAGAAATGCAAATCAAAACCACAATGAGATACCGTCTTACCCTGGCATTACTGGTACGAGTCAAAAAAACGGGTAATGACAAACGTTGGAGAGGCTGTGGGGAGATCGGAACTCTGATGCACTGCTGGTGGGAATGCAAAATGATACAACCATTTTGTAAAATGATATGACGCTTCCTTAGAAAGCTAGAAATAGAAATACCGTATGATCCAGCAATCCCACTTCTAGCAATATATCCTAGAGAAATAAGAGCTATCACAGGAATAGACATATGCACACTCATGTTCCTTGCAGCATTGTCCACAGTAGCAAAAAGATGGAAACAACCCAGGTGCCCATCAACAGATGAATGGATAAACAAACCATGGTACACACACACAATGGAGTATTACACAACCGTAATGAACAATGATGAATCTGTGAAGCATCTCATAACATGGATGAAACTGGAGGACATTATGATGAAAGAAATAAGTCAATCACAAAAGGACAAATATTGTATGAGACCACTACTGTAAAAACTCATGAAAAAATTTACCCACAAAAAGAAACAATCTTTGATGGTTACGAGGGATCAGGGGGGTGAGAGGGTAAATACTAAATAGAAAATAGATAAGTGGTAACTTTAGTGAAGGGTAAGACAGTACAAAATACTGGGGAAGCCAGCACAACTGTACAAGGCAAGGTTATGGAAGCTCCATAGACATATTCAAACTTCCTGAGGGACCGAATTGCTGGGTGGAGGGCTGTGGGGACTATGTTCTCGGGGGACATTTAGCTCAATTGACATAACACAGTTTATAAAGACAGTGTTCTACATTCTACCTTGGTGAATAGCGTCTGGGGTCTTAATAGCCTGTGAGCGGCCATCGAAGATACTCCACTGGTCTCATCCCTTCAAGAGCAAGGGAGAATGAAGAAAACAAGATACAAGGGAAAGATTAGTCCAAAGGACTAATGGGCCACACCTACCACAGCCTCCACCAGACTGAGTCCAGTACAACTAGATGGTGCCTGGTTACCACCACTGACTGCTCTGGCAGGGATCACAACAGAGGGTCCTGGACAGAGCCGGAGAAAAATGTAGAACAAAATTCGAACTCACAAAAAAGACCACACTTACTGGCTTGACAGAGACTGGAGAAACCCTGAGAGTATGGCTCCTCAACACCCTTAGCTCAGTAATGAAGTCACTCCCGAGGTTCACCCTTCAGCCAAAGATTAGACAGGCGTATAAAACAAAATGAGACTAATGAAGCACAACAGCCCAGGGTCAAGGACTAGAAGGCAGGAGGGGCAAGGACTAGAAGGCAGGAGGGGACAGGAAAGCTGGTAATAGGAAACCCAAGGTCGAGAAGGGAGAGTGTTGACATCTTGTGGGGTTGTTAACTAATATCATAAATCATTATGTGTACTCACTGTTTAATGAGAAACTATTTGTTCTGTAAACCTTCATCTAAAGTACTATAAAAAACAATTTTAAAAAATTATACCAGGAAAAAAAATACTAAAAGGATTTCTAATGCAATCCTGTTACTATGCTCCATCTTAACACATTCACTTGTTGCAAAATTGGGTATAAGCATTAATGAAAGATGATTCACTCATATTGCAGCAGAATACTTGCATAAAAAGTTTTACAAGTGTTTACATGCATGTTGCTATGAGGTGCCTTCCAGTTGGTTTATAGCCACCCTATGTACAACAGAACGAAACACTGCCCAGTCCTGCGCCATTCTCACAACCGTTGCTATTCTTGAGCCCATTGCTGCAGCCCCTCTGTCAATCCATCTCATTGAGGGTCTTCCTCTCTTTTAATGACCCTCTATTTTACCAAGCATTATGTCCTTCTCCAGGGATTGGTCCCTCCTAATAATATGTCCAAAGTATGTGAGATGAAGTCTTAAACCATTTTTGCTTCTAATGAGTATTCTAAATGTACTTCTTCCAAGACATATTTGTTTGTTCTTCTGGCAGTCTATGGTATATTCAACATTCTTTACTGACACCATAATTCAAAAGCATCAATTCCTCTTTGATCTTCCTTATCATTGTCCAGGCTTCACATGCATATGAAGCAATTGAAAACACCATGGCTTGGGTCAGGTGCACCTTAGTCCTCAAAGTGACACCTTTGCTTTTTAGCAATTTAAACAGATCTTTTGCAGAAGATTTGCCCTATGCAATGTGTCATTTGATTTCTTGACTGCTGTTTCCATGAGCATTTATTGTGGCTCCAGGTGAAATAAAATCCTCAACAACTTCAATCTTTTCTCCAGTTATCATGATGTTGCTTATTGGTCCAGTTGTAAGGGTTTTTGTTTTCTTTATGTTAAAGTGTAATCCATAGTGAAAGCTGTAGTCTTTGATCTTCGTCAGTAAGTACTTCAAGCCCTTTTTGCTTTCAGCAAGGAAGGTTGTGTTATCTGCATACTGTAGGTTGTTAATGAGTCTTCCTCCAATCTCACTGCTGTATTCTTCTTCATATAGTACAGCTTCTGGTATTTGCTCAGCATACAGATTCAGTAAGTGTGGTGAAAGGATATAACCCTGATGCAAATCTTTCCTAATCTTAAACCACACACGCATAGGGTTGTATTTTTAGAAAGAACACTGTATTTACTTAATGAAAATAAAAACATGTCCACTCAATGACTCATACTCAGATGTTCATAGACACTCTACACATAATAGCTCCAATCGTTGAACGGAGACACAAATAGTGCTAAATCCAGGCAATAGAATACTACTTAGCAATAAAATGAAGTACCCATACATGCAACAACAGACATGAATCTCAATAACATTTTACTAAGTGAAAGAAGTTAGAATACTACATATTGTATCATTCCATGTATATGAAATTCCAGAAAAGGCGACATTATACTGATAAAAAAGAAGTCAGTGGTCTTTAGGAGCCAGGGAGCAAGATGAGACGATTGACTGGAAAGGGGCACATGGAACTTCTGAAGATGATGGAAATATTCTATATCATTATTGTTGTAATGGTAAGATGACTGTGAACATTTGTCAGGATGTATCAAATTGTATACTTAAAAATGGTGAATTTAATTGTGTGTGAATAAGACCTCAATGAAGCTTAAAGAAAAAGAACATCAATTTTATATTTAAAATATATTATCTATATATGCACAGAAATAGTGGAAGATTCTATGGTCTGAATAAAATGAATTAACTAGGCAGCAGAAGATAGTCAATCAGAAGTCTTCAGTGTGTTAAAAGTTTGTATTTAATACATTTAAATGTTCATGTGGATTAGATTATGATTTTAAAAATAGCTACATATTTTTAGAAAGGAATTAATATGTGTGCAAAAACCCTGGAGTACTATGGAATTTATTTCATAGTTAATATTATGCTTGCACGCTGATTCTTTTTGTTGTTGTTGCTAAGTTATTGTCGTTGTAGGGTTGGATTAGTGAAAATGTTTCTTACCTCAATGGAGGAATGTTGAAATCCTGCTTATTTCTTTTCTGTTTATTGCTAATCTATTTCTTGTGTAGTCAAGGCCCTATTTTATTGATAAAAAAGTGTAACCAAAGGTTCTATTGGTAAAAAGACATGCCATTCTTTGGTAAGACCATTGTGGCATTGAATATAACTTCCACTTTTGGATTTGAGAAAACTTGTATGCAAAACGGAGCCCTGGTGGCTCAGTGGTTAAGAGCTTGGCTGCTAACCAAAAAGGTCGGTAGTTGGAATCCACCAGCCACTCCTTGGAAACCCTGTGGGGGCAGTTCTACTCTGTCCTATAGAGTTGCTATGAGTTGGAATCAACTCAACAGCAATGGGTTTGGGTGTTTTTTTTTTTTGGTATGCAGAATGACTGGAAAGTATACTGAAGAGTTAAAAAAAAAAAACTTGAAGAAGACAATCTAGTTTTTAGAATTCATATACTTTAATTCTGTTTTGAATTAAAGAATTTTAAGATTCCTAATCAGAATTGTGCTATGCTTCTTAAAGTTAGTAAGACTCACCATATAATATAATAAATTACCTCAGCTTTATATTAAACTAACCCTACGATATTTGACTAACTCATAGGATTATTGAAGGTACATTCTTACCAGTATGATCAACTCAACTCAGAGATAAAAATTTTTACAAGTAGCCTTAGCAGCCTGGTAAATATATTACTTCTCATATTAAGGAGCTGTGTCATTTGTCTTGAGTGCCAATTTAGACATTCCTTAGATGACATGATATTAGAATCTGAAAAAGTTGAATAAATGACTTATCTTTAAAGGAATTAAGGGGCCAGGTATAGGCACTTTGCATTCAAGGTGGATAGGTTCTTGAGGTTCTTTGGAATAGGGTAATCCAGGAGTATCTGTAATAAAGACGGAGAGGAAAGTTGCAGAAGTGTTGGGAGCCAACAGAAAGAAGGTTAGGTGGGAACACAAAGGTCCTCTCTAACTCATCCTTTGTCCTCCTAGGTCTCACTCAACATGAGTGAAGACAGCATAGATTGTTGAAATCTGAGTATAGGATCTATGAGTATGTTGGTCCTTCAGGAGATGGATGAAATCCCAAAACTTACTGCTCTTGAGTCAATTCCGATTCATAGCAACCCTACAGGACAGAGTAGAACTGCCCCATAGGGTTTCCAAGGCCAGTAATCTTTACGGAAGTTGACTGCCACATCTTTCTCCCACAGAGTGACTGGTGGGTTCGAATTGCTATCCTTTCTGTTAGTAGCCAAGCACTTTAACCACTGCGCCACCAGGGCTCCTAGGGAGATGGGTAGAGGCATAAAAAAGAAAAATGTAGGTTCTGTTCTTATGATATTCTCCCTTACTTCAGAACAACATACACAAAGTCCAGTGTACCAGAGTGGAGACAGGTAGACTATTAATTCAGAAAGATAGGCCTTTCAGACCCCATAAGGAGTTTGGATTATTTTCTGTTTGTTGGGAAGCGAATCTTTGCAAAACTTAAGTTGCCTGGAGACTTGAACAAAAGGGGTTTATCTATTACATATGTATTTGGCTGATACCAACATAAAATCCTACAAAGAGTCCCTAAAAAGTGCCAGGGTTTTATTTACCTCACACGGTAAGAAAACTGAGAGTAGGTGGTCAGTCCTAGTCTGGTGCATTGGCTCAGCAATATCGTCAAGGGGTCAGGCTTTTTCTACTTTCCTGGGCATCATCTTTAGCATTTGGTTTTTATCTCTTGGTAGCAATATGGCTGTCGTAACTTTAGGTATTATGATTGCATTCCAGGAAGGAAGCAGAGGTAGAGAAAAGGATTGAAGGTGTATGGTGGTTGTCTGTTCTTTTTGGAAAATGCTTTTGAAAGTTCTACTTAGGAACTTCTGATTATTTCTCTTTGGCCAGAACTAGGTCCAATAGCCACCCTTAGTTACAAGGGTTCCTCAGAAGGTAAGTATTCAGCTGTTCACCTTATCATCCTGGACAAAATTAGGGTTCCATTGGTAAGAAATAAAGGAAGACTGGATATTAGGTAAACAACTAACAGTGTCTATCACTGGGGCAAGATTGGAAACAAGGAGACAAATTTGCAGTCTACTTCAGGGGCTATGGTGAGAAATGATGAAACTTGAACTAGGGTGGTAGAAGTAAAAGTGGTCATAGTGAAAAGTGGTCAGATGAATGATATTTTTAAAAAATGGCCAATAAAACCTCTATAATAGATTTGATGTGAGATGACATTGATAGCAAGTAGACAAAGATGACTTATAGGTATTTGGCCTGTTCAACAGGGTGAATAATTTGATACCATTTGCTGAGATAGTGAAGACTGGGAGAGAAGCCCACTTAGAAGAAAGTTGTCTAGAATTCTAAAAGGCAGAAATGTCACCATTGCTAATGTCAGAGGTAGAGATACAGCTGACTCTTTAGCAGATCTGTTGCAGCAGATATTTGGAGAGAAGACTGGTTGATGGACATAATTGTTGAACTTGTCAAGCTCCCTAATGTAGCACCCCATCCTAAGCTGCAGCCAGCTGCTGCAAAGACATTTGTTTTTGACACCCTGGAGTCATTGAGTCTACTGAATTCTCCATCATTATAGCTTTGGTGGAAGAATTTTTAAGTAAGAAATATCCTCTTGGGCTTGGGAGCAATGTGATTTTCTCTATATTAGGTGTGCTTCTGGAGAAACAGAATACTATGAATGTGGTGGGGAATATGCATGGACACTATAGATATGGGAATGGATGGTATCACTTTAAATAGTTCTTAAGAGTGAATAATAATTTGAAATAGTGGAGTGAAACTCAGAAATTAATCCTACTGGCCACTGCTTCCATGATATTACTAGCATACCACAGTGTTGTAGGATTATTACCCTACAATGGCCTCTTAATCCTGAGTCAAGTCCCAACTTCTTGGTCTTCTTTTCTAAACCCTTAAGGATATGTCTCTATCCCATCATATTTCCCACTTTGTGTTATCAATACCTATATTGTTTCCCCTGCTTCTCTGTTCTCCAGCCCCCATGGATATATTCATCAGTGGGCCCCATTTTCTACCCCAAGTCTGTGCTGCATACTACACAGACTTGAGTTGGCCAGAAGGTTTATCAGCAGCAGCTTTAGCATTATCATCAGATGGGGATTAGAATTAAGTCTTATTGCCAACCAGATCAAGATCCAGGGTAGCCCATATAAATCCTCTGGACTCTCTTAATAACCTCTGAGTAATCACAGCACTACACTTTGGACTGCACTGGGGTTCTACCTTGGTACCCTCAATACACTAGCCAGTTATTTTATGTAATACTACTGTTTCTTTCGAAGATTGGGAGTGCTGCTTTGATCTCCAATCCACGTATCTCTTTCCACTTCTGTCATTTTGGAGAGATGTATTATGCTTCCTTCTGTCTTAACTACAGGCTTTTTTTGTTTTGTTTTGTTTTCCTGTTGTAAATGACAGGTCTCCAAGAACCACAACCCCCACTGACTCCCATGTAGCCACCCAGAGAATCTTGTCACTATCTTCTGTCCTGCGGATTAGTTCTTCTAGTTCTGAGGCCTGTCTGAACCATATTTAAGTTTACTTTGCTCCTGGACTCTGTGTTGTGAACTCTTCTCACTGCAGTGAGCCCTTTTAACATTTTTCTTCATCTGGTTTAATGCTGCCATTCCAATTTGGCTAATCTTCTCCCTGTCGCTTGATATACTTTTTCTCTCCCTGTGATATTTTATTGTTATTCACCTAATCTGGAAAGTTTTGTTTCCCCTCTTTTCCTTCTTTCCTTCCTTCCTTCTTTTCCTCTAGCTCCTACATACCTGACAAGTCCAGTTCAAGTTCTAATTTTATGAAACCTTACCAATTTTTCCACTACCTGTCTGTAAGTTTGTAGTACTGTAGTGGTTTGTGTGTTGCTATGATGCTGGAAGTTATGCTACCAGTATTTCAAATACCAACAGGATCACCCATGGTGGACAGGTTTCAGTGGGGCTTCCAGACTAAGGTAGACTAGGAAGAAAGTCCTGGATAGATGAGACAATCAAAGAACTGCTTGTGGTTGGGTATGTGTGTGAACTCTTCTGAGAAATTTAATCAGTTAACGGGAGGAAAAAGAGAGGGCTTCAGACAAAGGGAGATGAGAGGTGATGAGGTTCTTTTTTTTTTTAAAGACAAAGAGTTTGACTATAACACTACAGAACAGCTCAAGAAATACAGATAGAAAGGAAGATATCAGACATATGAAAAAATGTGTCTGTAGCTGTTAAAATAAAGTAGATATATATATAAAATATATATTAGAGAAGAATAAAAATCTAACATACAAGAGAATTTTTAAGTAGGCAAAAACTAAACCTTTTTAAAATAGTAAAATGAAAGAAAATAGTTTTTTTTTTCCCTGTGAAATTGGTTTTATAACAAAATTGTAAAAATGAGAGGTATACTGAATAGTATACACAGAGTCAGTATACCAAAAAGAGTTGGTCGACATTCAACCATTTCAGGAGGTATCATTTGATCAGGAACTGTGGATACTGAAGGAAAAGGTCCAAGCTGCACTGAAGGCATTGGTGAAAAATAAGCCTCCAGGAATTGACAGAATACCAGTTGAGACGTTTCAACAAACAGATGCAGCGCTGGAAGTGCTCACTCGTCTATGCCAAGAAATTTGGAAGACAGCCACCTGGCCAACTGGCTGCAAGAGATCCATATTTATGCCTATTCCCAAGAAAGGTGATCCAACAGAATGTGGAAATTATCCAACAATATCATTAATATCACACACAAGTAAAATTTTGCTGAAGATGATTCAAAAGTGGCTGCAGTAGTAGATCGACAGGGAACCACCAGCAATTCAAGCTGGATTCAGAAGAGGACATGGAACCAGGGATATCATTGCTTATGTAAGATGGATCCTCGCTGAAAGCAAAGAATACCTGAAGGATGTTTACTTGTGTTTTTTGACTATGCAAAGGTATTCGACTGTGTGGATCATGACAATTTATGGACAGCATTTCAAAGAATGGCAACTTCAGAACACTTAATTGTGCTCATGAGGAACCTGTACATAGATTAAGAGACAGTTGTTTGAACAGAACAAGCGGATACTGCATGGTTTAAAGTCAGGAAAGGTGTGTGTCAGGGTTGTTTCCTTTTATCATGCTTATTCAATCTGTATGCTAAGCAAATAATCCGAGAAACTGGACTCCATGAAGAGTGGGGCATCAGGATTGGAGGAAGACTCATTAATAACCTGGGATATGCAAATAACACAACCTTGCTTGCTGAAAGTGAAGAGGACTTGAAGCACATACTGATGAAGATCAAAGACTACAGCCTTCACTATGGATTACACCTCAACATAAAAAAAGCAAAAATCTTCACAACTGGACCATAAGCAACATTATGACAAATAGAGAAAAGATTGAAGGTGTCAAGGATTTCATTTTACTTGGATCCATAATCAACCCCATGGAAACAGCAGCCAGAAAATCAGACGACACATTGTATTGGGCAAATCTGCTGCAAAAGATCTCTTTTAGGTGCTGAAAAAGAAAGATGTTAACTCGAAGACTAAAGTACACCTGACCCAAGCCATGGTGTTTTCAATCACCTCATATGCATTCAAAAGCTGAACAATGAATAAGGGAGATCAGAGAAGAATTGATGCCTTTGAATTACAGTGTTGGCAAAGAATATTGAATATACCATGGACTGCAGAAAGAACGAACAAATCTGTCTTGTAAGAAGTACAGCCAGAATGCTCCTTGGAAGCAAGGATAGCGAGACGTCGTCTTACATACTTTGGGTATGTTATCAGGAGGGACCAGTCCCTGGAAAAGGACATCATGCTTGTTAAGTAGAGGGTCAGTGAAAAAGAAGAAGACCCTCAGCGAGATGAATTGACTCAGTGGCTCCAACAATGGGCTCAAGCATAACAACGATTGTGAGGATGGTGCAGGACCAGGCAGTGTTTCGTTCTTGTATATAGGGTTGCTATGAGTCGGGACCAACTTGACGGCACCTAACAACTGAGAATCATTGCTTATGTTTTAAAAATTTTAACATAGTTCGTGAAACTCTTCTATTTTATTAAAATAAAATATTTAATTATTTTTAAAAATCCAATAATTTAGTTAATAGACATTATGTAGTGTTATTTTTTTGTCGTTCAATCTGATATACTAAAGTGATACAAAAAATCACAATGACAAAATTCAGACCAAGGAAACATATGCACCTCAGTACATGAGTAAATACGAGAAACTTTTTTTCTGCTGCAAAATGCACTAAGCACCTGCTTTCCACAGAGCGTATTTTATAGAACCACCCATTTTCACTTCAGATTTGCTTTCCATTTTATGTAGTAAAACGATTTTAGTATATCCAAAAGGAGTTAAAAAAGTGTTTTTTATGACTTTTAAAAACGTGTTACTTGTTCACCTTTCTTTCATTTTTGTTCTATAGTCACTATTGAGAGATGTAATTTCTTTCTGGCTGTTCACTTGCAGTAATAGCATAATAACTTGTATAGCTTAACAGAAATTTCCAATTTCTTCACTTCTATGTGGTCATTTTAATCCATTTTCTTTTAAAGGGCTCTGCAAATTTATATAAAAGAAAGTAGAGCCAAATTGCTTACGTTCAGGACTTTTCTGGAATTTACAGGTGTCCAGGTCTCCATAAGATGACTTGACTTTTCCAATAATGAAAGATGCCAACTTATTAACAGGTGACCAACTGCTGTAAGCTATTTGTTGTTTCACCATAAGTGATACTGTTGAATTCCTGGCCCTCATCAAAGCACTAATAATTAAGCAGTGTTATGATCTGGTTTTCTCTGACTCAGAACTGGAGATCCATTTCTGACTACTGTTCTTTCTCTGTCACATCTACATTATATCAAGTGGCTCTAATTTTTAATTTGCCATATTATTCCAATGTTCTGACCATCAATGATCACTCTATATAGAGCATTCAATTTAGTGTAAAGGTAACTCAGGACACTTTATTATAGTTTCTGCTAATTAATTTTTTTTTTTGAACTATGGGAAGGAGATGGAGTCCCAGGTAATTTAAATGAAAGATTCATCTAAAAGTGACTTAAACTGGTATTAATACATTGTATGGCATTTTATGGTTGGAAGCAAATTTGTCTGTCCCACTCTGTTTTATGCATTGAAAACGTCTGCATGTTTGTCCTCACCCAGCTGTAGAGAAAGAGCTGTAGGGATTCTTCAAATCCCAGACAGGAGAGTCAGGAGAGTGACCAAGAATGAAGGTGCAAGAGGAGAGATGAACATCAGGTTAGGATCTAAGCATCCATCTTGGGAGACACGTTTGGGTAAAATCTGGTCAGGCTCTCCTACTGATATTTTATACACAAGAGAAGGTTGGAGGATGTGGCTTGATGTAGGGTAATTCCTGAGAACCTTTTAAAATTGTAATAAATAGGTGGCATACCAACTCTAACAGATGAAAGTAGCTGCTTGGAGCACGGTGTTGAATATGATTCTAAGGTTCCATCTTAATCTGTCATAAGAGTGCCAAACTTGACTAATGATGTCTATTATTGGAGCAGTTAAGGAGAGAATACCTATATACGCCAGGTATTTGGTTAAAATTAGCTTAGAGCATTAGCTAGCGTTGCAACTTTCTTTTATGTGTCAAAATATAACACATGGTATATGGGAAACATTAAATAAAGGGAAATCCCAGATAGTGAGATTTAAAAGGATATGGAGGTCATGAAAATGTACCTTTCAAATCTTCTACTGTAAGGAGCCTAATTGATGGACAGCCCCAGTTGCTACACTCTGAAATCTATCAGCTCTTGACTCTCTACCCCTGACCCTGGTTGATAGGCATCAGAGCTGGAGAAGAAGGTCCTTAACTGGGTGAGATTTTCTGGGCAGTACTACTGACACCAAGGAGCCCCGGTGGCACAATGGTTAAGTGCTCAGCTGCTAACCAAAATATCAGTGACTTGAATCTACCAGCCACTTCGGAGAAGAAAAGAGCTGGTGATCTGCTCCCATAAAGATTTCGGCCTAGGAAACTCTATGGGGAAGTTCTACTCTGTTCTATAGGGTCTCTATGAGTCAGAATTGACTCGATGGCACACAACAACAACTAGTGACACCATGGGAAAGAGAAAGCGCAGTGAGGCAGTAATTCAGGGGATGAAGACGGGGCCACTGACATCTCATACTGGAAAGTTGACCTGCGTATTATCTCAGGTCTTAATCCACTGCCCTTTGATCCTGTAGGTAGTGAAGAACCTCTGGGAAAGGAACCACCGACAAATACAGAGGGAGACTGTAACTCTGAAGGGGACCTTGGTGAATGAGTGGTGCTTTCTAGATGGGGAGAGAGTGGGTTGATTGTGAGAACCTATGTTTGAAGACATGGATCTGTTTCCCATCTCATATTATTCCTGGGGTTGTTGTTAGGTGGCATCGAGTTGGTTCTGAATCACAGTGATCCTAAGTACAACAGAAGGAAACACTGCCTGGTCCTGTGCCATGCCCACACTCCTTGCTATGCTTGAGCCCATTGTTGCAGCCACAGCATCAATCCATCTGGTTGAGGGTCTTCCTCTTTTTTGCTGATCCTCTGATTTGCCAAGCATGATGTCCTTCTCCAGAGACTGGTCTCTCCTGATAACATATCCAAAGTAAGTGAGACGAAGTCTCATCATCCTGGCTTCTAAGGAACATTCTGGCTGTACTTCTTCCAAGACAGATTCGTTCATTCCTCTGGCAGTCCATGGTATAGTCAATATTCTTTGCTAAAACTGTAATTCAAATGCATCAATTCTTCTTCAGTCTTCCTTGTTCATTGTCCAGCTTTTTCATGCTGGACATGGAGGCGATTGAAAACACTATTACTTGGGTCAGGCGCATCTTAATCCTCAAAGTGACATCTTTGCTTTTTAACACTTTAAAGAGGTCTTTTGTAGCAGATTTGCCCAATGCAATATGCTGTTTTCTTTTTTTAAAAAAATTTATTGTATTTTAGGTGAAAGTTTACAGTGTAAATTAGTTTCTCATTCCAAAATTTATACACAAATTGTTTTGTGACATTGGTTGCAATCCCGGCAATGTGTCAGCACTCTCCCTCTTTCCACCCCGGGTTCCCCATTTCCATTCATTCAGTCTTCCTGTCCCTTCTTGCCTTCTCATCTTTGTTTTTGGGCAGGTGTTGCCCATTTGGTCTCTTATACTTGATTGATGGAGCTAAGAAGCACATTCCTCACATGTTATCATTTATTTTATAGTCCTATCTAACCTTTGGCTGAAAGTGAACTTTGGGAGTGGCTTCAGCTCTGAGTTAGAAGGATGTCCAGGGGCTCGTTTGATTTCTTGGCTGCTTCTTCCATGGGAATTGATTGTGAATCCAAGTAAAATGAGATCCTTGACAACTTCAATATTTTCTCCATTTATCATGATCTTGCTTATTGGTCCAGTTGTGAGGATGTTTATTTTCTTTATGTTGAGGTGTAATCCATACGGAAAGCTGTAGTCTTTGATCTTCATCAGTAAGTTCTTCAAATCCTGCTACATTTAAGAAGGAAGCTTTTGTCATTTGAATGTCACGGGTTGTTAATGAGTCTTCCTCCAACCTTGATGCTGCCTTCTTCTTCACATAGTCCAGCTTCTCAGATTATATGCTCAGCATACAGACTGAATAAGTATGGTGAAAGGATAAAACCCTGATGTACACTTTTTCTGATTTTAAACCACGAAATAGCCCTTTGTTCTGTGGGAACAACTGCCTCTTCATCTATGTATAGGTTTTACATGAGTATTCTGGAATTCCCATTCTTCTCAATGTTATCCATAGTTTGTTCTTATCCACATAGGTGAAAGTCTATGCATAGTCAATAAAACACATGTAAACATCTTTCTGATATTCTCTGCTTTCAGCCAAGATCCATCTGACATCAGCAATGATATCCCTAGTTCCTCATCCTCTTCTGAATTCAGCTTGAATTTCTGGCAGTTCCCCATCTATGTACTGCTGCAACCACTTTTGAATGATCTTCAGCAAAATTTTACTTGTGTGTGATATTAATGATGTTGTTCAATATTTTGCCCATAGAATCCTTCAATATTGCAACCAGAGGCTTGAGTTTTTTCTTCAGTTCTTTCAGCTTGAGAAATGCCAAGCGTGTTCTTCCCTTTTGGTTTTCTAACTCCAGGTCTTTGCACATTTCATTATAATTCTTTACTTTGTATTCTTGAGCTGCTCTTCGAAATCTTTTATTCAGCTCTTTTACTACACCATTTCTTTGGTTAACTTTAGCTACTCTGTGTTCAAGAGCAAGTTTCAGAGTCTCTTCTGACATCCATTTTGGTCTTTTCTTTCTTTCCTGTTTTTTTAATGACCTTTTGCTTTCTTCATGTATGATGTCCTTGATGTCATCCCACAACTCATCTGATTTTCAGTCATTAGTTTTCAATGCATCATATCTGTTCTTGAGATGGTTTCTAAATTCAGGTGGTAAATACTCAAGGTTGTACTTTGGCTCTCGTGGACTTGTTTTAATACTGCTCTGCTTCAACTTGAACTTGTATCTGAGCAACTGATGATCTGTTCCATAGTCAGCCCCTGGCCTTGTTCTGACTGATGAAATTGAGCTTCTCTATTGTTTCTTTCCACAGATGTAGTCGATTTGATTTCTGTGTATTCCATCTGGTAAGGTCCACGTATATAGTCACCATTTATGTTGCTGAAGAAAGGTATTTCCAGTGAATAGGTCATTGGTCTTGAAAAATTCTATCATGCAATCTCTGGGGTCATTTCTGTCACCAAGCTGTATTTTCCAACTACTGATCTTTGTTTCCAGCTTTTACATTCCGATCACCAGTAGTTATCAATGCATCCTGATTGCATGTCTGATCAATTTCAGACTGCAGAAGTTGGTAAAAATCTTCAATTTCTTTATCTTTGGCGTTAGTGCTTGGTGAATAAATTTGAATAATAGTTGTATTAACTGGTCTTCTTTGTAGGCATATGGATATTATCCTATGACTGAGTGTTGTACTTCAGGATTGATCTTGAAATGTTCTTTTTGACAATGAATGTGACTCCATTCCTCTTCAATTTATCATTCCCAGCATGGTAGATCATATGATTGTCTGATTCAAAATGCCCAATACCAGTCCATTTCAGCTCACTAATGCCTAGGATATCTATCTTTAAGTGTTTCATTTCATTTTTGACAGCTCCCAGTTTTTCTAGATTCTTACTCAGAATGTTCCACATTCCAATTACTAATGGATGTTTGCAGCTGTTTCTTCTCATTTTGAGTTGTACCATAT
Source organism: Trichechus manatus latirostris (assembly GCF_000243295.1). NCBI lineage: Eukaryota > Metazoa > Chordata > Mammalia > Sirenia > Trichechidae > Trichechus > Trichechus manatus. Next base: position 7,475,345 of record NW_004443995.1, read on the forward strand.
CCGCAAATCAAGGTCCCGAAAGCTTTACTCCATCCACATTATTAAGGTCGATTCTACTTGAGGTGGCAGCTCTTTCCCAATTGTATTTTGAGTGCCTTCCAACCTGTGGGGCTCATCTTCTGGCACTATATCAGACAATGTTCAGTGGCTGTTCATAAGGTTTTCACTGGTCAGTTTTTTTAGAAGTAGCTTGGCAGGTCCTTCTTCCTAGTCTTCTTTAGTCTGGAAGCTCCACGGAAACCTGTCTGCCACGAGTGACCCTGCTGGTATTGGACATACCAGTGGCATAGCTTCAGTCATCACAGCAACGTGCAAGCCACCACAGTGAAACTGATAGACGAGTGGGGGATTCCTGGGGTACCAGAGTGGAAACCATACCAAAAAAAGTAGCTTCTTAGTGACACTGTTTCTTGGGTCCCAGTTCTGAAGAAGCATACAGGTGTATCAACTGAAAGATTGTGCCCTTCCACAGCCTTGATGAAATAATTATTAGAAGAGACAATGATCTTTATAAGGGAATACAAGAGACATGTTTTTCAGAAAGAAGGTATATAGTGAACAACTTTTTTTCCTGGTTTACTCTATCCTTCTTCCACCATTATCTATATAGCAAAGATAGTGTTTTGAAATACCATCTAAGATATTTTCCATCCCTCTTAATTCTTGTGTTATGCTTTTTATGCATTAAAGGAAGACAGAACTTAGCCAACAACAATAATAAAAATTATGATAATAGATAACGTATACATAGTGCTATTTACTACATGCCAAATGCTGTTCTAAGGACTTTACATGTACAGGCATATCTTGCAGAAAGTCTTGCTGGTGAACATCTTACGGCCAGAATACAGAACACCTCTTGTTTTCTGACATTTTATTTTATTTTGTTGAAGAAAAGTAATGTTCTTGGGGAATCTTGCAATTTTATTTTGAATCTATGATTTTAAATATTAGAAATAAAATAGGATTGAGCCAAATACCTGCTTCCATTTTTTTATGGCACATTTTCTGTGAGCTGCCTACAGTTACAGATAAGCTTAATGTAAAGGCAGCTCAAGGAGCAAAAACAAGTGCCTGGAATATCTCAAAGGGCTTAAAGGAGGTTACTATTATTAGTAAAATTTTCTTGGCCTGTTTACTATAAAACGTTTACAAATACAGATTTTACTGATGTCAAATTTCGTAACTGCATACAGTAGGACAAATTAAACTCTACCACATAGATGGTAAAGTGAAAATCACATAATTGGATTACTTACTTGTCCAAAGAATTAGTCAGTACCAGAAAAATAGAGTAAAATTAGAGAGTAAACAGAAAAACAGAAAATACATATTCAATCCTGAATTGAATTATAAACATAACATTTGTCTGCTACATCAATCAGTAAATGCTGCAAAAGATCATTTGGAGGAATGGAAAGAATTATAAAACTTTTAGTACAGTGTGTAAAGTCTTATCCATTAAAATGCAGCTGTAATTTTTTGGATCAACTAAGAAACGAAAAGAGTTAGAACTCCTTTGAATTACATATGACTTAGCTTTGTCTTTGTTACAAATGATCTAGTCATAAACTAGATATGTTTATTTTAAATATATTTGGTGTCTCTGCAAAGGAGTAATACTTTCTTTTGGAGTATGTGAATGATCATAGCATGAAGAGTTATTTTATGATGTCCTCTGAGTTATAGTTTAAATATGATCTTTCTTCTTATGCTTGGGGCATTGAATTTACACAACTGCACATGAATCAAAGATGAACATAATTCAGAATTAGTAAATACATTCATGTATTTAGATCACCTTCATGGCTGTCTACAAAATAAGCTGTAACAAAATTCTAAATGTTTTTTTTTGTTCTTTTTTTTTTTAAATTGTACTTCAGGTGAAGGTTTACAGAACAAAAAGTTTCTCATTAAACAGTAGTACACATATTGTTTTATGACATTGGTTAACAACCCCACGACATGACAACCCTCTCCCTTCTTGACCTTTTTTTCTTTTTGGTGAAAATATACATAGCCAAAGATACTCCATTTCAAAAATTTCTACATGCACAGTTCAGTGACATCGACTACACTCTTCCAATTGTGCTGCCATTCTCACTTTAGATGAAGGTTTACAGAACAAAATAGTTTCCAATTAAACAGTATACATATTGCCCTATGACAGTGGTTAACAACCTCACAACACATCAACACTACCCTTACTCAACCTTGGGTTCCCT
>NW_004443995.1:7478390-7479680 GCF_000243295.1 Trichechus manatus latirostris
TGACTTATTTCACTCAGCATAATGTCCTCCAGTTTCATCCATGTTATGAGATGCTTCACAGATTCATCATTGTTATTTATCATTACATAATACTCCATTGTGTGTATGTACCGTAGTTTGTTTATCCATTCATCTGTTGATGGGCATCTAGGTTGTTTCCATCTTTTTTGCTATGGTGAACAATGCTTCCAAGAACATAGGTGTGCATATGTCTATTTGAGTGATGACTCTTATTTCTCTACGGTATATTCCTAGGAGTGGGATTGCTGGATCGTATGGTGTCTCTATTTCTAGCTTTCTAAGCAAGAGCCATATCATTTTCCAAAATGGTTGTATCATTTTGCATTCCCACCAGCAGTGCATAAGAACTCTGATCTCCCCACAGTCCCTCCAACATTTGTAATTTCCAGTGTTTTTGATTCATGCCAGTAATGCCGGAGTGAGATGATATCTCATTGTGGTTTTAATTTGCATTTCTCTAATGGCTAGTGATCAGGAGCATTTCCTCATGTGTCTGTTGGCCGCTTGAATGTCTTCTTTGGTGAAGTGTCTGTTCATTTCCTTTGCCCATTTTTTTATTGGATTATTTGTCTTTTTGTTGTAGAGGTGTTGGATTGTCTTGCAGATAATGGAGATTAGACCTTTATCTGACTTGTACTGTCGAAAATTTTTTTTCCCAGTCAGTTATTTCTCTTTTTACACTTTTGGTGAAGTCTATTGAAGAGCATAGTATTTGATTTTTAGAAGATCCCAGTAATCTAGCTTATCTTCTGGGGTTTGTGTGTTGATGGTTATGGTTTGTATCCTGTTAATACTGTGTATTAGGGCCTGTAGCATTGGTCCTATTTTTTCTTCTATGAACTTTATAGTTTTTGGCTTTATATTTAGATCTTTGAGCCATTTTGAATTAGTTTTTATATGGGGTGAGGTATGGGTCCTATTTTATTTTTTGCAGATGGATATCCAGTTTTGCCAGCACCATTTGTTAAAAAGACGGTCTCTTCCCCATTTGATGGACTTTGGGCCCTAGTCGAAGATCAAGTGACTGTAGGTGGATGGATTTACATCTGGGTTCTCAATTCTGTTCTGTTGGTCAATGTATCTGTCGTTTTACCAGTACCAGGCTGTTCTAAATACCATAGCTGTATAGTAGGTTCTGAAGTCAGATAGTGTGAGTCATTCTTCTTCTTCAGTAGTGCTTTACTTATTTGGGGCTTCTTCCCTTTCCATATAAAGTTAATGATTAGTTTTTCCATCTCTTTGAAGAATGTTGTTGGTATTTGGATTGGG
>NW_004443995.1:7483274-7528643 GCF_000243295.1 Trichechus manatus latirostris
ATCTTTTGGATTTCTAATTGTTGTTTTTGTATAATTTCTAGTTGTGAATTTATTTTGGCATTTTGTTCCTGCATTATTTTCCTGAATTATTCCATTTTTTTGTCAGTATTTTCCATGAATTTGTCTGCCTTTTCTGTGAATTTGTCTATTTTTTCCTCATTTTTGTCTGCTGTTTGCTTCAACTTTTGGATAATTCTGAGTATCAGAGATTTGAATTCCCTTTCAGGTAGTTCTAGTGCCTTTTCTTCCACTGGAAATTCATCTTGTGTTTTATTTTGGATGCCTACTGTAACCATCCTGTCCTGTTTATGTAAATGTTTTGATATTGTCTGCTGTCTTTGGGGGCATTCAGTAGTTATTTTTCTCTTTTATTGATTGTAGATTAGTTTGTTTCATCCTTTTTTTAAATTTGGCTATGTCTGAGCAGGCAGGCTGTGTGTTCTTTGTTGTTTGCTTGCCTGTGGGCACAATACTTTTCACCTCCTACTCCAATTGGTAGGGCCAGTTGCTCAGATATGGTATAGCAGGGCAGGTCTAGCTGAAGAGGAATTACTGGGATGGGTTGTTTGTTGCATTTACTACAGCCACCAGGGCAGGTCGGTAATCAGTGCAGGGCAGGTTCCGGCAGGCCGTGCCTGTGCTGCTTGGTGGTTTGATGTTAAGCGCACGGTGCAGGTAAGCAGGATGGAGGGGGGAGATTGTGGTGTGTGGAGCTAAGATGGATATGGGAGAGAGGAGAGAGGAACAGGAGCCAAAAACATACCAAGAAACAAAAATGAGTGCTAGGGGAGCTTGCCGTTGGAGTGAAGAGATGGAGACTATGAAATGAAGAAAAACAAAAAGGGGAAGAAAGAAAAAAAAAAAAGAAAAGAATGAACAAATAAAAAGTATAAAGGAAAAAGAAGAGCAAACTCCCAGGTATCCCACCAGTGCAGCTACGAGGTCTGGGGAAGTTGTTCTCAGGTGTTGCAGTGCAGCCTGGCTAGAAGGCCTAGAGGTATTCAGTGCCACGTATTCAGGGAACAGGAAGAGAAGGAAGCTATAGAGAGATGAGAAACTGAGTAATGAAGAAAGACAGAAAGGGAAAGAGAGGGAAAAGAAAATAAAACAAATTAAAAAAAAAAAAGAACCAGAAAATCCCCCCAAAAAAGAGGAAAAAAAAAAAAACACAAAAAAAGAAATACCCTTAGGGATCCCTCTGCATGTCTGCGCAAGCAGAGGGGCTAGGTCCCAAGCCACGCAGCAACATCTGGCCAGAATGGGCTCCCAACTTGAGAAAAGGAAAAGAAAACAAACAAACAATTCAAAACAAACAAACAAACAAACAAAAGCCCCAGGATCCCACCAGCGTGTCAGCCCAGACTGGGAAGCAGTCCCACACTCAAACAGAGCTCCGCAGCCCCTCAGGAAGAAGCAAAGATGGCGCATGGAGCCAGGTATTTGGGTGAAAGGAGGGGGAGGTGGTGAAAGGTAAGGAAGAAATCAAAGAAGCAGAAAAAAGCAACACCAGCAGCCGACAAATGGCATTCAGGGAGCTGGCCAGTGTGGGTGGATGGAATCTAAGCAGCCGGAGCTTCCTGGACAAGAGACTGTGGCCACAGGAAGCAGAGGGGGCTGAGTCGGGGTGAAGAAGTGGGGGGTGGGAAAGCGTATATCGCAAATTACCGGTTGTTTTGTCTCTTGCTGGAAGCTCTGTGAAGCTGCTTTCTCGTATCCCCTATTTGCAGGTCTCTGATAGGACTCCAAGATGGCAGATCTGTGCTGCGTTAGCTGATAAGGGACCTCTGCATGAATCTGCTCACTCTGCGTTCTCTGTCAGTTTTCTCACTCCATTGGTGCTTAGCTGAGTTCTTTATCTCTTCATTTGATGTTTTAGGGTTTCAGAATTGCTGTTTTCTCTGTTTGCTTAGTTTTTTTGATCTTTGTTGTGGAGGGACAATGTGGTGCTTCTGCCTAGAGCTCCATTTTGCGTAAGTCTGCCAAAATTCTAAATTTTTTGACATCATAAACTTGTTTTAATTTGATTAATTCAGATTGATTGGCACAAATGACAAAATAATCCCACATTCTAGTTATATACAAGGGTTATCATGTATCAGCATCTAGTAATTAATAATATCTCTCCTTGATATTCTTCTCCTTAAATGAACTGAGAGCAGTAGATAATGCAAACTGAGACCTTGAAAGATGTGCCAGAATGGAGGAGAAAAAATATCTTAGATAGTGTTTTATGATCAGAATGTATTATAGTGCCATGAGGAGATTTTACACTGTGAAAATCAGTTTACTATGAGAGTGTGAGATTTGCTCATGTAATCCACTTGGCACTGAAAAGATGTAAACATAAATGTGACTGCAAACACCCTCATGTACACACACTGTCCTGTTGGATAAATTTGTTCACAGTAGCTTGCTCCATTATATACAGTTTAAACCCACAGTTCTCAAACTGTGCACTGGGACACCTTGAGTAACTGGAATGAATTCACAGGACACTGCAGGGTATTTAGAATATCTGAGGAATCACAGACATACTTGATATCTGTCAGAATCTGAGCAGATTACTAGACTGAGGTAGTTCATAGTTTCAACATTAGATAGTGTTACATTCATTTCAGTGACATCCTATCTTTCCAAAGCTGGATTTTTGGTAGGTTCTTTGAGAAAAAAACAAGTTCTATGTGAAAAACAGTGAGGAACAGAAAATGAGGGTGATGATGTGCAGTCTGAATCAAGGATTTGAGAATTTTGTGTGCTCAAAAGGCTCACACATTTTGATGGTTAAGGTTATGTGTCAACTTGGCTAGGCCATAATTCTCAGTAGTTTGGCAGATATTATATAATCATACTCCATTTTGTGATCTAATGTTAGCAGCCAATTAGATCAAAGGGGAGATTCCTTGGGGGTGTGACCTGCATCCAATATATGTAGATGTTCTGGCAAAGCTCACCCTTTCTGAATCCTGCATCTGACTCCTCATCCTCTGACCTCTTGTTCTTGGGAAGTGAGCCAGTTGCCTACTGTCTGACCTGCCAAGTTTGGGTTCATTAGCCTCTGAAACCACTTGAGTCAGGAGAAGCCTCCAGCCTGAATCTGACTCATAAATTTGGGACTTGCCAGCTTCCACGACTACGTGAGCCATTTCTTTGAAATCTCAGTCTCTCTCTCTCTCTCTCCGTGTATATATGTATATGTGTCACTGGTTTTGCTCCTTTAGAGAACCCAGCCTAAGAAATTTGGTACTGAGAGTGGGGTGCTGCTCTAACAGATGCCTAAAATGTGGAAGCAGTTTTAGAATTGGGTAATAGGTAGAGGCTGGGAGAGTTTTAATGTGCCCAATAGTAAAAGCCTAGATTGCCTTGAAGAGACTGTTGGTAGAATTATGGATGTCAAAGGCAATTCTGGTGAGGGCTCAGAAGGAAATGAGGAGAGCTACAGAGAAAGTCTCTATCATCTTAGAGAATACATATGGCACCAGCAACAGAATGTTGCTAGAAATGTGGATGTTAAATGTGCTTTTAGTGAGACTTTAAAAGAAAATGATGAGCATGTGATTGGACAAGGGAGGAAGAGAGATTTTTTTATGCAGTGGCAAAGAACTTGCCTGAATTTTGTTAAAATGTTTGGCAGAAGGTAGAACTTGCAAGTGATGAACTTGGATATTTAGCTGAGGAGATTTCTAAGCAAGATCTTACAGGGGCCACATGGTTTCTCCTTGCAGCTTATAGTAAAATGTGAGAAGAAAGAGACAGACTTAAAAATGAACTGTGCAAAATGAAAACAAAACTTAAAAATATGGAAAATTCTGTATGTGTCCTAGAAATTTCATCAAGGATGTGGCTACACAAACTTTTGTTAAAGAGATTAAGGCTGTGACTGATGGAGCTAACCAACTACCACATCAGAAAACCCATCAGCTTAGACTGAAGGGGATAGAGAAAGAATGAAAAGAGAGAATGCTGTCTCGTTCTTAGAATTCTATAGGCAGGAAACAGGTCAAAGGCGCTACGTCTGTTATCCTCCAAGAGAAGAAAAGAACCATCCTTGGAGATCAGTAAGAACTGTTGGAAGGAGCACAGGAAGATAGCTGCCTAGGTCTCAAAGGGTGAGGCCATGGCCTCTGGAGTTTTAAATGGTGGGGCCACAGTCTCCTGGATCTCAAAAGGTGAGGTCACAGCCTCCTAGGTTTCAAAGAGTTGAATCTTTGCCAACTCAGTTCTGGAGTGTGGGGCTGTTGTTAAGGTATGTCAGGAGGATGGGGCTGCTGCCCAAAGCAGAGGGGGCAGGACTGCCATGCTCAAGGGGAAGAAAAATAGGGACTGCCAGGGCCAAGAGTGTTGTCTCACCACTCAGATGGACTAGGAGAATGAGGCCACCCAAAGATGAGGGAGCAGAGTTACCATCCTCATGGGCCTGGAAGGCGGAGCTGAAGCCCAGGGCCGAGAAGCCTCCACTCGGAATCCAGAGAACATGCCCAGCACCCAGAGTTGGGAGGGCAGGGCCGTTGCCTAGATGGTTTTAGAGAACAGAGAATTATTTCCAAACGTTGAGAAGCAATATAATTTGTTCTTCTGGGTTTGAGATTTGCTTGGTGCCTGTTATCCCTTCTTTTCCTCTAATTTCTCCCATTTGTCACGGAAATGTCTATCTTGTGCCTGATCCACCATTGTACTTTGGAAACAGATAACTTGTATTCTAGATTTCACAGGTTCATAGATGAAAAGGAATTTTGCCCTAGGATGTAATATGCCTAAAATCTCATCCATATTTGATTTAGATGTTTGAGAAGATGAGATTTTGGACTTGAAGTTGATTTAAGACTTTTGGGATGATGTGATGGGATGAATGTGTTTTACATGTGGCAAAGACATAAATTTTTGAGGGCCTAAAGGTGGAATGTTATGGATTGAGTTGTGTCCCCCCAAAATATGTGTTTTAATTACTAACCTGTACTTGGAAGCCTTGGTGGCGCAGTGGTAAAGCATTTGGCTACTAATGAAAAGGTTGGCAGTTCAAATCCACCATCTGCTCCTTGGAAACACTATGGGGCAGTTCTACTCTGTCCTAAAGGTGGCTGTGAGTCAGAATTGACTTGATGGCAATGGGTTTGGTTTGGTTTTTATCCCTATGGTTATAATCTCATTTGGGAATGGGTTGTCTTTGTTATGTTAATGAGGCATTTATTTTCATAGTAAGAGCAAGTCATTTTGTACTAAATTGAAATTTCCAGTACTACAAAAGTTATTTTCAAAACGGTCTTTGTAAATAAAAAGAAATTTTTGTTTCACATCACTTTCACTACCTGTTTGGCAATGTTCTCAAAAGTGGCAAAAGGTAGCACCTGTGGCAATGAGAATGTGAGGTTAATGCTCAGCCTTTCCTATTTCCTCCCTTCTCTAAGTGGGCATCTGGCATTTAGGGAGGCTTAGCATATCCCAGACCTAAGTTCTGGAGGGCTAATATTTAATTAGTTCTGGAACTGAGATTATTGATGTGGGAGTAGGAGGACAATGGCAGTTGTTGGGGAGAGTAGGAGAACAGTGAAGAAAGTGGCATCTGTTCCTGACAGAAATAAGACTCAGGGTATCACTAGAGGAAAGACTGGGGAGGAAGTGGCCCTAAGCTAATGGCCCAGGTTTCCTAGCTGCCTAGACCCTGGTGTTTTCCTTTGCTGAAGGACCTGAATGCCACCAAGTCCAGACAGCATCCCCACCCCTGCTTCCCGGTCTGTCTCCATTATTTTCTGACAGGTTTTTCTTCCACAGAAATTTTAACCCTAGACCAAGAAGAGATGACACAGATAATGGTGGTTCCCCAGAAGTCTAACTGTGATTTTTTTACCACCACCGCCTGGTCACTGCAAATATATACTTATATCTAGAAACCCTGGTGGCGTAGTGGTTAAGAGCTACAGCTGCTAACCAAAAGGTTGGCAGTTCAAATCTACCAGGCGCTCCTTGGAAACCCTATGGGGCAGTTCTACTCTGTCCTATAGGTTGCTATGAGTTGGAATCAACTCGACAACAACGGGTTTGGTAACATACAAATTTGCTTCTGTATTCACAACTTAAAAATTCATTTTCAAGTGACGGCATTGTGCTGAAAGCCCTGGCTAGGAATGGTACACTCACAGGAAAGATTAGAGTTGGAGATAAATGGTTATTTTAGAGTTAGGATATAGTAGTTGTGAAGATAAGTTTAGGTAAGGGGAGTAGTATGTAGGGTGGGACAGACAATATTCCCTGAAAAGTTGGAACCTGGGGTTCCTGGAGCAATGAGAAAGAGTGTCTGGCTACGTCTGGGCTCCCAACCCCCCATTTGCTGAGGAGTTGGTCAGTGATGCAGAGAACAGAGCATCATAGAGTTGAAATATATGGAAGGTGCCAGCCTCTTTTAGCAACAGTTTCTCTGGTCATCTTTTTACGCATAGCCTCAAGTGGATAGCAATCCCAATGGCATCCATGGAAATTCAGGGTGGGGCAACTGCCATCCAGGGTGCAGCCAAAAGATGAAATCCAGGAGTGGAATTCTGATGTTGAGGTGACATATAGATTTGTTTTTAGCTGCCAGAATGTCGTTCCTATTATCTAGATTCTTTGTGTCCATTTCCTAGTAGTCTTGAGCCACTAGAGTAAGAGGCTACAGGTTCAAAACACATTCTCTTGAAGTTTGTGAAGACTTCTATCCGTGCTCTTGGTAAACAACAGTAGGTGTGAGGTGGCCATTGTTTTTATCTGCAGCTGTGTCCCTCTTCACTTCACTGTAAGACCTCTTTGCCTTTGAGAAACACTCATTTATACTCTGAGATCCCTGTCCTTGTGGGAGCTTCGTCAAGCCCTCTCGGCCATGGGTGGAGGGTGGAGCCACAGGGAGATCTGACAACATGGTTGCCCTGCCACAGGGAAGTGGCCACGTGTGACTGAGGGGGAGCCAAGTGGATGGGTAGGGGGTGAGGTCTTAGCGGAGTGGGGAGGAACGTGATGGGGGTAGGGCAGGGGTGACCCGGAGCTGGAGCTTCGTTGGAGATAAGGAGTTAAAAGCCACTGAGCAAACCAAAACTGAAACTGGACCAGTGGGTCTGTGTCCAGCATGCAAGGAGCCAATCTCTCAGACGCTAGTTTTGAGAGGAAGAAAGAGTTTATTTCGCAGACTAGCAAGCGGGAACTCAGAGGTTATCAACCTCAGACTGAGTGCCTTGATTTGAGGAAGCATTTACATTTTATAGGTTTGGGGAATTATACATATTCGCATAGGGGTGGAGGCAGGCAGGTTGGCAGGATCAGGAAGTTCTACATATTCATAGTTTCTGTTGATTATTTATTACAGGGCGGGGCTAAGACTTGGCACGGAAGCGGCCCATGGACTCTCTGCTTTTGAAATAGACTTCGTTACTGCACATGATGTACGTCTGGTGACTTAAGTTCCTTGACATGAATCTTTTGGTTCCTTGACCTGAGTTTTCCCATGCTATTGAACATGTGTAGGGTTCCAAAGTTGTCTGTCAGTCACCCTTGTCTGCTCTGCACGTCTGACCTCCTTAAGCCAGTTAGATCCAGATACATCAGGACTTCTCCAGAGAGTCTGCAAAACAACTTAGAGGAACTGAGTGACTTGGTGGGGAGCTGTCTGGGAGTGGCCTAATAACTGGTGGAGTACTAATCAATTAGGTGTTTTTTTAAGGTCTCCTAACAAAAACTCCCCAAGCACTGAGGAGGTTGAAAGTGTTCTCCAGATGTGGAAGTGGGCCTGAGAGAGAGACATGAGGAGTCAGAAAATCCGGGTAAGCATAGGTTTGGGGTCCGGGCTGGAGGAGGGATTCGGGGATGGATTGGAAGACGATGTGGGACCTATTTTTCTTTCTAAATAATCAGACTTCATAGAATGTACATACCTCTAAGGCAATGCTAATATTGGAAAAAATGCTTATTACCAAAACTCAGTCCAACATATTAAGCAAAACGATGTGCAGGAAGAAGTCTGGAGTCAGTCCAGATTGATAGAAGATCAGAATCATGGGTAGACATTTGGAAAAGTCAAACGTTGTGTATTTTGGATGCTGCTGGCACCAGGAGGGGCATCACTACATCTGCACGGTGTGACCCTGTCTCTGCCATTGTTCGCTGGTCTTGAAGACATTTTCTCCAATGGCTTTTGTATTGATGCCTTGTTTTGTCTAAAATTGTACAATGCAAACGTGTTGAAAATAGTCAAGAAGGAAACAAAGTAACTTAGAAAAGCAATTAAATGAAAAAGTGTTACTTTATACAAAGCAACTGCTTTTAAACATATTATTTTAGTCATCAGAAAGATGTTTTAAACATTTTAATCTTAAAATGATAATGTTAATTATAAATAGGCACAGTTTTACTGCTTTATTTTCTTTTTAGGAAATTGGTCAGAGACTTTCCCATTTAAAATAATGTCTTCAGGTTAGTGTTATTGCTAATGTTCCATTTTCAGGAATGGAAGTGCCTTTAACAATTTATTTAATCTTCACAACCATATGAGATTGATATTATTATTTAGACACGTTTTATAGATTATGAAACTGAGGTAAAAAGAGATTAATTTTCCAAAGTCACACAGCCAGTTAATGGCAGAGACAGGATTTGAATCCAAGAAATCTGGCCCCAGTGTTTGTGCTCTTAACTACAACTCTATATAGCCTCTCAAGAACATTTTCAAAATTATTTTAAACTGCTAATAGAGACAACAGACACGACAATGGCTTTGAATTGCAAGAGCCCAGCATTTGAAGAAGAAAAAAATAACTTTTTTTTTTTTTCCCATTCTCTACACGCTGCCCCATCCTGGAATCAAAATCTTTGGGAGGGAAGAACTTCCAAAAAGTTTTGGACATTTGAAAACAGAAGGGACTTGTGCACTGCTTCTTGATGATTATCAGTCCGTCTATTGTCTTTTTTTTTCTTTAGGACAGCAGTTCCTTAAAAAACAGTAAAGATCTAGAGAGTACATAATTTAGGCTTTGTCAGCCATATGGTCTCTGTCACAAGGACTCATATCAGCTGTTGCAGTGAGAAGGCAGCCATAGACAATGCGTAAATCAAAGGGCATGGCTGCGTTCCAAGGGAACCTTATTTACAAAAACAGGTGTCTAGGTGGATTTGGCTTGCAGGCTGTAGTTTGCCAGCTACTGGTCTAGACTCTAGAGAAATTTCTAAATCATTTTTTTGTATAAGAGTTAATGTAGATTAAGTGTGTGCTCTGTGTCAGGCACTGTGCCAAACACATTACAAATGTTACTTACACTAAATCTATGAAGAAGTACTATTAAAATCATGCTTAATAGACGAGGAAACCAAAATGTAAGGAGATGAAGTTATTCATGTATCTCATAGGCAGAGCTGGAAATTTAGAGACTTTGCTTTTTTTTATATATATAATTTATTTTTTGTTGTTAATATACACACCCCAATTCAACAGTTTCTACATATACAATTCAGTGACATTGATTATACTCCTTGAGTTATGCAACCATTCTCACCTTCCTTTTCTGAGTTGTTCTTCCTCATTAACATGAACTCACTGCTCCCTTAGTTTCCTAGCTAATCTTTAGAGTTGCTGTTGTCAACTTGGTTCCCATACAGATTGATCTTAAAAGAACACAATGCTCAAGGCAAACATTCGTTACTAGTTAAGCTAAACTATTTGATTTTTAAGAAGACTTTAGGGGATATTTTTGGTTTAAGGTTTAAAGATTATCTCAGGGCAATAGTTTCAGCCTCTGTGGCTCCAGAAAGTCTGGAGTCCATGATAATTTGAATCTATTTTGCAGTTTCCCTCTTTTGATCTGGACGCCTCTACACAATCTCTGATCAAAATGTTCAGTAAAGGTAGCTGGGCACCAGCCAGTTCTTCTGGTCACATGGCAAAGGAGGCAGTTATTCATAGAGGCAATTAGACACATCCCATTTCCTCTTCCTTTTCCTGATTCTCCTTCTTCCTCTGTTGCTCCAGGAGGCCAGTTGTTGTACCTCAAATGGCCACTTGTAAGCTTTTAAGATTCCAGGCACTACGCAATGAACTAGGAAGTAGAACAGAAGCACTGAAGATGTTATTAGGCCAGTTAACCAGGATGTCTCATGAAGCCACGACCCTAAATCTCTAAACCAAAGAACCAAATTCCATGAGGTGTTTGGATACATAAGGAGTCTCAGCAGCTGCTTTTTTTTTTTTTTTTTTTTGTCATTGTTGAGAGAATTTGCTTTGAAACATTACATTCTGCTAATAGGCCAAATTCTTCATTTTTTCAGTATAGTGTTATCATTTTCTTTTGTTTTTTATTGTGCATTCTGAAACACTTGTAAGTTTATCCGTATGATCCATATTCAGATCCATAGTGCATTTTGAGATCTAGTATGCAGTTTCTGCCTATGGGCTTGAGATTTCTATCCTGTCTCTTTAAATTTAAAGAAAAATCCTGATTGCCTATTTCGCATATGAGGCTTAACATGTAGTTATATAAGATCCATGGCTTACAATATCGTATCTGTTTATGACTAAGAACATAAAAGGTCTAATGACTTTGAAGAACACTTAAGGATAATATCCAAGTGTTTGGGAGATAAATGCTTCGGCAACCACTTGACAAAACTATAGCTGAAGAAGCAAAAAAAGACTAAAGACAAAGACCACTCTGGGAACTTGAGAAGGGTTTCTTTTTGTTCCTTTCAAGTATGCACGTGCCAGCTGTGAAAATTGGAACAGAACAGATAAAAGGGTGATAATTCCAGAAGCAGTACTCACCCTTTATGAGACTCTTTGGTCTTTTCTTTCCCCAAAGCATAGTGGCCCCAAATCTAACTTCTGGTGACACAAGCACGATGATATCATTTAGCAAGCAAGCAAGCATAAAAAATCATCAGGAAATAATTTTTATATGCAATAAGGTATATGTTCTTTCAAATTAGTGTTTTAATAAGAAAGAAACTTTACCGTAAAATATATAACATATCTATCTTAAAGGAATAGTCATTCTACTTACAGTTGAAGAATTTGTTGAGTACTCATATAGAGTGTCAGAGTAAAACCAATTTTATGATAGTCTTTTTTTTTTTAACTAAGGAAGCTTTAACTAAAGACCTCAAGGAATACAATAAATTGTCTTAATTTATACCAAATATTCTTTCTTTTTTAAATTTTATTGTGTTTTAGGTGAAAGTTTACAATACAAATTAATTTCTCATTCAAAAATTTTTTATACAATTGTTTCGTGACATTGGTTGCAATCCCTGCAATGTGTCAGCATCTCCCCCTTTCCCTTTCCATCCTGGATTCTCTGTGTGCATTTGTCCAGTTTTCCTGTCTCTTCCTGACTTCTCGTCTTTGCTTTTGGGCAGATGTTGCCCATTTGGTCTCGTATACTTGATTGAACTAAGAAGCACATTCCTTACATGTGTTATTGTTTGTTTTATAGGCCTGTATAATCTTTGACTGAATGGTGGACCTAGGGAGTAGTTTCAGTTCTGAGTTAGCAGGGTGTCTGGGGGCCATAGTCTTGGGGGTTCCTCCAGTCTCTGTCAGACCAGTAAGTCTGGTCTTTTTCTGTGAATTTGAATTTTGTTCTACATTTTTCTCCCTCTCTATCTGGAACACTCTGTTGTGATCCTTGTCAGAGCAGTCAGTGGTGGTATCTGGGTACTGTCTAGTTCTTCTGGGCTCAGGCTGGTGGAGGCTGTGGTTCATGTGGTCCATTAGTCCTTTGAGCTAATATTTGCCTTCTTTTTTTTTTTTTCTTTCATTCTCTTTTGCTCTGAAAGTGATGGAACCAGTAGGTGTATTTTAGATGGCTGCTCGCAAGCTTTTAAGACCCTAGACGCTACTCACCAAAGTAGGATGTAGAACATTTTCTTTATGACCTATGTTATGCCAATTGACCTAGATATTCCCTGAGACCATGGTCCCCAGCCCTCAGCCCCAGTAACTTGGTCCCTCAAGGTGTTTGGATGTGTCTGTGAAGCTTCTGTGACTTTGCCTTGGTCAAGTTGTGCTGACTTCCCCAGTGCTGTGTACTGTCTTACCCTTCACCAAAATTACCACTTATCTATAGTCTAGTTAGTGTTTTTCCCTCTCTAACCCTCCCCTCCCTCGTAACCATCAAAGGTTGTTTCTTTCTGTGTGTAAACCTTTTCTGGGGTTTTTACAATAGTGGTCTCATACAATATTTGTCCTTTTGTGATTGACTGATTTCACTCAGCATAGTGCCCTTCAGATTCATCCAATGTCTAAGATGTTTTGAGGATTTGTCATTGTTTTTTTATTGTTGTGTAGTATCCCGCTGTGTGATTGTACTGTAATTTGTTTACCCAGTATTGATGGGCACTTAGGTTGTTTCCATCTTATTTGCTATTGTGAATAATGCTGCAATGAACACGGGTGTGCATATGTCTATTCGTGTGACAGCTCTTATTTCTCTAGGATAGATTCCTAGGAGTGGGATTGCTGGATCATATGGTATTTCTATTTCTAGCTTTTTAAGGAGGCACCATATTGTTTTCCATAGTGGTTGCACCATTTTAAATTCCCACCAGCAGTGCATAAGAGTTCCAATCTCCCCGCAGCCTCTCCAACATTTGTTATTTTCTGTTTTTTTGATTAGTGCCAGTAATGTTGGGGGTGCATCTCTCTAATGGCTAACGATCACGAGCATTTCCTCATGTGTCTGTTAGCTGCCTGGATGTCTTCTTCGGTGAAGTGTTTGTTCATATCCTTTGCCCATTTTTAAATTTTTTTTGTTTATCTTTTTGTTATTAAGGTATTGAAGTATTCAATAGATTTTAGAGGTTAGACCCTCATTGGATATGTTGTAGCCAAAATTTTTTTTCCCAGTCTGTATGTTCTCTTTTTACTCTTTTGGTGAAGTCTTTTGATGAGCAAGTGTTTAATTTGTAGGAGCTCCCAGTTATCTAATTTATCTTCTGGTGTTTATGCATTGTTAGTTATGGTTTGTATTCTATTTATGCCATGTATTAGGGCTCCTAGCATTGTACCTATTTTTTCTTCCATGATCTTTATCATTTTAGGTTTTATGTTTAGGTCTTTGATCCACTTTGAGTTAGTTTTTGTGTATGGTGTGAGGTCTGAGTCCTGTTTCTTTTTTTTAATAGATGGATGTCTAGTTTTGCCAGGACTGTCTGTTAAAAAGACTATCTTTTCCCCATTTAATGAACTCTGGTCCTTTGTGAAAGGTCAGCTGACTAGGGGTGGATGGATTTATATCTGGGTTCTCAATTCTGTTCCATTGGTCTATGTATCTGTCGTTGTACAGAACCAGGCTATTTTGTGTGCCAAATATTCTTGATTTTAACTTTCAGGTAGTATGCGTGTTTTCTGGTTTAAAAACTGCCCATCCCCAACAAACAAACAAACAAAACCTCAAAAAAACAGAAAACTAAAGACCAGAATGTAGAACCCTACTTAAGGCTTTGTACTTAAGGATCAGGACAGAGATGCTGAATGCAGGGGTTTTTTTTGTTTGTTTTGTTTTTAGGTTTTTATGTAGCTATCTGTGTCTCTGTCTCTCTCTATGCATATATATATATATAAGAATCTAGATCAAAATGTGTGTATATATATATATGTGTATATATATACACATATATATGTGTAGAGAGAGAAAGAGAGAGTCACTGGCTATATATGTAGACATTTTAATCTAGATTCTTTGGTTGTACGAAGTTTTAAAAATTACTAAAAGAGCAAAGCATGTTCATTACAGAGAAACCAGGAAGTATAAACCAGAAGGAAAGAAAAAATCCAATCCAATCCATTCATAGAAAACCATGTTAAAACCTGGGTTTATATTTTTCCATATCTGCATACTTGTACGCATGTGTGCGCGAGTTTCTGCGTGCACGTGTGTGTGTGAGTCACTGACTATATGCAGTCACTGGCTATTACTATAGTTACTTGCTCTCACAGAGAGAGAGGGACAGGGACAGAGAGAAACAGACAGTCCTGAACTCTAGTACTTTAATTAATTAGAAAAAAATTTTAAGTATCTACTATATGCCACGCTCTGCGTTAGGGGCCTGTCATCAAGTTGAAGAATACACTGTCATCATGGGCCTTATATTCTGAGTGGCTACATAATTTTAACATGTGATTAAAATAAAGTAAAATCAGTATTGGTATAGGGGATGGATAAGGTGTTGTGGGAGTACATAGCATGGGAATCTATCTAAGGACTCTGGAGAGAGAGAAATAAGATGAGATTGAGGTAACCAGGTAAAATGAGTGGGAGTGCTTCCAGCAAGAGCTTCAGGCAGAGAGAAGTCTGTGTGGAGACCTCAAGGCAGGATAAAGCATGTTGCCTTCTAGAAATGGGAAGAAATTCACTGAAGTTAAGCCTAGAGTTCAAGGGGGGAAATGAGGCCTTGGAAGATTAAGCAGAAGGCAGATAGATGGCAGAGGGCTTGTAAGCCAAGTTGTGGAGTTTGAATTTCATGACAAGAGCAATGGAAAGCCAGGGATGTAAAATGCACAGATTTAGTAGAGAATATCCAATAGAGAATATCATTCCCATGATCCAAGGCTTTCTAGTCTTTTTTGTTACCTTGCTCATAGAGGTGATCTTAACAATATCTGTGTAGAGCAAAACTGAATCATAATTATAACGATATGTAGAGGCAATATTTTCTAAATATGCATTTGTAGAATGATGCCAAGTTAAACAGAGTGGTCAGTGTCAAATCACAATTTCACAGATACAAGATAATATTTAGTTCAGACCCCAACAGCCAGGAAAAAGATCTAAGGGTATGGCCAGATGGGACATGTTTAACACAGGAGGAGGTCCATATTGCTACCTCCAAAATGTGGAATGCCTGTTATTCTTTTCAGATTTTATTAAACATAGCATTGTTTTATGCAGTATGAAGAGAGTGTGGCCAATGAATCAGCTCTTTGACGTAAAACCATAGTGTAACAGAGTGGGATCTGGAAATAATAACTTCTGTCATTGTTAAGCCTTTTTTAAAACTGTAATAAAATATATGTAACAAAAACTTTGCCATTTTAACCTTTTTTAAGTGTACAATTCAGTGACATTAATGACATTCAACATGTTGTGCAACCATCACCACTATTCATTTCCAAAAGTTTTCCATCACCCCAAACAAAAACCTATTACCTCAAGCAATAACTCCCAGTCCCCCCCTCCCCAGCTGCTGGTAACCACTAATACACTTTTATCGCTATGCATTTGCCCGTTCTAGATATTTCATGTAAGTGGGATCGTACAATATTTGTCCTTTTGTGTCTGACTTATTTCACTCAGCATAATGTTTTCAAGGTTCATCCGTATCATAGCCATTGCTAAAATTAAATATTAAGCCCTGAATTTTGACTCTTTCCTACTGTACTTCATGTAGATGACCACGACAATGAGAAAATCATTAACAATAAATTCTAGTTAGTGTTTTCCCTGAAGCTCATATAATGAGCTGATTAATCACCCCGTATTTTGTACAGGTTACATTTCAGCCTTTGAAAAACAGCAATTTCTTTATGATAAGTTAGAAAAAGTATTCTTTTTATGATTGTGTTTGGACATGTAGAGTATAAAAGTGCTATTCAAAATGTTTTTAAGGTGAAATACTTGGCACAATATTTTGAGATGCTTAGTTAAACTGAAAGGACTTCCGTGAATTTTCACATTAAAATATCAAATTCTTTTCAAAGGAAGCACTGGGGAAAATTATCTTGGTCATATTGGCTTTAGAAATTTCATTTATACAGTGTGCTTTATTCTGTTTTTTTTTTCTTTTTTTTCCCTAATAACTAATTTTGATTCTGAGAAAATTAAGAAAGCCAGTTCTGATAAAGACAATTTTCCTTTTATGCAAAAAATAAAAATTATTACTAATATTTCAACTTGGCTTTGCATTTCAGGTGTGGGGCTACATTAAAAAATCTTTCAAAACCTACATGTTTTATTTTTCTTTTTGGGGGGTGGATAGGGGTGTTTGTTAGGCCACAAAAGGAACTTTCAGCAATACTGTAGTTTTTCCTATACTATTCTTGAAAATAATAAGGGAAATTTCTACCATTAGAACAGAACAATGATCTTGTAAATGGAAGAGTTGCAGTGTAAAAATATTATAGTACTGCACTTAAGAAATAAATTAAGAGTAGCAGAATTGGCCATGCTATAGATGTGTCTTCCAAGGTTGACAAATGACTAGGGAGAGAACACTGGGGAGAAGATGAAAGACTTGTTTGGTGGACAGTGTGTATCTAGAATTAGCCTCCTTTTCTGAGGAAAGAGAAATAAGGGCTGTGGATGAAGGGGTTCTGATTAACTGTTCATGCTTATTCAGTTTTACCTCAATGGATATGCTCCATATTCTGACAGCTGTTTGCTTTTAAGAGGAAAATTTCTGATTATTGCTTTTTGACCCCATCACCACGATGAAGACTAAGCATGAATAGCCTAGGAGACTGGATAGTAGTTAGAGAATCCAGTAAATTGTCTTCCCCAAACTGAAATATTTTGGCAATCTTCTTTTGATCTCTATTACTGCAGTGAACTAGTAACACTGATCCTCAGGCTCTATCATTATTTAATATTTTCCCATATAGTCAAATCTAAATGCTTTTTATTATTCTCATTCTGCTTTCTCCTCCTTGGGTATTTATGATTTCTAACAATAAATATTGTACCATATTTTTTTCTTCCTCTTTCAGGTCTCTCCCCATTTCTCAAGCTTCTTATAGTTTTTAATGTGTGGTGTCTGTAATGAGTGCTCAACTAGCTACCTCTGTACCTTGGACACGATACGCTCTCTAGGCCATTCTTTACTCATCTGGAAAACAAGGGATGTTTCTCAGTGGAGATTATCATAAACTGGGGGCCATGGAAACAGACTCTGAAAAGCAGAGTTGAGTTCAGAGGTTTTATTGGCATATGTTCACAGGAAATACTCCTGTAATGAAGTTCAGAAGGCAGGACTGGGCAAAGGGAGAAGCTTACTTGCAATAAGATAGCAACTGAGGTCTCAACCACTCCTACAGGGGGCTCTGGGAAGGGGAAGGCACTTCAGAGTTGTCCTAAACTGAAGCCAAGTAGTCAGCTCTTGTATCCTATGATCAGCCAGTCATTACCCATGGGGTACCTCCTGGGAGGAAGAATAACCTTGGGCAAGGTGGTTCTCTGCAGCAGAGGGCAATGCCCAGTGAGGGCATAGCCATGAGCCATAAGTAAGTGATATTACCAGCAAATGGGAGATGAATGTATTGGCCCTGAAGAGGGGATCTGGGAAGATCACCAGTTTTTACTACTGGTACTTTGGGAAGGGTGACTTTTTGTTACATGGAAATAACCCAGGCATTGCAGGCACATTGTAGCACCCCTGGCTCCCACCAACTAGGACCATCAAACACTTTCCCACGTGTTTCCAAACAACCTTTGGGGCCCTGGTTGAGAATATTTAGGCTAAAAGATTGCTTACATCTCCTGTAGCTCTAACATTACAGTTTCTGGATGAGTGAGTGTATTCTGGATTAGAGCATCACTTATCAAAGTTAGAAAAGATCTGGCAAGAGAATTAACCTATTGTGGCTCAGATAACGCTGTGCTGAACTCAGCTCAGTATAAATAATTCTGTGTAATTACTGGGTCAAATGGCATGAAGAGATTAAAGAGTGTTGCTATGCATTGCCCTCTGTAGTAGTTGGGCCAGTTTATACTCTCACTAGCAATCATGTGCTTTTATTTTTTTCCCCTCTATTAACTTGAATCTCTGCAAATTTCATTGATATTGTGGATGGGATCCAGGGAGGCAGGTAAGGAAGTGGGACTTGTGTAGCACAAGCTATGCCGCTGGGCCTATTTTTATCCCGGCTTTCCTCATGTTTCCCAGGACCACTTTGACAACACAGGAAAATGCCAGGCAGAAGGGGGCAGGAGGATTGGTGGACACTTTATTTACAATCAGTGTTTAAGAAAAAACAGAATATTTAAGAGATAGGCAAAAGAGATGGAAAAGTTTTAAATTTTAACTGTACAAATTCAAACTCTCTTCGTGGTAACCCTTTATTTTGTCTTAACAGATTTAGATTAGTCCAACTATATCCTCTTAATATCTATTAACAGTTAAAAAAAATATCTGCTGTTAGCTTAGCTTTGTTCTCAAGGGGCCAGCTGGTGCTAGGGTTGGCAGCTTCTCTGGAGAAAGGCTCCATGAGTGTGGAGATTAAAATAACAAACTTGTTTTGAGACTGAGTGCATTCAGAACATGATTGGAGATTTTAAAAACAATTGCAGAAATATCTATGATCTATCAACAGAAAACCCTGTTGTCTTCCACATTTACACAAAATTCTTGGTATGGTCAATTTCAGGATCCTTTATTTTCCTTTTCCATAATTACAATACATCCAGTAAATATTTAATCTATCATTGTGTTTTAGTGTGTCAGTAAACACCAGGACATTTTTCTACATTGGCAGGAAATGGTCAGCCTGTGTTGGATACCAAGACTGAGTAACCCATTTACCGTAAAAACAAACTGACCTATGAAAAGACTTCCATTTTTACTTTGACAATGCTAAAATTGTAAGGTTTAGGTCAAACATTTTATATTAGTTTTGTCCCTTGAGTTCAGATTTTTTGAAGCAACTAATTAATTTATCATAAATTATAAAAAAATACTACTAGCAAGGTAAGTATATTTTGCTATAATAGTAGATGGAATTACTGTAATTAATGTTCGTGGGTTGATTAAAAGATGGTTATTTTAATGTGGGATCCCTGGTAGTGCACTGGTTAAGCACTTGACTACCAACTGAAAGGTCGGCAGTTTGAACCAACCAGCCTGCTATATGGGAGAAAGATGTGGCAGTCTGCTTAGGTAAAGAATACAGCCTTGGATACCGTATGGGACAGTTCTACTCTGTCCTATAGTGTTGCTATGAGTTGGAATCGACTCAAAAGCAATGGGTTTTTATTTTAATGTAGATTCTTTGGTTGTAAGAAGTTTAAACATTTTATCACTAGAGCAAAGAAAACGTTCATTTAAGAAAACATCAGGAAGTATGGAAAACAAAATGAAGACATCAGAAAACAATATTCATAATGCAGCCCACTCATAGACAACCGTATTAACCTTGGTTTATAATCTTCTTTCCCTCCCTTCCTCCTTTCCCTTTCCTTCCCTCCTTCTTCTTCTCCTTTTTTGTGTTTTGGGCTATACTTTGTCAGACTCAAAAAAAGTATTTAGTTACTTAAGTTGTATTATGCCATAACTAATTATTCCCTAACCTGCTTTAGTCAGTCAACAATATGTTATGAACAGCTTTCTAAAATATTGATACACTTTATTTTTTTAAACAAATGCATAACATTTTATAGTATGGAAACAACATTGTTTGAGCAGCCTATTGTTGAGGGATATTTATGTCATGTTAAATATGTCATGGTTTTAAGTAATTCTTCCACTTGAGAATTAGTGTTTGCATTTTATGCTGATGCCAAAATTGGCTCTCCAGTTTTAACCCTTTGCACTCTCTCACATATGGTGCTATATACTTGCTTCTGGTCATCCCCCTCCTTCAGATTTGACTTCCCTAAAATCCAGTTCTGGGGCTCATCTTTGCTACTTTGCTAAAATTTGATATTCCCCCAAACCCCAGCTTGGAGGATCAGATCTGGCCCAGCGGGAGCACGAAGGATGCTAAAGGGAAGATGTGTCTAGCAGAATGATTAGCACCATCTTGGAAGCACAAAAGGTGGCACCCTGGAAGTTACCCCACATCCAGATCTCGTTCTGGGAAGAACCCACTCCATGCCCATTGTTGCCTGCTATGGGGCTTGCTTTTGGTCCTGGCACATCTCTAGGTTTCAGGTGTCCCATTTGCTGGCTTTGATCTGGGCAAGTTATTTAACTTCTTTGAACTTTGGTTTCTGCAGCCACAGAATGAAAATAGTAATCGATAGTAGAACCAGCTCAATTGGATTATTGTGTCTAGAATATTAGCTACTATTATAATTAGAATCTTGAGTTTTCTAATGAGCTCATTTTCTACCCAGTAGTTAGGATAGCTCAATAGTTGTCACTCTTGGACTGTTTCCAGCACCTATGGTCAACAAGGTGTCTATGGCCCAGTATGCTGGTTCTTGCTAACTCTCTATCTTTGCTTTGTCTTCTGACATAGAGACGCCTATAACTTTCTTCATCAAAAAGTTCGTTTAAGTGTTTCTATAAACTTTCTTATATATGTTTCAGGCTCTTTGTATATATTATCTCTTATAATATTTCTGGAAGGTATATTTTATAATTTCTATTTTATAGCTTAAAACTAAAACCAAAACAAACAAAAAAACCTAGCAAATTAACGAATATGTAAAAAACTAAACATGGGTTCTGAGTGATTACATAGCCAGCCTAAAGTTATACAACCAGAAAGGATCCCAACCAGGACCCCAATCCAGGCTTTCTATTTTCTATTCTCCAAATAGTGTAGTTTTAAAATAATTTTATTCTGTAGGTACCTGGCCCTTTGTCTTACGACAAAAAAAAAAAAAAAAAAAAAAAAAACTCTCATAATTTCTAATCTCTCTCATTCTAAAATTGGGAGCCTAAGTGCAAGTTTGATAAGCATACCTGGAGTTCTTGCCCATTATTGTAACATCTTTATTCCTTCAATTTCCTCCATCTTGTGTTCTTTAAGAGATTAGCTATACTTTTGATTCATCTCTGAAAGGCCTGGAAGGATAGTAGCATCTCCTAACCACTTTCCTCCTCTTGGAAATATTTGTGGCAGCCAGGCCTTTCTCCACTTGTGGAGATCAAAATAAAACTGCTTATAGAATGGCATGCTTGAAAGCCTCTCAAACTTTATTTCAACCTTGATGACATCCCTGAGTTCAACTAAAAGAAACAGCCCCATGTTAGAGATACAGTAATTGTAGAAAAGGCGGAAGCCTGCTGTGTTTGGACTGCATCAGGTTTCCAGCAAGCTTTGCATTTTCGGAAAATTTCCAAGACATTTAAGTACTATTTTTCTTCAGTTTTCTTATCCACCACCCTACTTTTCAGGTATCAAATGTTTATAGTTTTTATATTAAGTTCTAGCGTCAAAAAAAAGAAAAAAAAAAAAGAAATCACCACATGGGCATGTGCATGTTCACGCAGAAGTCCAAAAATCCTGAAATCTTTTTTAGAGTGTGCCCAGAGTGATAGAATTGTGAAAAGTTACGAATCAGTGTTGCTGGTGAATTATGACCAAGGTCGTGGAAAACGCATTGCTTTTTCTAGTGGTTGCATGATTATCAGGCATCTGATGATAAATCTGTACCCACTGAAAATGCAGTTAACTTACCTTGGTGAGTTTGATTTATTAACCTTGCAATGGACAAGGTTGCCTATTTGCTAGTGCTTGTTTTATATTTGAATAGCTTGGAAGCATATAAATTTGAGGCATAGCTTAAAGTTTAGGTATTTCATAGTTCATAGAAGTGTCTGATCAGAGAACTTTTGCCTCTGATATTTATATTGTGACACTATACGGTTTTTAATAAGATGAGAACACCTGATTTGCATTTTAGAGCATCTCCATGATCAGTGCTGATGTTTCAGAGGACTGTCAGAACTATAATAAAAATGTGAAAATCACCAGTGAACAATCAAATTCACTTGGGGAGAAAAAGTTAAATGATTTAAAGGGAGGGCAGTGAAGACGTAGTAGTTGGTAAAATGTATTCTATTTAGCTTCTCTTTGAGTTTTTGTTCAAAATAGACATAATGACCGTGACAGTTTTTATTAAAAATTGTACTTCATTTTAATTATACAAAAGAATCTTCCAGTTTTGGTCTGGAATAACAAAAAGAAGCTTCTTGAGTGAAGGAAAGGTTGAGAACCAAACGAATCTGGACTTTGAGTACCAAAATACAGAATACGTTGGAAGGTTCAATTGACAACAGAAGTAGTCATGTGCCATTCTTGGTTCTCTTTCTCCGTTCTTATTGCAGCCTGAGGTACGGCACATGATTAGGGGCTCTTGGGTGGTCGTCCCTAGAGCAGGGTTTCTTAGTCTCTGCTCTATTGACTCTTTGGGTCAGATAATTCTTTGTTGTAGGGGACTGTTCTGTGCATAGTAAGATGCTTAGCAACATTCCTGGCTTTTACTCACTAAATACCCGTAGCACTGCCCCCCTTCCAATTGTGATAACCAAAAATTTCTCCAGATTTTCCAAGTGTCCCTTGGGGATGGGGAGGTAATATCACCCCTATTGGGAATCCCTGCCTTACAGTGATGATGCAGAAGTGAGAGAATGACCAACAACAAACTATGCATCTTAAAGTTGCATCCTGAAGATAGCACGGTCTGTGCAAATTATAGTATTTAGTCCATTTGCCACTAAGCCTACTTTTGCCACTAAGTTAACTCTTATAAGTTTAAATTAGTCAGAGATGGCTGCAGTGTTATCTCACTTTTCTAGATCTGGCACTGTTCAACATTTGATGGTTTTGTATTTGAGTCTGTATTTGAATACAGCATTGAGAATGATCAAGTCTTTTGATGTAATTTAATCTTTGGCATTTGTAAGTACTGCACTTGAATTAACCATATACAACTGTAATTCAGTACTGTTACATGATGGTACATATTTTAAAATTGATAAGAATAAGAAATACTTATTGATAAGAAATAAAAATACTATTCAGTCAACTTTTATTGGCTTCTTTAAATTTTACCGGTTAAAAGTAGAGCCCTGTTTGCCTTTCTACTATTTTCTGTGGTGAGATTTGTTGTTCTTTACAAAGGCACTTAGCCTGTACTTGTGCTCTGTCTGGAAGACAAGAGCTCACCTTGATGGAAGAAGTGTGTTAAAACCAGCCAATCAACATCTAGTACATCACAAAGTAATATTCTGATTCTAGAATTATTCTGGTGTCCAGTAAAAACAGCCATATGTGAGAAGCCAAGTTGGTAGGAACTAGAAAATACATGAATTCACTACTTACATGGAGATAGTTTTAAAATTTTAAAACAATGTAAAATTGTATAGTTAAGGATAAAAAATAATGAAGGAAGGATACAGAGATTAGATGCTATCAAGTGACTGAGATCATTACCTTTGGGGCAGTGAATTTGTTTCTAAGAGAATCGGAGTTAAGGCAAAAGGTAAGTAGTAATGTAGTATTCATTGGGTTTAGTAGTACTTATTGTATTTTTTTTAAAAAAAGCTTTTAAAATTTTCTGCAAGACACTTTTTTTCCATGTTATTTCTCAAAAAAAAACTTTATTATATTTTGACAAAATTATATTTTATGCAAGACAATTTTTTTCCCAAAAGAAATAAACTTTATTACACTTTGACAAAATTATTATTATAGAGTTTTTGCTACAGATGTTGGACTGTATAGTCAACAATGTTTTTGGTTTTATAAGACAGGTGAAGACTGTCAACTGGCTCTCAGGATTCCATGCCTTATAGGAAGGAAAGCAAATGGCCTCAGAGTTAAAAATTTTAAGGTGGGGGTTACTAATACACCACGTTGTCTATAAAAACAATTAAGGCTGCCTACTTGGCCTTAATACCTGATTTTAAGTAGAATTGCATCCTCGCACATCCACAGTTATAAACTAAATCCCCATGTAGGTTTATGAGTTGACTTATTTATTTGGGTTATTTAAAATTTTCCCTTTAAAAGTTGAAAGATTTTGCCAAACTGAACATTTTGTATTAGTGCTAAATTGTTCTGATTGTTGTGCATAGAGACAAACTCCTTCTATGAGAGGCCTCTAACAAAGAAGAAACAAAATCATGCCATTATCAAAGAGTAGGATACTTTATTGTTGTTGTTTTGTTTTATAATCAACCCAATTGCTAAACCAGATTGTTTAGATATAGAGTTTTAGAGTGTGCTTGGATGCAGATATATTTAATCTCTTAAAAGACTGGGACTGAATGCAGCATGAGAAAATTCTTAGATTTTAACTGTAGTAATATGATCCAGATCCCAAAGTGGTAATATATAAGACCTATGTCAGCATTATGTATTTTTTAACTGTTGGTTTCTGTCCATTGGGCCAAATTCTAATGATAGATAAAAAAATTATTCAAAGAAATTATTTTTAACTGCTTCTAACTGAGTTGGAACAGAGTGAATACTAATTGTTAGAATAACCATTCTGGACACATAATGACCCTGAGAGTTTTTATTAAAAATTATACTTAATTATACAGAAGAATCTTCACAATCATTACAACAGGGTAAAATGCTAGTAACTTTGGTATTTGTGACTTGTGAAAAAAACTGTCATGGAGATCTGAAAACACACTAAAAAATGTTATCAGTGACTAAAATATACAGACACCGCCTTGTCCATCTTGTAGTAATTACCCTATAGACGTAATTAAGATAATTTGCTTGATAAAGATGGGGTTTTTTTAAGGACAGGTTGTGAAAACAATTCTGGTGGTAAGAGATCATTTTCTAGAGCTGTTTCCAACATAGCATGACTAATTGTATGTTTTCAAGGGGAGGAAGTTACAGGCTTCCAACATGATTTCTAATATGGAAATATCGAGATAAAATATCATTTTGGAATGAAATTACTTGATCAGTATCTAGATAGAAATTTTCACTTTAGTAATTCCTCTTGGAATACCTTTCAGTTTTTAAACATAATTTTCTGTACTTTAGAAGTCTGAATGTTGTGCATGAGGTTTTATTCTGGTGAGTATTAGGGAACTTAGGACCTAGGCTCTGTTTGACTTTCTGTACCTTTAGCTTATTAAGAGTCTCTTGTTTATTTTTAGAAATGTAAAGGAATTCAGAAGATTCTTTTCAACTGGCTCCTACCATTCAGGCAACTCCCTCATGAAGCCTTGGATCCCAGCATGTTCCTAATGAATTTTGCAGATTTTCTATTCTTGGGAGGTTTGTAGTGAATTCAGTTTTGGGATTCTAAATGGGTCAGGGCAGGTTTTGGATTTCTTCAGGTTGTGAGAAAATCCAAGAGGCAGTCTTGTGCTAAAGACTCTGGAATAGTAATTTTGCCACCAGCTAGTTTGTTTTTCAAGGAGAAAAGGACATTAGTTAAGACTAAACAATGAAAGAGCCTTTTAAGGTATTCCTAATTGGATGATGGACCATTTTGTTCAGGCTTAACCTAAACATGTTTGGATTCACACAGGATTCTAGTAATTCAATAAAAATTATGTATTTGATTTACAGATTGAGCACTATATAGATTTGTCCTCTACTTAAAATTAAATGTGGAGAACTGCGTGAAGGGTATTCAACTCAACTCATTCTCAAACTTAAATTGCTCTGGTTGAAGGGATGCAGAAATATTCTTGTATTATTTTATTGAAGATTTTCTCCCCTCTGTTTGCACTTTTTTTTGTCTTCCTTGAAATCTTATTTTACAGTTGTTGGACCTCATAGACCGATTCCCTACTTTCCTTATCTATTCTCTCCTCTGACCTTTTTACCTACTTTCTTGGAGGTTTCTTTAGTTTTGTCTTCTAACCCTTATATTGATTTTTAAATTTCTTCTATCATGTTTTTAGTTTCTAAAAGTTCTTTTAGTGGTTGTTCTCTGAATGTTTCTTCTTTGTGGTATTTTGTCTTTTATTATAAAACCGAAAAACCAAACCCATTGCCGTCGAGTCGATTCCGGCCCATAGCAATCTTATAGGATAGAGTAGAATTGCCCCAAAGGGTCTCCAAGGCTGTAATCTTTATGGGAACAGACAGCCACATCTTTCTCCTGTGAAGCCGCTGGGTAGGTTTGAACCGCTGACCTTTTCATTTAGCAACCAAGTGCTTAACCTTTGTGCCACCAGTGCTCCTTTCTTTTATTATAGAGGAGATATTTTGACTTGTTGCTCTGATTTTTAAAAAGTTTTCATCTCCTCAGTTTCCTCCAAGATGCTTAAAAAATTGTATTGGTCTGTCTTTCGTGTTAGAGATTTTCCTCAAAGTCTGGTAATCTTTCATTGTTGGCTCATGACTAAGAGTAGAGGAATGAAAAGATGCTTTAGAAGCATCTTAGCATTGTCAAATTTGAAGTTTACTATGAGTGATCTGGGTGAGCCATTAATTGGGTTGATCAAACTAGAGAAAAGTAGTCTAATCTCCTTCCTGGAGGAATTGTTCTCCTTCAGTCTTCCAGCACCAAGGACAGGGCTTGGGGTGGGGGGTAGTCAGAGGGTTGTGTCTCAGCACCTTGCATCCTGCATGCACACAGTTACTTAATTCTCCTGTTTGCAGTAGGTTTCCCAGGTTCTCAGTTGCCTGAAATCCTCCCCCCCTCCCCGTCCAGACACACTTGGTTTTAACTTTTCCATGGAATAAACATTCAGTCTTGAGTGGGTGGGAGAAGGGAAGAGGGGCAGGGTGAGAGGCGGTCACTTAGCAAAGCGGAGTAGGGTAAGACATCTAGGTATGTAACTCCTTCTCAAATAGCTTTTATCTAGTCTTCCCTATTTTAGGCCCCCACTTACTCACCCTCCTGCTCCATTTGTCCCAAGTTCCAGAGAAACTGTGCCGACAGTTGCCGAGCATCTTGGGAATCTCTTGTGTAACTAGTTAGTTCTTGGCATCTTCCACTGCCCATTTAAGATTGAAGCTTCTTGGGTCTGGTAGTTCAGTTGTATACCTGCTTTCCAGCTTCCAAACTTTAGTTGCCATTGTGCCCTCTCCTGTCTCCTGTATTCCGTGAACTTGTGGTTTCAAGTCTTAAAAAAAAAATCCAGATTAGATGCATTGGTTCCATATGCTGTCTAACCTAGAACACCCTTTTCAAGATGGACCTCTGAATGTAAAGTCGTCAAGCTCTTTCAGAGGACAGATCTTTAGGTAATGGTATACCAGATTCTGGTGGGAGATTTTCACTTAGCTATGAAAAGTAATTGTTTCTGAGCTGAAAGGAAAAAAGATCACAAGAATTTTCTTATTTAGAGTATAGGCTATTGTGATTAGGATGTCTCTCTCATGTGCAAGCTTTATATCCACTTCCCCCACCAATATAAATTTTAAAAATGAAGATAGAATATAATGTTTTGATGCAGTGGAAAGTTTACCAATTGCTAAGCATAGTGTGACATTTCTGTGGAAAGATGCTACCAACTCTGAGATATTGATGTAGTTGACTGATAGTCAGGGTCAACTTGTTGGTTTTTACAGTTATGACAACAGGGTAAAATGCTAGTGACTTTCATCATAGCTAGAAAGGTCTACATTGTCAGCTGGGTGCAGGGTGGGGAAAAATTTAATTAGCAGAGTGGACGATCAGCTTCAGTTTATGTCAATCAAACTGAAGGTGAAGAGTAAACAGTTCCTTCTCTCTGCATTTTATACCTGGAATAAGGCAGTAATAATTACAGTGTCAATCAAAGCAAAAATGTAGTTGTAATTACTTCTAACCTACTTAATAGACAATAAAGATATGCCAGTATTTTAATTATCAGTGTTATTCCAAAATATTTAGATGCTATGTAGCTAAATTTTAAGAACTTTGTAAATACTGTTTGAAAAACAAGGGTTTTTGCTGGCACCTGAGGGTGTCTGTGCGTGCGTGTGCGTGTGTGTGCATGCGTGTGTGTGTGCGTGCGTGTGCGTGTGTGTGCGTGCATGCACACGCATGTAGATGATATAGAATGTATCATGGCTTAGATGAAGAGTTAAACTTTAGTATGAAGCTTGTAAAGGCTCCTTTCTCATTATATTCTCTTTTGGATCTTTACAATATGGGATTATATCATATATTTCTGGTGCTAATTCCCATTCTCCAATTAAAAAGTTAAAAAACATAATGTAACTAATCTAGAAAGGGTACCTGTAGGGTCACTTCCACGTGACAAAGGCTTTGCCCTTTGTATAGTGATATTTGGTGTTTAAGGGTGGCTCTTGGGAATTTGGCTCCAAGTTAAAAGAAGCGTTTGTATTCCTCAGTTCACCCTGAGGAGTAATAAACCATACTTTGACTTCTGAAGTCCTTTTCAAAGTCAAATGGCTTCCTCTGAGAGTACTTTGCCGCTCACTTATAAAACTGGAAAAGGGCATTTCAGTCAGTACTTTATTCTCTTAGTCAGTAATGGAGGCTGAGTATGTGGCCACCAACAGGGATAATTTAAGGGACCCTCAGAAAGCCTTCTATCAAAACATATGTCCCTGAATGAAGCGTATATATTTCTCTTTACTTTTTAAACTATTTGAAATCTGCCTATTACAGATTCACTTAGATTACAGTGTCCTCTTTTAAAATAAAAATACCCTAAGAAGGGTTAAGTAGTCTATTAATCAATCATTCACAATCCAGTGTGACTTAGTTTAATTAAATTGCTTTCCTCTAGTTAATGAAAGTTTCCATGGAGGTCAGAAAGAGAGAAAAGAGAAATAATTTAGTCCCTGGGGTTCTTCAGTGTTAGGCAAACCTGAGCAGTGAGCACTAAAGTGAGTTCACTTTTGACATCCAAAGGGCACCATAAGGACACTGGATACCCGAGGTTGAGAAGGAAGAGACAGGAACTGGGAAAGGAGTGAAGAGGAGTGGGGAAACGCCAAAGACAAATGGTCAGCTTTGAACTATTGCAGGCCAGTCCTTTTTCTATAATAAGGACTTTTATGTTAATATTGTTGGATATTACAGAGAAATAATTTTGTGGCTTTGTTTGAAGTTTGTGTTATATTTTGTTTAATATATATTATTATTTTGGGAAACAGAATATAGACTCTTAAAAGCAGACAAGTTGTGTTAAAATGGTGTCATAAAACATATGTAGTATTAGTAAAAACCTGTTGCAGTTGAGTTGATTCCAGCTCATAGTGACTCTATATTTGGAACCCTGATGGTGCAGTCGTTAAGAGTTCGGCTGTTAACCAAAAGGCTGGCAGTTTGAATCCACCAGCTGCTCCTTGGAAACCCTATGGGGCAGTTCTCCTCTGCCCTTTGGGGTCATTATAAGTTGAAATTGACTTGATGGCAACAAGTTTTTGGTTTTAGTGCTGTTATATTTTATTCATTAAATAATTAACAAATATTATCAGGGCTATGAGATGAATTATTGTCAAAAGCAAAGAGGAGAACTCAGAATTAGTAAAACAGTTAATGGAAGTGTGTTGATTGGAAGAAGTCACTGTTTCTTTTAAAGAAATATTTTATTTTCTTTGTGTTTTTGCTATGTGGTAGGAATAATGCAATATAGTTGTGTCATTGGTAGGCTTGAAAAATATTTTAGTGTAAGTTGGTGTTTCTATTTTTTTTTTTAACACTTGCTCTAAGTTATAAAGCCTTTGGAATATAATCTACTTATTTTAAGAATTGTTAGGCTTGATATTCTTACAGAACAGCATATTTGAACATTAAAAACAAGCTAACATATTCTTGGTTAATCACACCAATGGGAAACTGACAGTTAAGCCAGAATTCAGGCACCACCAGCTACTTTTGAGAGTTTATATTGATTGCAGATATATTACCTATGGGGAAATAAATGATCTCGTTCATACTAGGTTGGAAAAATAAAATCTGAAAGGTCAGAAGCTACAACTTCATATGCAGTAGCTAGGATGACCAAGTAATTTATCACCCAGTCCAGACAGTTTTCAAGAATGAAAGATAGTGTTCAAAAAATTATAAATTTTTTAAAAATATTTGTATATTGATTTTTAAATTGGTTTTATTATATTGGCATGGGGACATCAATATTCTCCTATGGGAAGAAAAGGGCTAGCAGCTGGTCTATAATGGAGAGACAGAAAAGAGAGACAGGAGAGAGGAGGGAGAGAGAGAGAGAGCTTCTAAATTAGACTTCCTGATGGTATTTACTAGGGGAAGGAGATAACTGAGAGTCCTTATTTATGCAATACTTTTAGCAGAATACACCTGATCTGTTTGTATTCCTTATGGTAAGCAAATACAGAGTTCAAAGCATTCTGGGGCATGGCCTGCTGGAAAATGCCATTGTCAGCTACGTAATTATCAGAATATAAAATGGAAATTCTTCAGGATCACAATAGCTCTCTTCTTGTAAGTGATGGCTCCCATGCATCACTTAGATATCATATATGTTAAACCTGGATCAAGGAGTCCTGGTGGTGCAGTTGTTAAATGCTGAGCTGCTAACAGAAAGTTCAGTGATTCAAACCCGCCAGCTGCTCTGTGGGAGAAAGTTGTGGCAGTCTGCTTCTGTAAAAGTTACAGACTTGGAAACCCTGTGGGACTCTGTCCCATAAGGAGGCTGTGAGTCGAAATTGACTCGATGTCAATAGGTAAACCTGGACCAGATCATATCCTAATGCCGCAAGGAAGAATCAGGGAGTTGTTTTGATGTTCTCAGACTTCTCCAAGATTTGCCTGTATCTCAAGATTATATTTCTCTTTTGAGATTAGTACAGTTTGATATTGGGTAGTATCTCTGATTTTATTGGCACCTTGCGTTTTGTGTTGTCTCAACTTATAAAATATAATCACCTTATTTTTATGCAACATATAAACATCCTAAGTGATTCTTTTTCTTTTTTTTAATGTTCATAGATGAAGACTATACCTTTATCACCATGTCACTCAGGTCATTTACTTTCTTATAATCACACTATTTATTTATTGACTTAATTTAAACTAATTATCGTCATCGGTAATTCTGTTTTTCATTCTTTGGTTAATTTCATGATTTATTTGATCTCATAAATTTCTTTCTTGTATTGTGTCAATGGTTTGGTTCCTTGGATAGCAGACTCTGAGGCAAAGATTGTCATGCAGGACATCTGTTAGGGAGTACTCTTGGAACCGGTGGATGGGTGGGAAAAGAAACAACATTGGGCTGAGATGCAGTCCCAGCAAAGGTCTCAGCCAACCCCACAGGGAGCCCTGGAGCTGGCTAGCCTTTCAGAGTTGTCCTGGGTTGAGCAAAAGGGGTGGGTCTTTCTATCCCCACGTTGATCAGTCATTGGACATGGGTTATCCGTGGAAGGAGGCATGGCCTTAGGCATAGCAGTTTTCTTCAGCCATAGCAATCCCTAAAGAGGGCCAACAGCCGAGGATCATCCGCTGGCAGTACATCAAGCAGCTGAGGGAATATGTCCTTCATTCCTGAAGAGATTTTGGATGGCTGATCACAATATTCAACATGTATTCCTTATTTTAGGAAGGGGATTGTTTTGCTGTGCTGCATCTTCAAACAATTTCGTCAAAAAGGGTACATGAAATTAAGTTTTCCTGAGATTTTTGCATGCCTGGAAATATCTTTCTTTTCCTTTCCCAATTTATTGATATTTTTGTCAGGTATATTTTTCTAGATTCAAAATAATTTTTCTTTAAAACATGACAGTACTGTCTTCTGGCATCTAATGCTATTATAGAGTTTGTTGTCGTTCTAAGATTTGTTTCTTTGTCGGTTCTCCACTCTCTGGAAGCTTATATTAGCTACTGTTTAAACTTGAAATTTTGAATTTTCAAAAAAATGTATCTGTTATTTCTTGCCATTCTTGGTCTCCTCTCCTTTCCTTTCAGAGAGGTATTGAATCTTCAGTTATTTATTTATTTATTTTTGTTTCATATCTGGAACATTTTCTTGACTTTATCTTAGCTTTTTCATTGAATTTTAACTTCAGTTATTATATGTCTACTTCTCCTTAAACTCTTGTTCTTTAATTATTCCTTTCCCTCTGAGAAGTCTGTTCTTTTTGTGTGGATGCAGTATTTCTTGGTGTTTGTCTTATGCTGTTGATTTTTCTCAAATGTCTGATGACCCATGGGCTCTTATTTGTTTATGGTTGATTAATACAGCTTGCAGCATAGCTTTCCTATGCCACTGTGTACCTCTGTTTCACCTGAAAGATAAAGTTGAATTTAAACTATGGTACTTGGATTGGCAGGCTGACTGGAAAATAGGCTTGACTGTAAGATACTCACTGTGTAATAGGCAGACAGGGCTGGTGTAATGCTTTAGAGTGTAGCCCTTCCAAGAAAAACTATTCAAATTCTTTAGAGATAGGCTGTTTTCAGCCTGTGTCATATGGCATTTCTGCCAGCTGTCTGAAGGAGAAAGAGTGGGAGGGACTCACTTGTTCTGCAGTCAGTCCATTAATGAAGTACTCTCAATACAGGTAGTCTCCGACTTACCACTGGGTTCCCTTCTGATGACTCCATTGTAAGTTGGTTCTGACGTAAGTCAAATACTTCTTTTTTTTTTTTTAGTTTTCATTGTTATTGCCATTTATTATCAGTATCTTTATAAATCCGGTCTTTGAACATCTGTGAGTGAACATCTCAGAATGACAACATCAGCAAATTATGCTCTGCAACGTTGTATGTAGTATATATTACTAACGATAAGATTTACCAAAAAAAAAAAAAAAAAAAAAAAAAAAAAAACAGAAGGTTGTTAAGTGCGGTTTGTCCTAACTCAAAAACGTCTTGAGTTTGGGATTACCTGTACTGCGCTGCAACCTACTTCTGCCCCCCACTCCTTTAGCCCATGTTGTTGGAGCCTCTCTGGCTTCTCTGTAGCCCTCGTCTGCCCATTTCAAACTTTGTCGTCTCCACTCTGGTGTCTTCACTACAGTGATCCCAACAGCTTCCTGTCTTCCCCAAATCCTAAACACTGTAGAACACTAAATCGTTTCCTGGACATTCTGCTTTCCTGATTCATTCCCTTTTTGTTATTATATTCTATTTCTTTTCTATAATTTTAGATTCATTTCAGTGTGATTTATGGGGGAGAAATGTAAATGTTGGTGCTCCACCTGCCATTCTGTGTCAGCAGTAGCATGTATTTTGAGTCTTGTTACTTAAATTTTTATGTGTTTGCCTTTTTTGTTTTTTTAAAGAATTTTAGGAGCTTCGAAAGCAGGTTTAGTATCTTCTAGGTCCCCTCCTTTCTCTGTATCTCTTATAGAGTCTATCATGGACTGAATACTGGACCAAACCAAAAAAATCAAACTCACTGCTGTCAAGTCGATTCCAACTCATAGTGACTCTGTAGGAGAGAGTGGAACTGCCCCAAAGGGTTTCCAAGGAGAAGCTGGTGGATTCAAACTGCCAAACTTTTGGTTAGCAGCTGAGCTCTTAACCACTGTGGCACCAGGTGTACGAATACAGACAGGCCCAGTAAATACTTGTTGAATGACTGATTCCTAAAATTCATGAACATGAAACTATAACAGAGCATATTGCAATAGAGCATGTGAAAGTTTTGTCGTGGCAAATTTGTGTTCTTGCAAAAGTAGAGAAACTAAAAATTGACTCATAATTTCCTTATTTTAAAAAAAAATGCTCTAAATGAATTTTATTTAAAGGTTTGCTTGCTTCTATAGTTATGAACGGGAAAGGATAGAGCGTGTGGATTACAAACTGGTGAAACCAAACTCACTGCCATCAAGCTGATTCTGACTCATAGTGACTCCGTAGGACAGAGTAGAACTGCCCCCATAGGTTTCCAAGGTTGTAAATCTTTATGGGGAGTGACTGGTGAGTTCGAACCACTGACCTTTTGGTTAGCAGCCAAGTCCTTTAACCACTGCACCGCCAGGGCTCCCTTAAACTGGTGAAATTAGAGGGAAAAGGCACTAGGATGAGTAAAGTAAAAAAAAAACAAAAAAAACAAAAAACCCTAAGAACAGTAGGGAAAGACTTGCCTAAAGGTAAAGAGTAAAAGCAGAAAATATCTTGTCTCCTGTTTCCTTTGGCGCGGAAGGAACTTAGAGGTAACCCTAACTGTGAACACTTACAGCCCGAAACTATAACAGAAATAGCAAATCTGAGCTTCTCTAGAGGGTCTTTAGTGTAAATACTGTGGATTCCTTAGAGCTTTTCTTACTCAGAAGGTAGCTACCTACATTTCACTGGTGGAGTGTTTGTGTGAACAAGTAAGGAGCTATAAAACTCTCTTAACACTTCTTAATTAGGCTAAAGTTTCATTAAGGGATTTGGGCTGATATTATAAATAATGGATGTGAAATTTAATTTTCCAAAGTGACGGGCGCCTGGTCAAGGATACAGACAATTTATGTATCTTTTCAGGATAGTCTAGTGCTTGAGAACACTGCTCCAGTGCTGCAATGCATGAGGCCTAGTGTAGACCCTGCTTTTGCATCATGATCGAAAACTTCTGAAAGCCTTTGTTCCCCTGAACATGTTGGAGACCAGTCAGGTACATTACTACCTGACTCACTATAATTTTGTAGCATCGCTTGTATTTTCCATGACTTGGTTTGATTGTTTGCTTTCCTATTGGCTAGAAATCACATAGTAAAATAAAAACAGTAATCACAGAGGCCGAATGTGGCTATAAACACGTTGACTACTAATGGAAATAGAGGAAGGCAACTGGAGATGAAGCAAAGACTTTTATCTTTTGCAGAGGTGACGGACATGTTAAATTTTTCTAGTGTTTGAAAGTCAACTAAGATGCATTTTGGGAATAATTGGACGGAAAAATCTTTTCTTTAATTTACTAACTTCCCATGGCTATCTAACCTTTCAGTGATGAATTGGCCCAAGCTTGTAACTTTATGAAAATTACAATATGGTTCTTTTAATCATAACACTCTGTAATTAGCATCATATAATACAAAGTATTTCTGCCTTCAAATTTTGTATTTAATTCTAATCTTGTAGAACAATCTTACACTGTCAAAAGTAGGGTAAAATTGTCTCAAGTAAATTAAAATATCGTTAATCTTTTCATTGAATAATAAATATGGGCTTCCCTCTGATGTAATTAATGTAACTTACACTATTCCGTGGAGAACAGAAGTGTTGAACCATACATAAAAAAGTGGCTAAGAGTATTTCATTACCAAACCAATTCTGCAATTTCCATAGACTTACGGAAAATGTTACTCACCTCTTGGGGAAACTGTTTGGAAGAAAGCTAAGTTTTGCTTGGCTTATTGTTTGTATCAGCTTAGTCTCTGGTTAGACTGTTCTTGATGTCAGTTGTATACATGCTTTCTTCATGTTGTAGAAAAATAAATTTAGTTCTCAACCTGCATTTTTCTACTGGTAGTTAAACTCTGTGTTTAATTTAAGATTTAAAATTACAGTGTGATAGTTTAAATGTATACAGTTTTCAGTAAGGACAGTTTCCAAATGATTGTATGGGGTTCTGGAGTTTTGCTTCTTACTCTCTTATAAGTTCTTCACCTAAACATCCCTGTGGTGTAAAATAAGGAAATCATATGAAGTATGATTATGTTTCTGATATGTAATGAGCCTTTTAGAATCCTTAGCTATTCAATAGCATAGCTGTGGAAGGCACATTTAAAATTTTTCTAGGTAAAAAAGAGGCTAATTAGAGTCAATGAAAGGAAGATGGAGAGAAGCAATGAAAGATAGTAATAAAGTTTAGGCAGTAAACAGTGTTACCTACAAAAGTTATTTATGTGTGATGACATATGAAGCATAAATTTCATTATTAATATTTTTTATTGGAATTGTCAATAGTTGAATAAAATTATTTGTACTTTATACGGCTTTACTTTTTAATTTTTGAAGGTTTGAGCACCTAAAATGACCACTACTGTTTCTAAAACGAAGTTAATGATGTAACATATAAAAAAAAGTATTAGGAGTATAAATACTAACATTTGTTTTCATCCAAATATTGAGGTAAGAAATTTAAAAGGTTAAGAGCATTAAAGTTGGATGACTGAGTTATTGACCTCAAGTCAAGAGACTTTATTTTCATAAATATATAAGATCTTGAGTTCCTTACCTTAAGTCACTAGACTTTTATTTATGTAAATGTATAAGATCTTGTGATTAAATTGATTAAATGTAATCTATTAAATTGCTGCTAGAGAGAAGTGAGCGTACACATGAGTATATGTTTTTTCCTGGTATGTGACCTGGACCTGAATTTACTCTGTATGTTTATAGTTATCGAACTGTTTTGTATCACTGTCACTTTTAATATTAAGATTTCAGACTATGTTTTAGGGAGTTCATCCTTAATTATTCAAGGACTCTCCCATTCAGTCTCTAATTTATCCTTTAATTTAGGGGTCAGACCATCATTGTCTAATTACCTCCTTTATCTTAAATGAGTTCTTCAGTCCCACTAACACTTTAGGGTTTCTTGCATCAGAAAACATCTTTTCTTTGAGTTTATCCTCTTATGATATCTGTCATAGAAGAGGTTATACTTAAGTAATTTCATTGACAGGACTTTTTAATTAAATTTAAAATATCATTTACTTTCCTCACAAATATAAATTATATCTTTGAGATGATGTTGGGTAGTGGGAAGGAAATGTGCATTTATGTTTACTTACTGTGTACTAAATTGACTTTTTTAATCTTCACAACCAATCTATTTTATAGGTAGGCATTATTATCCCTACTGTAAAGAAGAAGAAACTAAGACTGAAGTGATTAGGTAGTTAGCCCGAAGTTATATGGGAAGTAAGACGTGGAGATAGGAGTTGAAGCTAAATCCTTCTAATTCCAAAGTCAAGGCTGTTAACTACTAACATATGTCAACCCTCTGAAAAGTCAGTGCATTCCTGGGAGATATTATATCTATATGATATGTTGGCTCTGTACATTCAGTGATGAGTAAAAAAACACAATTCCTGCTCTCATTAAGTTTATGGTCTCAAAAACATCAAAAGTTGATATTTTTCAAATATTCATAATACTGAATGTACACCTACAATTGTGATAAATGCTCTGAAGAAGCGAACATAGCTCTATGGGCATGAGTAACATTAACTGAACAAGCATGAGCTGAGATGGGGAGAAAGAGTGGAATTAACTACTAGGCAAAGAGTGATAGAGGAGAATTCCAGAGAGAAGAGTAAGTGCAAAAGCATGATGCTTTTGAGGTAAAACTTAGGGCAGTATAGGTGGAGAAAGGAGCCCTGGTGGCATAGTGGTTAAACACTTGGCTGCTAACTGAAAGGTCTACGGTTTGAACCAGCCAGCCACTCTATGGGAAAAAGATGTGGCAGTCTGCTTCCACAAAGGTTTATAGCCTTGGAACCCTATGGGGCTGTTTTACTCTGTCCTGTAGCGTCACCATGAGTAGGAATCGACTCGATGGCAATGGGTTTAGTTTTTTATAGGTGAAGAGAGTCCCTAGGTGGTGCAAACAGTTAAAAACTCGACTACTAACTGAAAGGTTGGCAGGTGGGTCAAACTCACCCAGAGGTGCCTTGGAAGACAGGCCTGGCAGTCTGCTTCTGAAAGGTCACAGCCTTGAAAACCCTATGGAGCACAGTTCTCCTGTGACACACATGGGGTCACCATGAGTTGGAATTAACTTGATGACAAGTAACAACAACAACAGGTGAAGACGAAAACAGAGTTGGGGGCATGTAATTTTGGGTGTTGTGGGGAGAGGTGCAAGATAAGGCTAGGAAGGACATGTAACAGCCAAATCATGAAGGCTTTGTGGGCCTTTTTAAGGTGTTTTTCTCTTTATGCCAAGAACAATGAGAAGCCGCGAAGAACTTAAATTAGGCGTATGGCATGATTAGATTTGTGATAAATAGGGGTTGAACATTTAGAAGAATACTGTGTAGTTAGCTCTTTAGTGACCTCCAAGGATATAGTAGACATTTCCATTATCAACTTTTGTTGAGTACACTTGCAAAGAGCCTTCTTGTTGGGTTTCTGTTCCTCCTTTGCTTGCTACTTGCTAGCATTTTAGGAAAGTTCTCTGAAATTTCCCGCTGAGATAATATGTGTGAATGTCCTTTGTAGGACTGTAAAGGGCTGCAAAAATGTCAGCCATCTTTATTAGTTGTAGCTCTTCCCGTGGTATCATTATCAGTCTAATGTAATTAGTCTATTCTCACCCAATTTGATAGACAAGAGATAACTTTCTTCTTTGTGACATCTCAAATTCTAGTAAAGAGTACAGATTCACTCACTGGTGGCAGAACTGAACAGAAAAGTGAGAGGCATAATCTGAGTACTAAACAGGCATCCTTGAGGGTAGGGGTGAGGTGTCTAGGTCTAGATTAGTCTAAGAGACAGCTTAGACTGACAGATAAAATTTTTGTTCTCAATTTTGCCCTGGGTGTTAAACATAAAATGTATGAACACACCATTATTTATTAATTTCTAGACAGATTCTATGATGGCACAGGGCGAGAGGACACAAACTCAGTACATTGACCTTGACTGTCATTTATGCTTCCTAGATCTATTTTTGTGAAGGCAGGCAAGCAGGTAATAGGTGTCTGGAGGGATGTGGCAGGCCATTCGTACCCCAGTGGGTGGGAAAAGCATGGAATCACAGGAGTCTGGGATAGGCAGTATTTGCAACATGAGGGCAATGATGATGTCCATATCCTTGGCACCTGGCACAATGACTAGAAACTAACAAACCAAACCAAATCCATTGCTGTCGAGTTGATTCCAACTCATAGCAACCCTACAGGACAGAGTAGAACTGCCCATAGGATTTCCAAGGAGCAGCTGGTGGATTTGAACTGCCGACCTTTGGGTTAGCAGCTGAACTCTTAACCACTTTGCAACCAGGGCTCCAGAAACTAACAAGT
Source organism: Trichechus manatus latirostris (assembly GCF_000243295.1). Classification (NCBI taxonomy): domain Eukaryota; kingdom Metazoa; phylum Chordata; class Mammalia; order Sirenia; family Trichechidae; genus Trichechus; species Trichechus manatus. Next base: position 7,521,769 of record NW_004443995.1, read on the forward strand.
ACTCAATAAATATTTATTGAAAGAGTGAATGAATGAAGGGGAGGTGATTCAGGGGGCGGGGTCATGCATAAAATATCAAGAATAAGGAACTCAGGAACAAGGAAGTCTTGTAAGTGGTATACAAGTGGGATTTTTAATTTTTAATGTAGCAAGAATCCAGTTATTAGTCTCATGGTATGTCAGCGAGGCTGAGGCAATACAGAGTAGCTGATCTAGGGTTGTTGAATTCTACAGAAGTAGAAGTCGGATTGGATCTAGAGTCTGGTGCAGGACTGAGTTTGTAGTTGGGAGATGAGATCCCAGGTTTAAGGATTAAAATGATGAAGGGGTGGGTTATTATAGCAGCTGATCTTTATTTCTGAAGTGATTTTCTGACTGAAATCAGCAAAAGTATTTTTTATCTTTGTTTTCTCATTGTTTTATTTTGTTTTGGCCTGTATTACCCCAAAAAACCCACTGCCATCGAGTCAATTCCTACTCATAGGAACCTGACAGGCAGAGTAGATATGCCCCATAGGGTTTCCAAGGCTGTAATCTTTCTTCCTTGGAGTGACTAATGGGTTCAAAACGCTGACCTTTCTGTTAGCTGCTGAACACTGAATCACTGTGCCACCAAGGCTCCTTGGCCTATATTTGATACTTTTGTATCTGCTATGAACTTTACTTACTGGGTTGTTACAGCAAATAGATAAGTTTCTACATTGTGTTTTCACCTCCTTCAGGTTAATAGTGTTTAACACAGAATGTTTTGGTTAGGAACCTGGTCTCTTTCTTCTGACAGGTTTTATCAGACAGAAATGTGGAGTTTCTGATGGGCATATATGTGCATCTTAATACACATATGTGTATTTTAAAATATAATGTCTGGGCAGCCCAAAATGAAAGAGTACTAGTAACACAGCATTTTTGTAGATGCCACAGTTTGATTTGTATATGGATGTGCCTGTTAGCCTTGGATAGTGAACATTTCAAGTTTTTGGTATCAGATATTATCTCTGAACCCATACAGTAATCTTGCATCTAATATTAATGTTTGTTGAATGCTTTATGGTTTACAAAGTATTTTTCCACTTGCTAACTCATTTATCCTTACCAGAACCTTGTAAAGTAGGTAGTATCACTCACATTTGATAGTTGGGGAAAATAAGGCTTAGAAAGATCAGGAAAGTTGTCTAATAGCCATGAAACTTGAACCCTAGTTTTGGCGTTTGAGCTCAAGTTCTGTAGAATAATTGATCTTTCCATTATACAAATGACCTTATTACAATGTGTGTCTTTGGGCATTAAAAAAGACTTGGCTGGATAGATTTTTGTATATATGTCTTGGAAGAGAAATTAAAAAAAAATCACACTCTACTGACAGTGAGCCTGTTTCATCATTATATTGGACATTTGTTGCTTTCACCTCACCAGCGTATATTCCCTTTTCTTTCGGTATGATTTCTCTTAAGTTTCTTAGAGAACTACATGTCATCCATTTTCAGTCCACATGGTTTGAGTAAATCTCTAGGGGTGGGTATAACCCAAAACTGATGAAAGAACATTGCATTCTATTGACCAAAGAGATTGCTTCAACGATGGGCATAGGTTCCAAGCCAGGGCCTCAGAGTCAATTATAATTAATCCATGCACCTTTGGTAAAGTTAGGAGCCCTGGTGGGTTTGGCTGCTAACCAAGAGGTCAGCAGTTGAAATCCACCATCTGCTCCATGGGCGAAAGATGTGGCGGTCTGATTCCATAAAGATTACACTCTTGGAAACCCTATGGGGCAGCTCTACTCTGTCCTATAGGGTCACTATGAGTCAGAATCACCTCGATGGCAGTGATTTTTTTTTTTTTTTTGATAAAGTTAGGACTGTGAGAGTATACTGAGCTCTGGCAATGAAAGCCTACAACTGTTGGAAGCCATCTTTCCACCATATATGGTGATCTTGCTGGGGATGGAACTGAGGAGAAAAGGGCTGAAACATGGAAAGAGAGAAACTGAGTCCTGATGGAATCTTCATGCCCCTATATCCATCCATGCCTGAAATAAGTTTTACTTTGCAGTCTCTAATTGCGTGACCTAATACGTTCCCCTTTTATAGAGCTCAAGATTTACTTTACTCTCCGAAACTTGCTATAGGAAGAGATCTCAATTAATACAGTTTTCTTTGTTTATGGAAGTCAGACAATACAAAATCAGTAAATAATATTGAACAGTAACAAAGGATGAAATAAACATTAAATGCCATCAAATACCAAGTGATGTATTTTCCAAATGATTAAAATGATACCCTGATAACAGAGTGATATAGAACAGTTGTACAAAGTACTTTATTGCTTTGATGAGTTTTTTTTTTTTTTTTAATCAATGGCTCTTTTTCACAGTACCTTATTCTACTTTTTAGTAAAAAGAGGCATTTTCCAACACTTATACGAAATTAAGATCTGATTCAGATTTCTTGATCTGAATTCTTGCCCTATTCTGTGGTATATGATTGACAAACAATTTAAGCAGATATTTGCTTGAGAATTATCAATACCAGAAAGCCATATACCATGACAGACTAATGCTGATCACCACAGTCAGTTCTTTAATGAAGAGGAAATATGGAGACTGACACAGTGCCTCACCTGCATTTTAAAACTAAATGTACTAAGGACGTGAACCCAGCTAACTATGCTGAGGACACATGCCAAGATGGATTTGAGAAGAGTCCAGGTATCATACAGGATGCTTGTCAGTGAACAATTTAGAGTATAAAGAGAAGACCCAGAGGATTTATTTGGCTCTCTTCATTCAATTTCCAGCAGAAAAACTAAGTAGACAGAAAATATGGGACTGTTGGAATCGTTTGCCTTTTTTGGAATCAGCTCCAATGTATGATTACATTGAAAAATTTCCTTGGGGAAAATGCAATTGGTAAATCCTGATTTATTCGGATACTTAAATAATAATGTGACAGTGGGCAATTTTGTTGGGTAATATAAATTTACTAGTCATATGAGAGTTTCTTTTTTTAAAGGAGTCTAAATATACCTGGCAGTTTAAGAAGTCATTTCATAAATGTCTATAGGATATGAATTTTAATATAATACACCTGAGAATTTTTCATATTTACTGAAATCAGCTTACCGATTTCCTTGTTTAAAAAGTGAAGCCAGAGGATAATTACTCTTAAGGAACTGGTGGGGGATGTGATTTCCATTGCATTTACAGTAACACATTTAAAGAACAATTTGAAAGTCTATAGATAGATTTTGGAAAGCAGGTTTAAGTTATTTGAGTAATGTATGCAAAGCTGTCTTGTAAAGAATATAAATCTTAATGATACAGTGTGGCTAATTTGATCACATTCTTCTCTACATTGAATTGACTGCTTTTAAGACGTCTTTTTTTCTTATTCTTTGAAGCATCTTATTTTGTAGGAAAACATTACTTCACTCGCTTTCAGGACAAGTGTAATCTTACTTTTCTTTTTGAAGATAGAATTTTCTTGTATCCCGTATCATCTCTAGTACGTACATAAGGGCAAAACTCCATTCCTTCCTTTTGTGGGTGTTGGCTTCATCTTACTCTCTCTCCATTGTTATTTTCTAACAATTACAAGAATTGATTAGATGGCTTTCCTCAAGAGTCCCAGTTATTTTTGGCTTAGAAGTAAAGTTGTAACAATTTTCCAATTCCTCATAGCTACACTGGGGTATAGATACCATCCTTTAGAGCCTAATTTCTCAGATAGTGGTTTGAGAAATTTTCTCCACTGCCTCACCACTCATTCAGTGCTTAACACCCTGTAATCTGGTTTCTCCATCTCCACTTTATAGAAGCTATACTGATCTCCCAATTACTACACCAAATGGCCTTTTCTCAGCTCACTTGCTTATCAACCTTTCTGCTCAATTTATCACTGTTGATCATATATTACTTCCTGAAATACTCTTGTTCACTGACCTTCATGAGATTGCTAACTTCGTTCTCCAACCTTATTTTCTAAAAGAATAATGATTTTATTATTTTAATACATTTTTCCCTAAAAATAATGCATATTCCTTCTAGCAATATATAAACTTACAAAGATGAAGCTAAAAATTGTCCCAGATCTCTCCACCTCTCCATTCAGAAATAGCTCCCACAATATAAATTAAAATACTAAGATGGTCCCCCCAGTTGTCCCTGCCTCCTGGTATTCACACATCCTACCAGTGAAGTCATCTGGCCCAGGAGTTTTCTCTGTGGGAATGTTTTCAAGTAGAAATTCAACTTCATTAATAGACATAGGGCCATTCAATTATCTTTTTATTCATGAATGAGATTTGGTAGTTTGTGTGTTTCATCTGAATATTTCCATTTCATCTAAATTGTTTAATTTATTGGCATAAAGTTGTTGATAACATTGCCTAATTATTCTTTTAATCTCTGTAGAAATTTTAATGGTGTCACTTCCTTCAATCCTGATATTGGTAAATTGTGTCTTTCCTTTTTTTCCCCCTCATCTGTTTGGCTGGATGCTTATTAATTTTATTGATTTCTAATTTGACCCATGTGTTATTTAGTAGAGTGTTACTTAGTTTCCAAATGTTTGGAAATTTGCCAGCTATATTTCTGCTATTGCGTTCTACTTTAATGTATTGCTGTCAGAGAACATACTTAATATGATTTGAATTCTTTTACATCTATTGAGACAAAAGTGTTGTCTATCTCAATAAATGTTCTGACTGCACTTGAATAAAATGTGTATTCAGCTATGGGTGTTCTATAAATGTCAATTAGATTAAGTTGGCTGATAGTGTTGTTCATGTGTTCTATAGACTGACTGATTTCTGCCAATTTGTTCTATTAATTATTAAGAGATATGTGCTGAAATATTTCTGAGTCTAATTTTGGTTTTATCTATCTCTCCATCTAGGTCTATTAGCTTTTGCTTAATGTATTTTGAAGCTGTTATTAGGTACATAAATGTTTAAGATAGTTATGTCCTTTTTATTAACACTATGAAATGACTCCTTTTATCCCTGGTAATACCCTTTGCTATAAAGTCTATCTGATATTAAAATTGCCACTCCAGAATTCTTTTGATTAGTGTTAGCATGGTATCTTTCTTTCATAATTTTTCTTTTAATTTGTTTGCCTTTATATTTAAAATGGGTTTCTTCTGCACAACCTATAGCTGGTTTTAGTTTTTTAATCCAATCATAAAATCTCTGCCTTTTAATTAGGATTTTATACCATTTACATTTAATATTATCATTGATGTGTTTTTTATTTATTGGTTTTTATTTTTATGTGTTTTTTATTTATTGGTTTTTTTTGGGATCACTTTTTTTTCTCTTTAGTTACCAGTAAAAAAAAACAAGCCAAACCCACTACCATCAAGTCGATTCTGACTCATGACAACCCTATAGGACAGAGTAGAAGTGCCCCATAGGGTTTCCGAGGAGCAGCTGGTGGAATCAAACTGCCAACATTTTGGTTAACAGCCAAGCTCTTAACCACTACACCACCAGGGCTCGTAATTACTAGTAGCTGCCTGCAATCCTTGGCATTCCTGGGCTTGTAGATGCATCTGCCTTTGTCTTCACATGGTGTCTTAATCCTGCATGTGTCTCTTTGTGTCTTTACTCTTTATAATGTATCACTGACAAGGGATTAAGTTTAGCACCCACCCTACTCCAGTATGACTTCATTAATAGAAGAAAAACCCTATTTCCAAACAGGATCACAGTCACAGGTACAGGGGTTAGTACTTTAACTATATTTGGGGGGGAGGAGAGGGACACAATTCAGTACATAACATCAGCCTTGCTAGAAATTTGTCAATTTTATTGCTCTTTTTGTTTCATTGATTTTCTCTGTTGTTTTCCTATTTTCAATTTCATTGATTTCTGCCCTTATCTTTATTATTTTTACCCTTCTACTTGCCTTATGTTTATTTTTATTTTCCTTTTCTAGCTTCTTGAGGCAAAAATCTAGATTTTTGATTTGAGACTTTTCCAGTTTTCTCATCTAAGCATTTAGTGCTATACATTTTCCTCTCGGCACCTTTAGCCATGTTCCACAAATATTGAAAAGTTGTATTTTCATTTTTATTTAATTCATTGTATTTTATTTCCCTTGAGACTTCCTTTTGACCCATGAATTATTTAGGGGTGTCTTGTTTAGTTTCCAAGTGTTTGCATATTTTCCTGTTATCTTCTAGTTTGATTCCATACTGGTCAGGGAACATTCTCTGTATGATTTCAGTTCTTTCAAATGTGTTCAGGTTGGTTTAATGGCCCAGTATTTGGTTTATATTGGTATATGTTCTGTGGACACTTTAAAAGAATGTGTATTATGTTGTTGGGTGGAGTGTTCTTTAAATGTCAATTAGATCTTCTTGATTCATGGTGTTATTTAGTTCCATATCCTTGCTTATTTTTGTCTAGTTGTTCTAGCAAATGTTTAGAGAGGGGTGTTGAAACGTCCATTGCTAATTTTGGATTTGTCTATTTCTCCTTTCTATTCTATAAGTTTTCTTTTCTTCAATTTTGTGGCTCTTTTGCTGTTTGCGTACACATTTAGAATTGCGATGCTTTCCTGGTGGATCAACCCTTTTATCATCATGTAATGTCTCTCTCTGTCTCTGGTAATTTTTTTTCTCTGAAACCTACTTTAACTGGTATTAATATAGCCTGCTTTCTTCTGATTAATGTTTGTATGATATATCTTTTGCCATCCTTTTACTTTCGACCTATCTATATTATTATATTTGAAATTAGTTTCTTGTAGACAACGTATAGTTGGGTAGTGATTTTTTTTTTTTAATTTTAATTATTTTTTATTGTACTTCAGGTGAAGGCTTACAGAACAGATAATTTCTCATGAAACAGAAGCACACGTTATTTTATGGCAT
>NW_004443995.1:7534195-7543680 GCF_000243295.1 Trichechus manatus latirostris
GCAGTTCCTCAATGACCCTCTGTGTTTTCTGTTTTCTCCCCCTGTTCTGGAATTCCAATGACTCGTAAATTTTTGCTTTTGATTGTGTCCCACATAATTCTCAGGGTCTCTTCATTTTTCTTTGTTCTTTTTTCTGAGTTTTCCTGAAACAGAGTTGTATCCAAGTGATTGTCTTCACTTCCACTGATCCTGTCTTCCACCGTTTCACATCTGCCTCTCAGCCCTTCTATGACATCGACCTTTTCTGAAATCTTGTTGTTTATCTTTTGGATTCCTAATTGTTGTCTTTGTATAATTTCTAGTTGTGAATTTATTTTGGCATTTTGTTCCTGCTTTATTTTCCTGAATTCTTCCAATTTTTTTGTCTGTACTTTCCATGAATTTGTGTATTATTTGCTCATGTTTGTCAGCTTTTTGCCTCAGTTCCTGGAGAATTCTGAGTATTAGAGATTTGAATTCCCTATCAGGTAGTTCTAGTGCATTTTCTTTCAGAGGAGAGTCATCTGGTGTTTTATTTTGGATGCCTACTGGAACCATCCTGTCCTGTGTTTGTAAATGTTTTGTTATTGTCTGCTGTCTTCAGGGCATTCAGTAGTTATTTTTCTCGTTTATTGATTGTAGATTTGTTTGTTTTGTCCCTTTTTTTAAAAAAAAATTTGACTATGAGCAGGCAGACTGTGGGTTCTTTGTTGTTTGCTCGTCTGTGGGCACAATACTTTTCACCTCCTTCTTCAACTGGCAGGGTCAGTCACTCAGATGTGGTATGGCAGGGCAGGTCTAGCTGAAGAGCAGTTACTGGGACGGGTTGTTTGTGGTACTTACTTCAGCCACCAGAGCGGGTCGGTAATCCGTGCAGGGCAGGTTCCAGTAGGCCATGCCTGTGCTGCTTGGTGGTGTGATGTCAAGCGCACGGTGCAGGTAGGCAGGATGCCTCGGGGAGATTGTTATGTGTGGAGCCAAGATGGATATGGGAGAGAGGAGAGAGGAACAGGAGCCAAAAACATACAAAAAAACAAAAAAGAATGCTGGGGAGCTTGCCATTGGAGTGGAGAGATGAGAGACTATGAAATGGAGAAAAACAGAAAGGGAAGGAGGAAGAAAAGAAAAGAATGAATAAATAAAAATCAGAAAGGTTAAAGAACCGCAAAGTTCTCAGGGATCCCACCTGTGCTGTGATGAGGTCTGGGGAAGTTGCTCTCAGGTGTTGCAGTAGAGGCTGGCTAGAAGGTGTAGAGGTATACAATGCCAGGTATTCATGAAACAGAAAGAGAAGGAAGATATAGAGAGACGAGAAAATGAGCAATGAGGAAAGACAAAAAAGGAAAAAGAGGGAAAAGAAAACAAAACAAATAAAAAAAAAACAAAAAGAAGAAAGGCCCCCAAAGAAACAGAAAAAAAAAAAAATGAACGTAAAAAGGATTGCTCTCAGGGATCCCTCTGCACATCTGTGGAAGCTGAAGGGGATTCTCCTTGCCACGCAGCTCAGCCTGGCCAGAAAGTGCTCCCAACTTAAGAAAGGAAAAGAAAACAAACAAACAATTCAAAACAAACAAACGAACTAAAGCCCCGGGATCCCACCAGCACGGCAGTCCAAACCGGGAAGCAGCTCCACACTCGAACGCAGCTCCGCAGCACCTCAGGAAGAAGCAAAGATGGCGCATGGAGCCAGGTAGTTGAGTGAAGGGAGGGGGAGCTGGCGAGAGGCAAGTAAGAAATCAAAAGAAGTAGAAAAAAAAAAGAAACAACACTAGCAGCCAACAAATGGCACTCAGTGAGCCAGCTAGTGCGGGCTGGTGTTTCTGGAGAAGAGACTGTGTCCGTGGGAAGCAGAGGGGGCCGAGTGTGGGTGAAGAAGGGTAGAGAGTGGGAAAGCATATATCACAAATTACCGGTGCTCTGCAGCCCCTCAGGAAGAAGCAAAGATGTCGCACGGAGTGAGGTACTCGAACGAAAGGAGGGGGAGGTGGGGAGAGGCAAGGAAGAAATAAAAAAAAGCAGAATAAAAGCAACATCAGCAGCCAACAAATGGCACTCAGACAGCCACCCATTCGGGTGTGTGGAATCGAAGCAGCCACTGTTTCCCGGTCAAGAGACTGTGGCCGCGGGAAGCAGATGAGGGCGAGTTGGGGTGAAGAAGGGTGGGGGGTCTGAAAGCGTATATCACCAATTACCGGTTGTTTTGTCTCCCACTGGAAGCTCCGTGAGGCTGCTTTCTCGTACCCCCTGTTTGCTGGTCTCTGATAGGAGTCCAAGATGGTGGATCCGCGCTGCGTTAGCTGGTAGGGGACCTCTGCATGAATCTCTCCTCGCTCTTCATTTTTTGTCAGTTTTCTCACTCCATTTGGTGCTTGGCTGAGTTCTTTATCTCTTCATTTGATGTTTTAGGGTTTCAGGATTGTTGTATTCTCTGTTCGGCTTAGTTTTTCGGGTCTTTGCTGTGGAGGGACGGCGTGGTGCTTTTGCCTAGGGTGCCATTTTGCTGGAACAGGGTAGTGTTTTTTAATACATTCAGCCCATCTCTGTCTTTTCAGTGGTGTGTATAGTCCATTTAATGTAATTATAGAATGTTAGGGGTTATGATTGTCAAAAATGACAAGTTTTGTTGACTGATTGCTTTCTCTCTCTTTTTTTCTTTTTTCTACTTTGCTGTAGGTTACTTGAGTATATTTTTAGGATTCCATTTTGATTTATTGGTGGTTGTATACATAACTTATCACAGTCTAATGGTGTTGACATTTTACCAGTTCGAGTATTGCACAGAAAACTTACTTCCCTTTAATCTCTTTAACCTTTCCTGTTTAAAATATAATTATCTTAACTATTTCTTCAACAAATATTTAGAACCACATGGTTATAGTTTTTGCTTCAACTATCAAACATAGTTTAGAAAACTCAAGAGTAGAAATAAAATTTATTGTAGCTACCTACATTTTTATTCTTTCCATTGTTCTTTCTTTTCTGGTGTTCCAAGACTTGCTTTTTCTAAAAATCGTATCCTTTCTGTTTACACAATTTCTTTTACTATTCTTTTAGAGTAGGTCTGCTGACCACAAATTTTCCTTGTTTTCTTTCCTCTGAGAATTCTTGATTTCCTTTTCTTTCCTGAGGATATTTTCACTGGATATGGAATTCTGGGTCAACAATTCTTTTCTGTCAGTACTTGAAAAAATATTGTGTCACTTCCTTCTGGCCTCTGTAGTTTCTGATGAAAAATTCACTATCATTTGAATTATTTTCCCCTACAGGTAAGTTGTTTTATTTCTCTGTTGCTTTCAAGAATTTTGCTTTGTCTTTTTTTTCAGAAGTTTGACTTCATGTGTCTTGTTGTGGATATCTTTGAGTTTATCATATTTGTTGTTTGCTCAGTTTCTTGAACCTACAGGCTTATATCTTTAGCAAATTTGGGAATTTTCAGCCATTGTTTCTTCAAGTACATTTTTAGCATGGCTTTCTTTCTCCTCTCCTTTTGGGACTCCAATGACATGAATGTTAGACCTTGTTTTTTTTTAGTCTGTTTTTTAATATATTGTTTAGATCCAATAATTTATATTGTTCTATCATCCGGTTCACTGACTCTTTCCTCTGTTCTGTCTTCCTATTGTGCCCATCCATTGGGTTTCTTTTATTTTGATTATTGCAATTTTCCAGTTTTAAGTTTTATATTTGGTGGTTCTTTATATCTTTTATTTGTTTGCTGGGACTTTCGGTTTCTTTGCTTAGATGTTCTCATTTTTTATTTGTTGGTTTTCTGCTTTAAATTACTCATTTTATCATTTTTATGATTGTTATTGTTGTTTTTAGTTGCCATTGAGTCAATTCTGACTCATGGCGACCCCATGTGTTCATAGTAGAACTGCTCCATAGGGTTTTCAGGGCTGTGACTTTTTAGAAACAGATCCAGAGGCCTTCTTCTAGCACGTCTGGGTGGGTTCGAACTTCCAATCTTTCATTTAATAGTCAAGCACTTAACTGTTTGTACCACCCAGGGATTCCTGCATTTTTATGATAGCTGCTGTACAGTTTTTATTGAAATAATTTTAACGTCCATCATCTTGGATAATATTGTCCATTATTTATCTCATAGTTTTGTTCTGAGAAATAAAAATAAAATAAGATTTTTGAAAACACTTAAATTCCAAAACATTGTATTCTATAGTTAGGGTGACCATATGTCCTAGTTTTCCTGGGGTTGTCCAGTTTACATCTGTTATCCTGACTTAATTTATAAGAGCACTCTCCTTATTTTCAGAAGTGTCTTTGTTTGAATAGTAATTTTATGGTCACCCAAACTAGTTTTTATTCTCTTTATACCTGTCACCATAGTGTGGATTGAAAACTAGCTGATGGCAGATACAGTTATCCATCTTGGGATCACTATCATCACTTAACCCAGTGCCTTTTTCTTAGGGCTTTCTATAACCCTTGAATTAATGAATACATTTTTCATAGGTATTTAAACCTACTATAGATAGTATTTTCTGGTGAACATCATTACCTACCTTGACTGATATCAGAACTTAAAATAGGTTGTGTAGGAGGACTTTGAGCTATATAATATGCTACTTCTTCAACTTGTGCAGGCAAAGTATTATTTAAGAGACGTACCTGCAACAATCTAGAAAATATGCAATTAGAATCATTAATTTGGTTAAAAGCCTGCTTAAAAGCTGTATACAACATATAGTGAGTCTGTGGCCTTTGCTGACAAGTTGAACTCCAGAAAAGAATATTATGAAATCAGAAATTAAGAGAAGATGTTGAAATTAAATATTACTTTGTAGTTTTTAGTGGTTTTGAGATTTATTTTCTTGTTTTCCCTTTATAGGTAGATTTAAGGTTCTGCTGAGCTGCAGCGAATGACTTGCTGGGTTATTGCTAGCTTTGCCTTTGTAGATCTTAAAACTTCAGGCATTACTTCTTTGTTTGGGCTGAGAAATATGTATGCTAGGGTCATATCTTGAGGCATGTGTTTTCGGGAGAAGCAACATTAAATCAGGTACTTCTGTCACAGAATACTCTGCATTTAATTAATCATTCTCAACTACAAGAGGTAAAATCAAGAGAAATCTCTTAGAAACACTGGAGTTAGGACAAGAGTGAAAGACAATAATTTATCTTTTAAATGTGCACACAAAAAAGGGAAGGATAATTCAAAGTGAAATACTTGAGTTGTTGCATTGCCCAAAGTAACTTTTAGAATTTTTTTTTTTTTTTTTTTGAGCATAAAGAGCTCAGGAAAAATATTGGCTTATTTCCAGGATCATAGAGAGGCAATGAAGCAGTCAAACCCACAGAGCTGTCCAATAATTTGGAAGTGATTACTTGGTGGTGAAGAAAATGAACATCTCATTATTGCAGCATCTTTACTTGCTAAATTAAAAAAAAAAGAATAATATTTTTCTAACCTCTCATTTATATATATTTTCCTCCTAGAAAAAGAAAATCAGAGTTGTTTTACTTCATCTTTATGAGCATAATTTTTTTAAAATGGAAATAGTGGTTTTTATCTTATTGCAGAGCTTGTCACTATTGTAGATTTGCAAGTTGAGGAGGTGACATATATTACAGAGTTAGCCAGCTTTTTCAGCTAATTATACTCTTGCTATATTTGAACAAAACTAAGAAGAAAAGCTGATTAAGTGCATTTTATATTTTTCTTATAATCACTTTCTAGGTATGATAAGAAAAAAAATCCTATTTACTCTTCAAATTGCTTTTATAGCTGCAGTAGCATTAAGACAATATATACTGTGGCATTCAGAGAAACTAATATTTGAATAATAGCTATGATTTTTAAAAAATATATAGGTTGAAATTTTTTCTTTCTGTTTTTTTACAGAAAGAAAAATTACAAATTTTTTCTGTAATCTTTTTTTTCTGTTTTCACAAACATATTAGGAATATAACAAGATTAGAGAAAATATATGGATAAAGCAAATGCTTACCGGGCCAAATAGTCTACGTTCTGTGAATAAACTCTATCTGAAGGAGGGATTTACCCAGAAATCTGGAATAATGAAGTCTACAGATATTAACAGTTGATTCTCTTATGCCTTGGAAATCATGATAGAGCAGAGCACAAAGGATCAGTTGTTTATAAAAAGTATATTCAGTTGTAAAATCAGAAATATGAGGTAGGCTAGAGGAGCTTAGCATTATAATGTTAATATTGGTACAGTCTTGGCTTTTCAGGGAATCTGAGATGAAACCTACATTCTAAATCCTTAGTTGTCGATTTAGTTAACAATCAAATGACACTTTATGCAAATGGAAATAGTGATAAAGATAAAGTAGTAGAGCACAGGCATACCAGTTTACCAGTTTGTCTGGTGGTATTAACCTCTTTACAGGAAATCTTTCATTTTAACATTTAACATGCACAAGAGTCAACTGATTTGCATGAATTCCTTTCTACCTCCTCCACCTCTAGTGGGAGTTCTAAGAAACAGTGAAGTGGCTGAGAAGATCACTAACTGGCTATTAAATGATGGGACATCAGTTTATTTATTTATTTAGTTTGATCTTACATTTGGAAGTAAAACTAAATGTGAGAAACGTGGCTTAAATCTCAGTCATGTTATCATCATGTCATGCCAGATTTGGAGAGTTCATTAGAGTACAGTTAGTCTAAATACCCATCCGATGCCTAGCTCCTCTCTCTAAGACAAGATAAAGGAGGACATCTTTAAAAACAACGGGATATTCCAAAGTGGTTGTCATTAGAGTTCTTACATACAGTGACATTCAATGTGTTTAGTGGATAGCAGTTCCCAAATGGTTAGGAAGAGGTAACTCACTGTGATGAGAGAGTCTGTTTCATCCTTATTTAGCTCTGACCATTAGCTATTTATTTCCTCACTAGACTGACCCAGAACCTTTGTCTGCTTATTTTTCCTCTCCTAGGGTAAACATTCCCAATGTCTTTAAATGTTCATCCTATCACATTCTTTCAGGTTTTTTTAAATTTTTGTCTTTGTGATTGGTTATCCTTTAAACATGTTCCATTTTTAGAATGTTTCTTTTTAAAGTGCCCAGAATATAATATTTGAGGTTGTATCTGGCCATTATAAGTTTAAGTAAGACTAGACATGACCTTGGGTTTAGACACTTTTTCTACTTAATTACTATTTGAATTAGTAAAACCTGAAAAGGATCACAACACAGAAAATGACTTAGTAACCAAGTAACCATGTTATTTTTAAAGATGTTTCTTGCTCCATGCTTCATTTACTTACTACTAAAAATGACCTCGCCATTACTGGAACTCCAAAGTGATAGATCTTTTTTCACTCTGAGTCTATTTTATATTCTCCTAGAATTTTTTTTCCTGATTATAAAAGTGACACACTGTTATAGAAAATTTGAAAAATTCAGCAGCTTTTGAAGAAAAATTAGTAGTCATTTCACTATCCAGCAATAACCATCATATCACTTTATTTCTATTTTTCTGAATGGTGAGTGTGTGTGTGTGTGTCTGTGTGTGTGTGTGTATACGAAGAGTATGTATAAAGTAGGGATTTTACTATAAATACATGTTTATATTTTTTTCTCTCAAAATTACATTTTGAGCATTTCTTAGTCATTAAAAAATTAAAAAACAATATTTAAGTGCTGCATAATGTTACATTTATTTATGAATTGTTACTTATTTAAGGATTCTTCTATTGTTGAACTTAAAGTTGTTTACATTTTTGTGACTATTAGTAATCCCATAATATACATACAGCAATGAGTGGCATAACATCCATTTGGGCAGTATCCAACCACATAAACATTTGTAATCCCATAAGGTTATAATAGAGTTCAGAAATCCTAATCAGAGAACTGGACGTAGCAGACGTAATGGGTCGTAACAAATGCAACAGCTTCCCTCACGCAACACGTGTATCTCATGTCTCTTGTATACAAAGCGATTGCACTGCCAGGTGTATAATGCTGCAGTGCATATATAGCCCATAATACATATGTCTTGATAGTAATAATAAAAACCTATGTTACTGGTTTGTGTATGTACTGTACTTTCTATTATTATTTTAAAGTGAACTTTCCCTACTTAAACAAGAAGTTTACCGTATAACAGTGTATGCTTTGACTCGTAGGCAGCAGTATCCAATCTTGTGTATCGTATGTCTCTGGAATGTTGTAGTGTTACTCTCTGTTTAGTTTTCTTTTCAAAATATTACTCTGAAGTGCTTCATGGCTCCCAAATGCAGGAAAGCCAGTGCTAATGATGGCAGCAGCAAGAGGCAAAGGAGAAGTATCGATTTGGTAGTGAAATAAAAGGTTATTAAATAACATGAAGGTGGAAAATCAGTGAATGCTATTGCTCGCCATTTAGGCACGTTCGCACAACATCCAAATCACATAATGTCCTATTTCGCAGAATGTATCGTGGACGTTAAGCAACGCATGAATGTATATGTATATAAATATACGTCTCTGCATCTGATTATTTCTTTTCTGTTGATTTCTTTTTTTTTAAATTGTACTTTAGATGAAGCTTTATAGAACAAATAGTTTCTCATTAAACAGTACACATGTTATTTTATGACAATGGTTAACAACCCCACAACATGTCAACACTGTTCCTTCTCAACCTTGTGTTTCCTATTACCAGCTTTCCTGTCCCCTCCTGCCTTCTAGTACGTGTCCCTGGACTGTTGTACCCCACGAGTCTTATTTGGTTTTATGGGCCTGTCTAATCTTTGACTGAAGGGTGAACTTTGGGAGTGACTTCATTACTGAGCTAAAAGGATGTCTGGGGGCATCTCCAGTCTCTGTCAGGCCAGTTAGTCAGGTCTTTTTTTGTGAGTTAGAATTTTATTCTACATTTTTCTCCAGCTCTGTCCAGGACCCTCTGTTGTGATCCCGGTCAGAGGAGTCAGTAGTGGTAGTCAGGCACCATCTAGTTGTACTGGACTCACTCTGGTGGAGGTCGTGGTAGTTGTGGTCCATTAGTCCTTTGGACTAATCTTTCCCTTGTATCTTGTTTTCTTCATTCTCCCTTGCTCCCGAAGGGGTGAGATCAGTGGAGTATCTTAGATGGCCGCTCACAGGATTTTAAGACCCTAGGCGCTACTTACCAAGGTAGAATGTAGAACAGTTTCTTTATAATTGTGTTATGCCAATTGAGCTAGATGTTTCCCCAGACCGTGGTCCCCACAGCCCTCCACCCAGCAATTCTATCTCTCATGGAGTTTGGATGTGCCTATGGAGCTTCCATAACCTTTCCTTGTAAAAGTGTGCTGGCTTCCCCAGTATTGTGTACTGTCTTACCCTTCACTAAAGTTACCACTTATAGTCTATTTAGTATTCCCCCCCTACTCCCCCCATCCCTCGTAACCAACAAAGATGGTTTCCCTGCGTGTAAACTTTTTCATGAGTTTTTGCAGTAGAGGTCTCATACAATATTTGTCCTTTTGTGATTGACTTATTTCACTCAGCATAATGTCCTCCAGTTTCATCCATGTTATGAGATGCTTCAC
>NW_004443995.1:7544244-7546725 GCF_000243295.1 Trichechus manatus latirostris
TATGGTGTGAGGTATGGGTCCTGTTTCATTTTTTTGCAGATGGATATCCAGTTTTGCCAGCACCATTTGTTAAAAAGACTGTCTTTTCCCCAATTGTTGGACTTTGGGTTCTTGTCGAAGATCAGGTGACCATAGGTGGATGGATTTATATTCTCAATTCTGTTCTATTGATCAATGTATTTGTAGTTGTAACAGTACCAGGCTGTTTTGACTACTGTAGCTGTATAGTAGGTTCTGAGGTCAGGTAGTGAGTCCTCTTACTTTATTCTTTTTCTTCACAGTGCTTTACTTATTTGGGGCTTCTTCCCTTTCCATATAAATTTGATGATTAGTTTTTACATCTCTTTAAAGAATGTTGTTGGCATTTGGATCGGGATTGCATTGTATTTGTAAATAGCTTTGGGTAGAATTGTCATTTTCACAATGTTGAGTCTACCTATCCATGAGCATGGTATGTTTTTACATTTTAGTAGATCCCTTTGGGTTTCTTGCAGTAGTATTTTGTGGTTTTCTTTGTATAGGTCTTTTACAACCATGGTTAGATTTATTCCTAAGTATTTTATTTTTTTAGGGGCTATTATCAATCGTATTGTTTTCCTGATTTCCTTTTCATCGTTCTCTTTATTGGTGTATAGAAATCTGACCAATTTCTGTATGTTTCTCTTGTATCCTACTACTCTGCTGAATCTTTCTATTAGTTTCAGTAGTTTTCTCGTGGAGTCTGTTGGGTTTTCTATGTATAGGATCATATCATTTGTAACTAGGGACAGTTTAACTTCTTCATTACCAGTTTGGATGCCGTTTATTTCTTTTTCTTGCCTTATTCCTCTAGCTAGAACTTCCAGCACAGTGTTAAATAGGAGTGGTGATAAAGGCATCCTTGTCTTGTTTGTGTTCTCAAGGGGAATGTTTTCAGTCTCTCTCCATTAAGAATGATGTTGGCTGTTGGTTTTGCATAGATGCCCTTTATTATGTTGAGAATTTCCCTTTTATACCTATACGTATACTCTGTCATGAGAGTTTTTATCAGGAATGGGTGTTGGATTTTGTCAAATACCTTTTCTACGTCAATTGAGATGATCATGTGACTCTTTTCTTTCCTTTTATTTATGTGGTGGATTATGTTGATTGATTTTCTAATGTTGAACCATCCTTGCATACCTGTTATGAATCCTACTTGGTCATAGTTTAGTATTTTTTTGATATGATGCTGAATCCTGTTGCCTAGGATTTTGTGGAGAATTTTTGCATCTATATTCATGAGAGATATTGGTCTGTAATTTTCTTTTTTTGTGGCTTCTTTGCCTGGTTTTGGTATCAGGGATACGCTGGCTTCATAGAATGAATTCGGAAATTTTGCTTCGTCTTCTATGTTCTGAAATAGTTTGAGTAGTACTGGTATAAGCTCTTCTCTGAATGTTTTGTAGAATTCTCCATTGAAGCCATCTGGGCCAGGGAATTTTTTTATTGGGAGTTTTTTTAATTACCTTTTCAATCTCTTCTCTTATTATGGGTCTGTTCAGATTTTCAACATCATTTTGTGATTGTTTGGGTAGGTAGTGTGTTTCAAGAAATTTATCCATTTCCTCTAGGTTTTCAAATTATTGGAGTATAGCTTTTCATAATACTCTGTTATGATCCTTCTTATTTCAGTTGGGTCTGTTGTAATGTCCCCAATTTCATTTCTTATTTGGGTTATTTGAGTCGTCTCCTCTTTTTGTTTTGTCAGTCTGGCCGGTGGTTTGTTGATTTTGTTGATTCTTTTAAAAAACCAACTTTTGGTTTTGTTGATTCTTTCTATTGTTTTTCTCTTCTCTGTTTCATTTATTTCTTCTCTGATCTTTATTATTTCCTTTCTTCTAGTGGCTGTGGGCTTTTTTTCCTGTTCTCTTTCTATTTGTTTGAGTTGTGTGGTCAATGTTTTGATTTTGTCCCTTTCTTCTTTTTTGATGTGTGCATCTATAGCTATCAATTGTCCTTTGAGGACTGCCTTTGCTGTGTCCCAAAGGGTTTGGTATGATGTATTTTCATTCTCATTTGATTCTAAGAGTTTTTTTATTCCATCTCGATTTCTTCTATTACCCAGTGGTTTGAAAGCAGGGTGTTATTCAGTTTCCATGTAATTGATTTTTTTTCTTTGCTCTTTCTGTTGTTAATTTCTACCTTGATGATGTTGTGGTCAGAGAAGATACTTTGAATTATCTCAACGTGTTGGATCTTGCTGAGGTTGTTCTGTGGCCTAAGATGTGTTCTCTTCTGGAGAATGTTCCATGTACATTGGAAAAGAATGTGTACTTTGCAGCTGTTGGGTGTAGTGTTCTCTATATGTCTGTGAGGTCAAGTTGGCTGATTGTGCCCTTTAGGTCTTCTGTATCTTTGCTGAGTTTCTTTCTAGATGTTCTGTCCTTTACCGAGAGTGGCGTGTTAAAGTCTTCTACTGTTAATGTGGAACTGTCAATTTCTCTTTTCAGTGCTGTTAGA
>NW_004443995.1:7546825-7558103 GCF_000243295.1 Trichechus manatus latirostris
GATGTTTATTATGGTTATGTCTTCATGATGGATCATCCCCTTAATCATTATATAGTGTCCTTCTTTGTCTTTTATGTTGGATTTTGTTTTAAAGTCTATTTTATCTGAGATTAGTGTTGCCACTCCTACTCTTTTTTGGTAGTCATTTTCTTGATAAATTCTTTTCCATCCTTTGATTTTTAATCAATTCACGTCTTTGTTTCTAAGGTGTGTCTCTTGTAGACAGCATATTGATGGATCCTGTTTTTTTATCCATTCTCTCACTCTCTGTCTCTTTATGGGTGCATTTAGGCCATTTACATTCAGTGTAATTATTGATAGGTGTGAGTTTATTGTTGTCATTTTGTAATTTTTTTTTTGTGGTACTGACATTTTCTTTGTTACTGTTACTCTCCTGTGTTGAATTCCTTTTGTTTGTGGATTTTTTTTCATTTCTTTTGTTTTTGTGTGTTTTTGTTTTTACTGAGACTTTATGTTTTTCCTCTTTATTTTGATAGGTAGGTTTGTTAACTTTCTTTGTGGTTACCTTGAAATTTACCCTTATCTTCCTAAGTTTGAAGCAGTCTATTATTACTTGGTATCACCTTGCCTTCCTCTCCATTTGAAGTTTCTATACCTACACCATTTATTCCCTCTTCTATTGTTCTGAAGTTGTTGTCATTTACAGATTAACTTCTCTGATTTCCTGTTGTATATCTTTTGGTTTTGGATAGTCCTTGAGAGTTCATTTCCTAGATTGGTATCTGGTTGGTACAATCCTGTGTCCTAGACTCAGCCTGTGAGCTGATGTTTTTGTTCTCAGATCGAAGGACTCCCTTCGGTAATTCTTGTAAGTTTGGTTTTTACATATTCTGTTAATTTCTGTTTATCTGGAAATGTCTTCATTTCACCATCATATTTGAATGAGAGTTTTATAGGACATATTTTTCTTGGCTGGCAATTTTTTTTTCTTTCTAGATTTTATATTTGTCGTCCCGTTTCCTTCTTGCCTGCATGGTTTCTGCCGAATAATCTGAGCTTAGTCTTATTGTTTCTCCTCTGTATGTGACTTTTTGTTTTCCTCAAGCTGCTCTCAGGATTCTTTGTTTGTCTTTGGTTTTGGCTAATGTGATTATGATATGACATGGTGATTTTCTTTTGGATTCTATCTTATATGGGGTTCATTGAGCTTCTTGGATGGTCAGCTTTTCATCTTTCATGATATTGGGGAAGTTTTCTGTCAGCAATTCTTCAATGATCCTCTGTATTTTCTGTTTTCTCCTCCTGTTCTGGAACTCTGATCGCTCGAAAATTTTTGCTTTTGATTGTATCCCACATAATTCTCAGGATTTCTTCATTTTTCTCCATTCTTTTTTCTTAGTTTTCCTCAAACAGAGTTGTATCCAAGTGTTTGTCTTGAATTTCGCTGATCCCATCTTCCATCATTTCAAACCTGCTCCTCAGCCCTTCTGTGACACTGTCCATTTCTGAAATCTTGTTGTTTATCTTTTGGATTTCTAATTGTTGTTTTTGTATGCTTTCTAGTTGTGGATTTAGTTTAGCATTTTGTTCCTGCATGATTTTCCTGAATTCTTCCATTTTTTTGGTCTGTATTTTCCATGAATTTGTCTGCCTTTTCCATGAATTTGTCCTTTTTTTCCTCATTTGTGTTTGCTTTTTGCTTCAACTCTTGGATAGCTCTGAATATTAGATATTTGAATTCCCTATCAGGTAGTTCTTGTACCTTTTCTTCTACTGGAAAGTCATCTGTTTTTAGTTTTGGATGCTTCCTGGAACCATCCTGTTCTGTCTTTGTGAATGTTTTCAGGGCATTTGGTAGTTATTTTCCTCATTTATTGACTGTAGATTTGTTTTGTCCTGCTTTTTTGTTTTACTTTGTTATGTCTGAGCAGGCAGGCTGTGTGTTCTTTGTTGTTTGCTCGTCTGTGGGCACGTTACTTTTTGCCTCCTTCTCCAACTGGCAGGGTCAGTCGCTCAAATATGGTACAGCAGGGCAGGTCTAGCTGAAGAGGAGTTACTTGGATGGGTTGTTTGTGGCACTTACTGCAGCCACCAGGGTGGGTCGGTTATCAGTGCAGGTCACGTTCTGGTAGGTAGTGCCTGTGCTGCTTGGTGGTGTGATATTAAGGGCACGGTGCAGGTAGGCAGGATGGAGGGGGGAGATTGTTATGTGTGGAGCTAAGATGAGTTTGGGAAGGAGGAAAGAGAGAAGAGAGGAACAGGAGCCAAAAACATACAAACAAGCAGAAAAGGGTGGTAAGAGAGCTTGCTGTTGGAGTGGAGAGATGAAAGACTGAGAAATGGAGAAAAACAAAAAGGAGAAGAAAAAATGAATAAATAAAAATAAGGAAAAAAAAAAAGAAAATCAAAGTCCCAAGGGATCACGCTGGTGTGGCTGCGAGGTCTGAGGAAGTTGCTGCCAGGCCATGAAGTACAGTCTTTCTAGAAAGGGTTAGAGGTGTCACTCAGTGCCAGGTATTCAGGAGACAGGAAGAGAAGGTAAGTATAGAGAGATGAAAAACTGAATAATGAAGAAAGACAAAAAGGGAAAAAGAGAGAAAAGAAAAGAACAAGAAAAACTCCCCAAAATAAAAAAAATAAAATAAAAATGAAATGCTCTCGTGGATCCCTCTGCACGTCTGCGCAAATTGAGGGGGTAGGTCCCGAGCCGTGCAGTACTGACCAGCTAGTACGGGCTCCCAGTTCGAGAAAAGAAAAAGAAAACAATCAAAGAGATCAAAACAAACAAACCAACAAAAGCCCCAGGATCCCACCAGTGTGGCAGCATGGGCTGGGAAGCAGTTTCACATTCGAGTGGCGTTTCACAGCCTTTCACGAAGAAGCAGGGGTGGCACACGGAGCCAGGTATTTGAGAGAAAAGGATGGGGAAGTGGTGAGAGGTATGGAAGAAATCAAAAGAAGCGGAAAAAAGCAACACCAGCAGCCAACAAATGACACTCAGGGAGCCGGTCAGGATGGTGGGTGGAATGCAAGCAGCACTGGGGTGAAGCCAGTGCTTCCTGGCCAAGAGACTGTGGCTGCAGGAAGCAGAGGAGGCCAAGGTGGGGGTGAATGAGGCTGTGGGGTGAGAAAGCATGTATCACTGGTTACCGGTTGTTCTGTGTACTGCTGGAAGTTCCGTAAAGCTGCTTTCCTGTACCCGCTGTTCCGATAGAAGTTCAAGATGGCGGATCTGTGCTGCGTTAGCTGATAAGGGACCTCTGCATGTATCTCTCCTCAGTCTCTGTTCTATGTCAGTTTCTTATTCTATTTGGTGCTTGGCTGAGTTCTTTGTCTCTTCATTTGATGTATAGAGTTTCAGGATTGATGTTTTCTCTGTTTGGCTTAGTTTTTCGGATCTTTGCTGTGGAGGGATGGCGTGGTGCTTCTGTCTATAGCACCATGTTGCCTGGAAGTCTGTGTAGATTTCTTGAAGAATTATTGTATAAAAAGTATGAATATACCCTAAAGCTCAGAGTAATCTAATTAAAAAGCAGGGTTACCACATAGTTGACCATCCAACCAGGACAGTTTTACCAGAATAAATGCTAAAATGGATAGAACTGGGACAAGAGGTGCAGCAATGATTTAATTGAGTGAAATGGGATGTAGGGTTGCCCTACTAAATGAAAAATGATTATTTCTTTTTCAACTTAAAATCCTTCCAGTGTTACTCCCTATTAGGATAAAAAATAAATCCCTTATCATGACTTATTTTTAATAAAAATATATATTTAATAAAAATATATTTTCATGATAATATATTATGAAACATAAGAATTTATGCTTTCTTATTCATCAGAGGTCTCTTTACATCTGCAGAATGAACGCGAAGCTATACGGAGTGTTAGAAATCACTCAGAAAAACCTAGGACCCGTCATGTAAATCCACTAAAAAATTACTAAATAAATATGAACACATTTCAAAGTATTAATATAAAGAGAAAGACTATATAATGTAATCAGCTAACAACTAAACCAAGAGAGATGAACTTTATTAGCTCTATAAGTCTTGTTTCGCAAATGAGAACAGAGTTCAGCTCTATAATTGTTCTGAAAAGATAATTTTCACAATGTAAGTGAATAAATTAATTAACTTGTAATAAGAGAAAAATTTGAGAGTATGATACTTAAGTATTATATGACTTATGTTCAATGGAATACTACTCAGCCAGTAGGAGAAATGAAGTCTTGGTACATGCTACATATGGATGAAGCTGGAAAACATGTTGAGTGAAATAGGTCAATCACAAAAGGACAAGTATTGTATGAACTCACTTATATAAAAAGACAAGCAAGGGCAAATGTATAGAAAACAAAGTTTATTAGTGGTTACCGTGGGCAGGAGAAAGGGGGGTGGTTAATGGTGACGGACATACCACATTGATTAAGGGTAGGGTTGTACAGCTGTTTATTGTAATTGCTGTCAATAAGTTGTACACCTGTAAAAAGTTGAACTGGCAAAAGTAGTGTGATACATATATTTACAAAAGTAACAACAACAACAAAAAAACTAGCTGCTGAGGTTGCACATGTACAATCAAAAACCTCATGGGATTTGGTTTCTTGGTTTGGAGGTTTAGGGTCATGGTTTCATAGGACAGCCCAGTTAATTGGCCTAACAACATGTTTAGTGCCTCTCTTCTACCTCATAGTTTGTTGCATAGTGCCTGGGGTCATAAAAGCTTGCAAATGGCCATCCAAGCACAATTAGTCTCTGTTTGCCTGGAACAGCAGAGGAATAAGGAAAGTCAGAAATAGGAGAAGGATATGGAATATGTGGCTAATTGCCTCTGTGAACAAGCTGCCTCGTTTGCCATGAAACCAGAAGAACTGGATGGTGCCTGGCTACCGTTACTAAACATTTTGATCAAAGATTCTGTAGAAGAATCCTGATCAAAAGTGGGAAAACACAGAACACAATTTCAAAATCTCATAGACTCTAGACATTCTGGAGCTATGAAGTTTGAATGAACCCCTGAAACTGTTGCCCTGAGATAATCTTGAAATCTTAAACAAAATATGCCCTGAAGTCTTCTTAAAACCAAACAGTAGTTTAGCTTAACTAGTAAAAGATGTTTACCTTTAGCATTATGCTGTTTTAAGAACTGTCTATATGGGATCAAATTGACAACAGCGAATTGAAAGATTAGATAGAAACCTTAGGGGGCAGTGAATTTCTGTTAACAGGAAGAATAACTCAGAAAAGAAGGGCAAGAGTGGTTACACAACTTGAAGAATGTAGTCAGTGTCACTAAATTGTACATGTAGAAACTGTTGAACTGGTGTATGTTTTGCTGTGTATATTCTCAACAACAAAATAAATAAAATTATATAAAATAGTGTTGCATAACTATTTCTAGGCAGCCTTTGTCTCTGGTTTTTATTCTTTTGCATTCATTTCACTTGCATTCTGTGATAAGGCATTGTGTTTGGCAGGGGCAGATGTTTAAATGATAATTCTAAGATAAAAATTAATTCAGGCTTTTTATTAAACATATTTCATAGTGGTTATTTTGAGAGTTTTTTTGTACACAGTGATGTCCAAAGCAGTTCCCCAGGGTCATGTGATGCAAATATCTATATCTATATCTATATCTATTCTTCATAGGCTACATATAAACCAAAAAAAACTAGACCTGTTGAGTTGATTCTCACTCATAGAGGCTACATATAAATACTGATAAGTGCTTTTGTTCTAATTTTTATTTACTTGTGGAATTATTTTACTTTTTAAAATACATAAAGAGTGAAAATATAAATTATAAAGTTAGAGGTATGATAGAAAGAGCACTGGACAAGTGAAAGCAATTTTTCTTCTTTTTCAATCTGAATCCTTTACATTTTATTTTCTTGTCATATTACACTGGCTAGAACTTCGACTACAATGCTATAGAGAAATGGGCAGACATCCTTGACTTGTCCCTGATCTTAGGAGGAAAATTATTCAGTTCCCTGTGGTTAAATATGATGCTAGTTGTGGGTTTTTCATGGATACTCTTTATCAGGTTGAGGAAATTTTCCTTCTATTCATAGTTTGCTAAGAGTTTTTTTTTTTTTTTTTTCCCCTGGATGTACTTTGTCAAATTTTTTTTGTATCTATTTAGCTGATCGTGAGTTTTTCTTTTGTAGACTGTTACTATGGTGAATCACATTGATCAGTTTTTGTTGTTAAACCAATACTGGTTTGTTAAACCAATTCCTGGGATAAACCCCTCTTGGACATAATGCATTACCCTTTTTATATATTACTGGGTTAATTTCCTAATATTTTTGGAGGATTTTTGCATATATGTTCGTGGAGGATATTGTCTGAAAGTTTTATTTTGTTTTTCTTGTAATGTTTTTGTCTAATTTTGCATTAATGCTTGCCTTGTAGAAGGACTTTGGAAGTATTTTTCCCTTTTCAATTTTCTGGAAGAGTTTGTGTAGAATTGATATTATTTCATCCTTAAATATTTGGTAGACTTCACTAGTGAAGCTATCTGTGTCTGGAGTTTTCTCTGTGAGAAGGTTTTGACTATACATTAAAAATTTTAAAATAGATATAGGACTATTCAGCATATCTATGTATTCTTGAGTGAGCTTTGGTAGCTTGTGTCTTTCCAGGAATTTATCCATGTTATCTAAGTTGTTGAATTTATTGGCATTAAGTTGTTAATAATATACCCTTATTCTTCTAATTTTCTGTAGAATATGTAATGACGTTATCTCTCTCATAACTCATATTGGTAATTTGAATCTTAGCTTCTTTTTTCCTCATCAGTCTGGCTGGAAGTTTGTCAATTTTATTGATTTTCTCTAAGAAATAACTTTTAAGTTTAATGATTTTTTTCTATTGTCTTTCCTGTTTTCTATTTCTTTGATTTCTGCTCTACTGTTATTTCTATATTTTACTTGCTTTGGGTTTGTTTTGCTATTTTTTAAATTGTTGCTCTGAAAACGTCAGTTTGATCCAGTTGTTTGTCTTCTATGTCCTTACTGATTTTCTATCTACTCTTTTTTAAAGAACTATTGAGAGAGGAGTGTTGAAATCCCCAAATGTAATTGTGGATTTGTTTATTTCTTCTTTTAGTTCTATCAGTTTTTTGCTTCATGTATTTTGAAGCTTGGTCATAAGGTGCATAAATCTTTAAAATTATGTTCTCTTGATTAATTGAGCATTTATCACTAAGAAATGACCTTCTCTATCTTTTGTTATATTATTTGCTCTGAAATTTACATTATCTAATATTAATATAAGGAGTCTGGGTGGCACAAATGTTTAAGCGCTGGACTACTAACTGAAAGGTTAGCAGTTCAAGTCCACCCAGAAATGTCTTGGAAGTAAAGCCTGGCCATCTGCTCCTGAAAGATCACAGGCTTACGAAATTTGTGGAGTAGTTCTACTCTGCACATACAGGGTCACCATGAGTCGGAATCAACTTGACAGCAACTAACAACAACAATATTAATATAGCCACTCCAGATTTTTTTTTTTTCCTCACGTTAGCATCGTATATCTTTTTCTATCCTTTTACTTTTAACCTTATTGGGTATTTATATTTAAAGCAGGCTTCTTATAGGTAGCATAAGTTTGGTCTTTTTTTTTTTTTAAATCTAATCAGACAAACTGCCTTTTCATTAGGTTTTTTTAAATGAATATACTTTCTATAATTCTCGTTTAGCCATTGAACACATATTTTTTGGGTTCTAGGTTTCATGTGGAAAGGTCTCTGATGTAACTTTTAAAAGATCTGGACTGTATCTTCTGTCCTCAAGTATGCCCTATTTAAATGTTGGGTCTGAATGTTGTTGAGATATGGTAAGAGGCGTATTTTGGATATAAAATAGCATGGGTCTTATCTGGTCAAGTTGAGTTTTAGATTCCTGATGGATGACCTTGGTGAACGTGTTCTGCAGACACTTAAATATATGGTTCTAGAACTCTGAAGATACCAGCTCATAGGAGGTAGTTGAAATCATGAGTGTAGATGAGTTCCTCTAAGAAATCTGTTCAGAATGAGAGAAGGATGACAGATGGAATCCTGGCAAGCATGAGTACTTAATGAAGAAGAATCTGTAGTTTAGCTAAGTTCTAATGCAGTAGGGATACACACGGTAATTAATGTTTCTTATATTCATGAAATGAATTGTGAAATGTAAATTATAGTGAATCCTATATCAAGGAAAATAATTTAGACATTTCATCCCACAATCTGTGGAGATTATATTTGCTTTAAAGTGCTTGATCTAAATATAATACTCCAGATAGTTTAAAATATCCATAAATATCTTTCTAAATTTAGTTCTCAGATGCTCCAAAGAATTCAGTTGTCCTGGTGAACAAATTCTATAAAGTGTCCAAAGGCTCAAGTTTATCAGCTGTTTTGTTTATACCTCTTAGTGCCAAGTAATACCACAGAGGATTCACGTTATCTTAAGCCTTCAGTAAGCATGCGATTCAATTGCCAAGTCTCATGAGTATTGTTCACTAATGATGCTTGGCCTCTGTTTAAGTGCTCCTGTTGTTGAGTAACCTGTGGTTAGGGTGGGGAAAATAATGGATAATCTCATTATGGACAGGAATGCCATAGGCTGGATTCTGCTTGCTGGAAACTTTTGGCAGCAGCCTTCAAGTTCCTGAGGGGTGTGTAGGCTGTTCAGAAAATTGATCCTAAATGAGTTTTTACTTTGACTTTAAAATACACTTGTCCAAAAAATTTTAAAGTGATGCAATGATGTTTGATATAATATCTCTACTTTAAGTTTTTTTTTTTCCTGATTGGTTGTTATCTGTGTAATTTATTATGCCTGTAACAACCCAAAGACAGGCCAGAAAATCAGATGATTCATTTCAGATGATTTATCTACTAAGTAAACTTTTCAGTTTCAAACCCTGGTTTTGTTATTGGCAGAGTTTGTGAAGTGGGCAAGGTCACTATGCCTGCTGGTGTTGCAGTTAATCCAATCTCCAAATTGCAGAAGGCTTCACAGTGATTGTGAAATTATGTCTCTGTTGAAGGCATGATTACTAACAGTTTAATCTGCCCACCCCTTCACATTTTTTATGAAATAAAGGTTTAATTTGAAGCAAAATGCAAGATGTGTGAAAAGAACCTCATCTCCTGTTACCTTTCTAATAACTGAGGAAGGTGATAAAATTATGTACAGCAGGGTTATGATTCTTTCCTTGAGACATGTGACTTGTCATCACACTCATTTCACATAGATTTTTTTTTTCTAGGCTCAAATAACTAAAATTAGGCCAGATAAGTAAATTAAAAATAGTAATCCAAAAAACAGATATTTTTGATACATGCAAATTAATAAAAGGACATTTTTTATTGTACTTTAGATGAAGATTTACAGAGCAAACTGTTTCTCATTGAACAATTAACACATTGTTTTGTGAGATTGGTTGCCAACCCCATGACATGCCAACACTCTCCCCCTCTTGACCCTGGGTTCCCCATCACCAGCTTTCCTGTCCCCTCCTGCCTTCTAGTCCTTGCCCCTGGGCCGTTGTGCCCCTTTAGTCTCATTTTGTTTTATGGGCCTGTCTAATCTTTGGCTGAAAGGTGAACCTCAGCAGTGACTTCAGTACTGAGTTAAAAGGGTGTCTGGGGGCCATACTCTCGGGGTTTCTCCAGTCTCTGTCAGACCAGTAAGTCTAGTCTTTCTTTTTTTGTGTGTGTGAGTTAGAATTTTGTTCTACATTTATCTCCAGCTCTGTATCGGGGACCCTCTGTTGCGATCCCTATCAGAGTGGTCAGTGGTGGTAGCTGGACACCATCTAGTTGTGCTGGAATCAGTCTGGTGGAGGCTTTGGTAGTTGTGGTCCATTAGTCCTTTGGACAAATCTTTCCCTGTGTCTTTGGTTTTCTTCATTCTCCCTGGCTCCAGATGGGGTGGGACCAGTGGAGTATCTTAGATGGCTGCTCACAAGCAATAAAAGGCCATTTTATGTTCTTTTTCAACAACAATAGGTTTTTTTTTATACTTCCCCTCTTTCTGTTTGTATTTTTCTAATAAATACACATAGAAATTGCAATTCTTCAAAAATTAGTTTAGCTTGTCATCTTAAATGACAAAGACTAATGATTAGCAATGATGATAACATAGCTCAGCAGACCATTTAATACTTCGAGCTAAAACATGAAGTTACAATACTGAAATTTTCACTCTAACCAGCATAATAAGCAGAGAGAAAATGACAGGCCCTCCAATAAGATGCACCCTAGAAACTAATGTCAAGTTCAGGAAATATTGCACTGTATGATTGATGGTAGCACCATGCATGGAGGCGTTTTGCTGTTTACAGCCATCTCTTTTAGAAGTAACATTTAGTGTTGTGATTTTAAAATGATAGGAGCTGACTATGACATGAGGAATGAGCTACGCTAAAAAATAATAAAAGACACAAATATATATGTTATAGAAGTATGTTGAAATGAATAAAGGTAATAATCTTTCATGTTTCTTTGAGAAATCAAAGTTATAGAGGAACAATTTTGGCAAAACCACAAAAAAGTACTTGTGCCAAGGTTTCTTAGGCAAGATGGGCCCGGTTTAATACTTTTGGGGAACAGTGCCTGTCCCAATGAACAAGACTTTGTTATAGTTACTGTAAGAAATGCATAAAATCCCACTTTGGTGATAGGTGGTAACGGTTAGTGAAAAGTGTTTCATTAAATTTTGCCACTTTATATTCCCTCTTTAAAAAAAAAAATGAGTAATGCATGATCTTTTTAGGAAAATTAGAAAACAAAAATACTGGAATTTTGAATGTATTTTTGTACAAAATACAATCATTCTTAACATATTAATTTGAAACTTGATCCCCTCCCAACAATAATATCATTGGTAAAAATATTGCAATCAGCCCTAAAGTATCATTAGGGTCCACATTAATCATTTCTTTCATGTGGAGAGAGTAGCAGTAGTTACACAGAATTTAAAAAGAAGAGAGTTATATGTTGTGAGTTTCTTAACATGCAAACCTGAGAACCAAATCTTCTACTTATAGGGACATACTGAATTTACTATTTTCTTTTTTTTTTAAAATATTTTATTGTACTTCAGGTGAAGGCTTCCAGAACAAATAGTTTCTCATGAAACAGTAGTACACATGTTGTTTTATGACACTGGTTAACAACCCCACAACATATTAACCCTCTAACTTCTCAACCTTTTTTTGGTGAAAATACACATAGCCGAAGATACACCATTTCAAAAATTTCTACATACGCCTTTCAGTGACATTGACTACGCTCTTCCAATTGTGCTGTTATTCTCA
>NW_004443995.1:7560157-7561202 GCF_000243295.1 Trichechus manatus latirostris
CTGGTGTTTTATTTTGGACGCCTACTGGAACCATCCTGTCCTGTTTTTGTAAATGTTTTGATAATGTCTGCTATATTCTGGGCATTCAGTAGTTGTTTTTCTTGTTTATTGATCATAGATTTGTTTTTTTCGTCTTTTTTTTTTTTTTAAATATTTGACTATGTCTGAGTAGGCGGACTTGGTGTTCTTTGTTGTTTGCTTGTCTGTGCGCTTAATACTTTTCACCTCCTTCTCCAACTGGCAGGGTCAGTCACTCAGATATGATACAGCAGGGCAGGTCTAGCTGAAGAGGAGTTACTGGGACGGGTTGTTTGTGGCACTTACTACAGCCACGAGGGTGGGTCAGTAATCAGTGCAGGGCAGGTTCCAGTAGGCCATGCCGTGCTGCTTGGTGGTGTGATGTCAAGCGCACAGTGCAGGTACGCAGGATGCAGCGGGGAGATTGTTATGTGTGGAGCTAAGATAGATATGGGAGAGAGGAGAGAGGAACAGGAGCCAAAAACATACAAACAAAAAAGAATGCTAGAGGAGCTTGCCTTTGGAATAGAGAGATGAGAGACTATGAAATGGAAAAAAACAGAAAGGGGAAGAGGAAGAAAAGAAACGGATGAAGAAATAAAAATCAGAAAGGTTAAAGAACCGCAAAATTCCCAGGGATCCCACCGGTGTAGCTATGAGGTCTGGGGAAATCACTCTCAGGTGTTGTAGTACAGCCTGGCTAGAAGGTGTAGGGGTATACAACACCTGGTATTCAGGGATCAGAAAGAGAAGGAAGATATAGAGAGATGAGAAACTGAGCAATGAAGAAAGACAGGAACGGAAAACGAGGGAAAAGAAAAGAAAACAAATTAAAAAAAAAAAAAGAACAAGAAAGGCCCCCCAAAAAAACAGAAAAAAAGAAAAACCAACGAACAAAGAAATGCCCTCAGGGATCCCTCTGCATGTCTGTGGAAGCTGACGGGGAGTTCCTTGCCATGCAGCTCTGCCTGGCCAGAAAGTGCTCCCAACTCAAGAAGAGGAAAAGAAAACAAACAAACAATTCAAA
>NW_004443995.1:7561766-7621575 GCF_000243295.1 Trichechus manatus latirostris
AGAGGAGGCCGAGCAGGGGCGAAGAGGGCCGGGGTGTGGGAAAGCGCACACCGCAAATTACTAGTTGTTTTGTCTCCCGCTGGATGCTCCGTGAGGCTGCTTTCTCATACCCCCATTTGCTGGTCTCTGATAGGAGTCCAAGATGGTGGATCCGTGCTGCGTTAGCTGGTAGGGGACCTCTGCATGAAACTCTCCTCACTCTCCGTTCTCTGTTAGTTTCCTCACTCCATTTGGTGCTTGGCTGAGGTCTTTATCACTTCATTTGACGTTTTAGGGTTTCAGGATTGTTGTATTCTCTGTTCGGCTTAGTTTTTCGGATCTTTGCTGTGGAGGGACTGCATAGTGCTTCTGCCTAGAGTGCCATTTTGCCGGAACTCCTGAATTTACTATTTTCACCAACCATCTTTGCTATGCTAAGATTCCTTCATGATAATTCTGCAAGTTATGGAGTAAATGTCTCATGGTTACAAATTAATAAATGCCTTTGTGATTGTTTTAGCAAGTCATGGAAATACAATAATAGTGATAAACACAGAAATCTTTATCTTTTTTTCTTCTCCAAAACTACTTCATCTTTGAATTCTCTCTTGTAGTTCTCACACATACCGTGGTCAATATCTTCTGTCTCCTACTTATTAACAATGCAAGTTTTATTCATATGGAGTCATCCAGTGACAGCTCCTCATCTAGGTGAAGACATTTTTCCAGAGAGACTCTGACTTTTCTCTTTGCGGCTTCCTTGATCTCAGCATTTGCCAGAATATAAGATGTGTAAGTGTATTAGTCACTTTCCAAAATCCGTAAGAATTTTTCATGGAGAAATATATTTTTTGGTACTTTTCATATGTTTATAGTTATTTTGAAGTGGTTTGTTAGAAGAAAACATTATTTTTCCTCCTATGTCTAGCAGCTGTCAACTGCATCTCTCTACCATTTTCTAGGTTGGTAGCAGACCCAATATCACTCTTCTGCCATCTTACTGTGTTCTTTCCTGATTTCTCTGACATTCAGTTTGAAACCAATGTTAAGGCAATGACTTCACTGAATTTGAGCTGTGGTTACAGTAGTAAGAACTTGCGTAAACAATTTTAGGTAAATGATCCAAACCGTAGCTAACAGACAGATTTGGCCTGGGACTTGTTAATTTTATTACTTGTAGGATGGGCACTTTGCTCATTTCTACCACTGAGACTGCCAAGTACTTTCTGTTCTCACCTATTTTTTCTCATTTGAGAGACTTCTCCAGATTTATTTAAAAAAAAAAAAAGTAAATAAAAATCTGGATTCTCCAAGCATTGCATCTTTCTGTGGGCGTTTCTCTTTATTTCTTTCATAGTGAGAGACAGTATACTGTATGATTGAGAACTTGAGTTTTGCAGTCAGAGGGGCCTGGTTTGAATCTAAGATCTGGCACCTAGAGCACTTTGGTTTTGAGCAAGTTACTGGACCTCTCCAAGCCTGAATTTTCTTATCTGAGACATTGAGATTGGTAATACTAAGTGCAGAGAGTTGTTGTAGAGCTTCAATGAGAAAATCCTTTAAAGGGCTTAACACAGTGAATGCCACATCCTGCGAGCTCCATGTATGTAACTTTTATTTGACAAACCATTTTGAGACTCTCTGATGTTGCAGTTTAGGAGAGGAGAACCTTGGTTCTTTATGTTTCTCCAACCCTCTTTTTTTCCTTCTACTAAACCAAAAAAACAAACCAGTTGATGTTGATTCCATTCTGACTTACAACATTCCCATGTGTACCAGAGTAGAACTGTGCTCCATAGGGTCTTAAGGCTGTGATCTTTCGGAAGCAGATTGCTGGGGCTTTCTTTTGAGGTGCCTCTGAGTGGATTTGAACTGAGACCTTTCAGTTAGTCAGGTGCTTAACTGTTTGTACTACTCAGGAGCTCCTTTTTCTCCTTTAGGGACCTCTTAAAAATCCCATCTCTTCTGTGTATTTTCTCATCCATCCTCAACTCAACATACAAATATTGGGAAGATTGCAAATGTTTACTTATTCCGCCAGATCTGAATTTGGCATCCACTTGTCTGTCTTTTCAAAGTAATTTCTTAGTCTGCAGTCTAGGATTTTTTGTGTTTTTTTCTGACGGTGGGTAAATCACAGTACACTGTAACGCCAGTCAGCATAATGTATAGTACATACACATATGCTTTCCGATGATGACAGTGATGATGACAAACTCTGTATAAATAGGAAGGCATAATATTTTTAGGAGAAAGACCAATATCAGATTAGATTTAAATTCACTCATTGACTGTACCCAGTAACCTTTAGTTAGTTTGACTTCCTATGGAGTCACCAGAGTACGGACCTGGTTGTGTGTGTGTGTGTGTGTGTGTGTGTGTGTGTGTGTGTGTGTTCAAGCATATATACATGTATCTTTAAATTTAACATTATTATAAAAGCTGCTTCTGAAAATTGCTGCATGGCGAAGGGATTAACATCTCTGGGAACCCATAGTAACGGTAATTAGGAAAAGTGATTTAAATAAAAAAGTATTTTGGGATTTGTCTGTCAAAGGTGGTAGAGACCTTTGGATACCCTTATCCCTGAATCACAGCTGAATAGCTTTTTATAAATTAATCTAGAAATTATTTTTTTCTAATCCCTTTTGTGAAACCATACCTTAAACTTATTAAATAACTAAGCAATTAAATGTAATTCCCCTACTGACATTAACTGTCTTATAGAGAGATCCAGATGAGCAGAGCCTGCAAGATGCCTTTATAATGTAGAAATACTGCAGCTTTGGTCCTCAGTGCTTGGTTTTTCTTAATGAAGAGGCTGCATGAATAAGAGTTACAACTAGATCTGTAATACTACCTCACAGAAGATGAAATAAAGTGTTGGAATGCTCTTTTATATTTGGCACAGCTTGTTGTGAAGCACAATGCTGTAATTATGTGATAGTTTGAGTGTGAGGCCTGAAAGAAGATAACTTTTTCCCCCACGCTGGATTCTGGTGTTATCATTCAGGCCACCCTCCTAACAAGGTTCCTTCTGCCTTGTGATTAACGAAAATCTGAGGCTGACTTGGAAGAAGCGTTCTCCAAATTTGATTTTGTTCTATTCATTATTTTTAAATTCACGTACCCCTCAAAACTTCTATCAATGAAGAATTTCTGTCACATTGTGTAAGCTATTAAATATGTTTAAAAAATTCACCGTACAGTTTTCCTTAATATTTTACTTAAAATTTTCTTACTGTACCTTAATTTTATTACTTTTACTTGACTACGCTGATTAATGATTATTTGAAGTCTGTCCTCCCTAAATTTCACAGCCTTTATCGTGCCTCCTCAGTAATTTTTTTCCCTTGTAAGAGCATACCCAGGTTTTCTCTTTTAATCATGAAGCTTTTTTGGGTGGGGGGGACGTATGCTTTTTATTAAGGAGCCTTGGTGACGTGGCAGTTAAGCTGCTAACCAAAAGGTCAGTGGTTCGAACCCACCAGCCGCTCTGCAGCAGAAAGATGTGGCAGCTGGCTTCTGTAAAGATTATTGCCTTGGAAACCCTATGGGGCAGTTCTACTCTGTCCTATAGGGTCGAAATGAATCTGAATTGACTCGACACAATGGGTTTTGGGTATACCTTTCATTACCAATTTAAAAAAAATTGCGATCCTTTGGTGTCTCTCACTTTCTTAACGTGTTACCTTCTTCCTTGTATATATTGTCTCAATTGAAATTAAGCTTTGTTAATGGAGATCAGCTCCTCAGTTCCTTACATTTACTTTGTTTAGTAATGCTCTTAATTTTCACTGTGTATAGCAAGTAACCATTTTTTCACAAATTTTAAAAGTTAAAATGTTTCTTTTTCTCCACTATTAATTATTGCTATACTTTCCAGAAATTGAGGCCCCAGAAAAGAGCTTATATCATGTAAGCAGTCAGCAGCTAAACATAGTTTGGGCACGTATATTTCTGGAGAACTGTTTTTTTTGCGCTCCTAATAAAATCACTCTAAGTTATTGCTGCAATCAGTTGTTTGACAAATAGTTTTTGAACACCTGTGTTTAGAGAATTTTCCTAGGACCCATGAGGGATATTATGATAATTCGTACAGGAATATTATCCTTCAGACTTTTGCAGTATACTAGGGGAAACAACATGTGCACACAAATAACCATAAGATTTAAAAGGGCAAGTGTCGTAAACGAGATAGAGTAAGCGCTATGGGAATCCATCTGGAGGATAATGAGAAAACTTTATGGGGGAGGAAGCATTTGGTATGTTCCTCTAAGGAGAATCAGAATTGGTTGTTCCTTGGGAAATAAGGGTGTTAACATCTGGGAGGAGAAAGCAGCAGGGGCAAAGGCAAGGAAGGAGGGAGGCGCAGGTTGTTGGTGGCGATGGGAACAGGGAATGGGAAGTTCAGCTCTGTTTAAGCTTACAATCCATACGTGAGAGAGCTAGGACTTAGACTTGTGGCTTTGGGTGATCTATTATTGTATTATTTTATAAACACTGCAACTTTGATCGGGGGAGGAACATGAATAGATCCATGATTAAGGGAAATTGTTATGACATTGGATGTTCATGTATGAAAGGTCATGTATAAAATAAGGTCATGTGTGGAAGAAAGCTGGATCATGTATCAGTTATTTGGCCCTAAACACTCATTCTCACCACCCGTCTGTCCTTCTGTCAGTTTGTCATACTGTGGTGTCTTGCATGTTGCTGTGATGCTGGAAGCTGTGACACTGGTATTTCAAATACCAGTAGGGTCACTCATGGTGGACAAGCTTCAGTGGAGCTTCCAGACTAAGACAGACTAGGAAGAAAGGCCTAGCGATCTACTTTGGATATTAACCAGTGAAAACCTTATGGATCACAATAGACCATTGTCTGACTTGCTTACTTTGGGTAAATCATCAGGAGGGGTAAATTGCTAGAGGAGGATGCTGTGTTTGGTAAAATAGAGGGCCAGCAAGCGTGAGGGGGACCGTCAGTGAGGTGGATCGGCATAGTGGCGCAGTGATGAACTGGAACATGCTGGTGATCATGAGGATGATGCAGCACTAGGCAGTGTTTTGTTTTGGTGTACATGGGGTCACCATGAGCTGGAGTGGATGTCACAAACAACAAACACTCATTCACTTTCATGTCCTGGCCCGTATCATAGACATCGTTGGCCCAAGGAACTGAACAGGATATTAGTGACTCTCCAATATTTTGTGATTTTCGGGATACCAAGAAAGTTTATTTTACAAAGCCTTAGCAAAATCCTCCATCGACCGATACCTGTTATTTTCATATGCATGTTCCTTAGTGGCAAGTGATCACTTCCTTGATTCATTTCCCCTGTTAAAATACAAAAGCCTCTGAGCATGGTCTGAGAGCCTTGAGAAGGGAATGGATATCTCCCAGGGGAAGAACGTTTCTGGAAGAATATTTAGGGCAACACTGATTTTTCTTTTGGACTGACTTCACAATTTTACCTATCCCCATTTTAATATATTCTCATAAGTATATCAAATATAAATAAATAAGTATACCACTGTTCATGTATGTAAAATATATAAATATACTGAGTTCATAGCTAGTTTGTATATCATTTTTATTTCATAAAAATTAAATAAAATAATCAGTGCTTCATGCCAAAAAGGTGTTTTCTAGCACATAAAATCAGAAATCAGACTCCTAGTGGATAGTTGGATTAGGAATTCTTTTCTGGAGGAAGATTGGCTGTGATTTCTTAATGAATACCTTGATATGTGTTAATGAGCTACTCAGATGTATAAAAGAACAATTAAGTTCATTCTCAGCCTTCTACTACATTATTTTAATCTTGTATAAATAGTTCTTAATAAAATCATTTTATTCTTAATTGATTTTATTTTATGTAACACTGGCTTTTTACTTGAAGAGTTAGTATATGGTTACCATAAGCTGCTGTTCACTTCCTCTCCCTTTAGTGTATTTCATTCTCTTCTCTGTAGCCTCTTTTTCTCATTTTCTGTGATTTCTTTCTTCCATGTAGAACTCAGTGCCTTCATGAGTCTTCCCTACTGTGCTGCCTTACCTGGGCCTGCTCTGTCCACCCAGTGCCCTAACAAATCTAGACTTCTCTTCCTATCCTCTTCGTCTTTACCTTCTGTTCCTAATATTACTAATATTAGTTAAAACCGGAATGCTCCTTAGAAGCAAGGATGGCGAGATTACGTCTCGTGTGCTTTAGACATGTTATCAGGAAAGTTCAGTCCCTGGAGAAGGACATCATGCTTGGTGAGGTAGAGGATCATTGGAAAAGAGGAAGACCCTCAACAAAATTGACACAGTGGCTGCCACAGTGGGCTCAAGCATAGCAACAGTTGTGAGGATGGTGCAGGACCAGGCAGTGTTTCGTTCTGTTGTACATAGGGTCTCTATGATGTGGAACCAACTCAACAGCACCTAACAACAGCAACATTACTTACTTGTACTTTATTTCTTTTTGTGGTATCTAGAGGTTTGTGTATTTTGTTAATATTTACGAGGAACTGCTTTTTATTTTGTTGAAAACATCCACTGTTCATTTTTGAAGTTTTCTATTTCATTCATTTCTACTCTTATCTTTATTATTTTCTTCCTTTTACTTTCTTTGAATTTAGTATATTTTTTGTTTTGCATCTTTTAGAGTTGAGTGCTTAACTACTTATTTATTTTGTTTTAATAAATATTCACATAAGGCAAAAATTTACTCCTCAATGCTTCTTTACTTACCTTCCATAAGGTTTGATTTGCTGTGCTTTCATTTACTACCAGCTCTAAATATTTCATGATTTCTATTTTGATATACTCTTTAACCAAAGAGTTATTCAGGGATACATTTTAAAAATATTTTCTTTATGGTTGATATCCACTGTTTTCTGTGATATCACATCATTGACATCTGTTATAGATTGAATAGTGTTCCTCAAAAATGTGTGTCAACTTGGCTAGGCCATGATTCCCAGTATTGTGTGGTTGTCCTCCATTTTGTGATCTGATGTGATTATCCTATGTGTTGTAAATCCTACCTCTATGATATTAATGAGTCAGGATTAGAAGAAGTTGTGTTAACGAGGCAGGATGCAATCTAGAGGATTAGGTTATATCTTGAGTCAATCTCTTTTGAGATATAAGAGAGAGAAGCAAGCAGAAAGGAGAAGGACCTCATTCCCCCTGAGAGAAAAGAGCCAGGAACAGAGTGTGTCCTTTGGACCCAGGTTCCCTGCACAGAGAAGCTTCTAGACCAGGGAAGATTGATGACAAGGACCTTCCCCCAGAGCCGACAGAGAGAGAAAGGCTGCCCCTGGAGCTGGTGCCTGAATTTGGACTTCTGGCCCCCTAAACTGTGAGAGAATAAATTTCTGTTTGTTAAAGCCATCCACTTGTGGTATTTCTGTTATAGCAGCACTAGATAACTAAGACAACATTTTCTGAAACATCTAAAGTGACTTATTACTGGGCAGTTTTTTAAAATGGTCCACAAGAGTTTGAAAAGAAGATGTTTTCTCTATTTGTTAGGTTCAGGATTCTAAAATATCTATTAGAAAAAACAAACAAACAAACAAACAAACAAACTCATTGCTGTTGAGTCTATTTCAACTCATAGCTACCCTATAGGACAGAGTAGAACTGCCCCATAGGGTTTCCGAGGAGTGACTGGTGGATTTGAACCACTGACCTTTTGGTTAGCAGCTGGGTTGTTAACCACTATGCTACCACCCTATGGAGTAGTTCTACTTTGTAACACATGGATTGGCATGAGTCGGAATCCACTTGACGGCAACTTAACAACAAAAATTGCTACAAAAGTTTTCCTGTTATTTGCTAGATATATTTTTTCATGAATTTTCAATACTTTTATGATTTTTGGTTTTATGTGTATCTTTTATGACAAGTATTTTAGCTGGATTTTATTTTTATTATCTTATAGTCTCTATTAATATGTGAGTGTAGTCTGTTTATATTTAGTGTACTTATTCATAATTTACATTTATTTTTACCATCTTATTTGGATTTTTGTTTCTATTCCACTTTTTTCTTTGCTTTTAGCTTGATAAAGTTTTCAATAATTTCTTTTGATTTCCTTGTTAGTATAGTAGCTATATATTATATATATATAATTTTATTAGGAGTTATTTTTAACATTTTATTGGGAATATTTATCTCTAAATATTTCTTTAAAAATTATTCAGTTTATTATCTTCCTAAGCAAGACAAAGACCTTTTAACATTAATCCATTGAAAACTGTTTGTTTCTGTGCCTTCCCTCCCCACTTGTGTAGTAATAATCCTCATGTCTTTTGTTTTCTTCATTGTCCTTTGCTCTGAAAGTAATGGGACCAGTGGATGTATCTTAGATGGCTGCTTGCAAGCTTTTAAGACCCCAGAGGCTACTCATCAAAGTAAATTAGAACATTTTCTTTATGAACTATGTTATGCCAGTTGACGTAGGTGTCCCCTGAAACCATGGTCCCCAGCTCTTAGCCCCAGTAACTCAGTCCCTCAAGGTGTTTGTGTGTGTCTTGGAAGCTTCTATGACTTTGTCTTGGTCAAGTTGTGCTTACTTCCCCTATATTGTGTGTTGTCTAACCCTTCATCAAAGTTAATGCTCGTCTGCTATCTAGTTAATGGTTTCCCCTCCCCATCCTTCCCCTTCCTTGTAACCATCAAAGATTGCTTTTTTCTGCATGTAAACATTTTCATGGGTTTACACGCAGAAAAAATAATAGTAGTTTTTATACTAGTGGTCTCATACAATATTTGTCCTTTCGTGATTGACTTTCTTCACTCAGCATAATGCCTTCCAGATTCGTCCATGTTGTGAGATGTTTTGTAGATTCATCATTGTTCTTCATTGTTGCATAGTATTCTATTGTGTGTATGTACCATTCATTCATCTGTTGATGGGCACTTAGGTTGTTTCCATCTTTTTGTTGTTGTGAATAATGCTACAGTGAACATGGTTGTGCATGTATCTATTCGTGGGATGACTCTTATTTCTCTGGAATATATTCCTAGAAGTGGGATTGCTGGGTCGTATGGTATTTCTATTTCTAGCTTTTTAAGGAGGTGCCATATTGTTTTCCATAGTGGTTGTACCATTTTACATTCCTACCAGTAGTGCATAAGAGTTCCAATCTCCCTGCAAACTCTCCCACATTTATTATTTTCTGGTTTTTTTTTGATTACTGCCAGTAATGTTGGGAGTGAGATGGTATCTCATTGTAGTTTTGATTTAAATGTCTCTAATGGCTAGCCATCTCGAGTATTTCCTTGTGTGTCTGTTAGCCTGAGTGTCTTCTGTGAAGAATATGAACAGTGAAGTTTCTGTTCATATCCTTTGCCCATTTTTTAATCGAATTATTTGTATTTTTGTTATTGAGATGTTGAAGTATTCTATACTTGAGATGTGTCATAGCCAGAAATTTTTCCCAGTGTGTATGTTCTCTTTTTACTCTTTTAGTGAGATGTTTTGATGAGCGTAAATGTTTAATTTTTTGGAGCTTCCAGTTATCTAGTTTATCTTCTGGTGTTTGTTCATTGTTAGTTACGGTTTGTATACTCTTTATGCCATGTATTAGGGCACATGGGAGGTTTTTATGGACCAACCTAGAAGGAGCATACATCACTTTACCCAGATGCTTATGATGAGAACTCAATCATTTGTCCATACATAAGTGTAAGGGTGGCTGTGAGAA
This sequence comes from Trichechus manatus latirostris, assembly GCF_000243295.1. Classification (NCBI taxonomy): domain Eukaryota; kingdom Metazoa; phylum Chordata; class Mammalia; order Sirenia; family Trichechidae; genus Trichechus; species Trichechus manatus. The sequence goes on from NW_004443995.1 coordinate 7,571,453, forward strand.
ATAGTCCAGCTGTGGCCCAGGTGGAAGACCCTACTATAGAGAGACAGGATATAGTCTGACTTATGTTTTAATGGGACACCATGGTTCCTGTATTGAGAATAGACTGTAGGATGGAGGTGGGAGTGGAATCAAACGGGCAAGTTAGGACACTACTTGAATAGTTTAGATGAGAGGTAATGGTGATTTGGACTAGAATGTTAACTGCGAAAGCAGCGTCAAATGACTGAATTCTGCATATATTTTGAAGGAAGTGCTGACAGGATTTGCTGAAGAAGAGGACATAGGCTATGAGAAAAAGAGAGGAGACAAGGATGATTGTTTGGCTTCAGAAACTGTAAGAATGGAGTTATCATTTACCTAGCTGGGGAAAATTATAAGAGCAACATTAGGAACCCAGTTTTTGACATGAAAAATTTGATATGACTTTGAGACATCCAAATGGAAGCATGAAATAGTTAAAGGGAGAGATCCAAGCTGAAAAATATGTTTTGTGAGTCAGCAGCATAGAGAATGGTATTTAAAAGAAGACTGGATGGAATCACAAAGTAAATGTATGTGGTTGAAAAGATATTCAAGGCCTGAGTCTTAGACCATTCTATGTTTTGATGTGAGTGAGTTAAGGAGGAATCAGCAAAAGAGTTGGAGAAGGAAGTCAGAGAAGGTAAGAGAAAATCTAGGACAGTGTGGCTTCCTGGGATCCACGTGAAGAAAATATTTCAAGGAGGAGGCAGTGATAAAATATGTAAAATGCTGTTAAAATGTTAAATAAGATGAGCACAAAGACTGGACAATTGAATTTAACAGCATGATGGTCATTGGTGACCTTGATAAAAGCTATGACAGGTTGCCTTCCTGAGGAAGCTGACTCTGAGGTGGAGATGAGCAAGAGATTTGTTAGGGAGTGCTCTTGGGATCACCATCTGTAGAAGGGAAGAGAAGGAAGCAGGGATTGTCATAGGGAGAAGCTGGGTTGTCAAGCAGTCTAGTGAAGGCCTCAGTAGACATCACAGAGGGCTCTGATGTTAAGATGACTCTTTGTAGTTGCCCTGAGCTGGGGCGAGGTATCAGATCCTGTGGAGCACCTGGGTGGTGCACACTGATAAGTGCCTGACTACTAGCTGAAAGTCTGGTGGTTCAAACCCACTCAGAAGCGCCTCGGAAAAAAGGGCTGACGATCTGCTACTGAAAGGTCACAGCCTTGAAAACCCTACAGAGTGCAGTTCTACTCTGCACGCATTTAGTCATCATGAGTTGGGACAGACTCAACAGCAACAAGCAGAAACAACAACATTAGAGTCTGTATAACCCCTTTGTTGATTAGTTTCTGAAAGTGATCTGCTCTGGGAAGAGGACGTGATTTGGACAAGGTGATTCTTCAGCCAGGGCAATTCCTAGGAGGGCTTGTAGCTGAGGGCTGTATTCTGGTAGTATTCTCAGCAGCTGGGTGTGTAAGTCCTTCACGGGGGTCTGAGTGGTTCATCATAGTCTCCACTGCCAGCTGTTTAGCTGCAGTATCAAGGGCAAAGGCCTGATGATAGTGGGTCAGTAAAGACTGGGAAGACAGAAATTGGTGACAATGAGCGTAGATGACTCTTTTTCCTTCATTTTTGATCTTCACTGGGAAGTGTCTGGATGTGGATTTGTTTTTATTCTTCTTGCTTGGCATCTGGAGTATACTTTCAATCTTGAGATCAATGTCATTTTTCAATACTGACACTTCAAATACTGCTTCTCCTTAATTTCCTTTTTTTTTTTTTTTGGAACTTCTTTTGCACACATGCTGCAATCTTTCAATCTGCCCTTTATAACTTTTAAGTGTTTTTCCATCTTTTTATTTCTGTCTGTCCCTTTGGCTGGAATCTGGCAAATTCCTCGGTATTAACTTCTAATCCACTGATTCTCTTATACTGTGTCCAATCTAGATTTTATTCTGCATATTGAGTCTATAAAATTTTTCAAAGAATATATTTTTATTTTAGGAGATTCTGATAGGTTCTGTTTCATATTCCCGTTTCATTTCTGGCTGCTTTGTTTCATGTTTTTATATTATTTCTTAAGAATATTATTTCTTCCTTTATCTCTTTGTGGAGACACTCTTAACCTACTTATTTTAAATTCTTTTTTCATATTCTTTTATTGTTTTTAATTTCCTATGGAGTGAACTACTATTCCACTTGCTGCTTTTTTTGGCTGTTTTTCCTTGTGTTAGTTTTGGACATGTATTTTATAATTTAAAAATTATTTATAATAATATTCAGCCATATTTTGGGTAGGAAGTTTTATTATATTTATATTTTATTTACCTCCTCTACACTCACAACTTTCTGATTCAGTACTGTAGTTGCCACCAGCTTCCCCTGTCCAGAATCAGGTTTTCTACTATTTACTTGAAATTCCTGCTCCTGTCATATTCGTGTTTCAAATCCTGTCTCTGAGCCAGTCGCTGACGTGGCTAGGTCCTGGTGGTGAGACCTGTCTGCATCTTCTGCCTCCCTGAGTATGGAGCTTATGATAGACTAACAAGAGCGACAGCTGGAAGTTGTATTTTCTGTCTCCTCTCAACCACTGGTTTCTACCAGGTCCTGGGCCTTATCGCCTACTTCACATGGGAATTATGTGGGATTTGCATTATTCCAGTGGAGCTGAACTCCAGATTGCCTCTGCCTGCTTCTGGGAGCTGGAGCTCAGCAGTCTACAGCTTCAGTCCCGTCACCACTTTGCATTTATTTTCTATTTCTGGTCGTTGAAGATGACTGAAAGTACATCCCTACCTTATTTATGGTTCTCATTCCTTAGGGAAAAGCTTTCAGCCAGGTAGTGGTGAGGAGATTTGATATTTATTGTTCAGTGTGTTTCTCCTCTTAGGGATTTTTTTCCTAGAAATATATAAATGATAGATATTGGTACTGTATGCATCAATGATGTGGTTATTGTGGACATTTTCAACTGTTTTGGGGACTCCTCACGTTTTTAAAGTCATCCCATGTAATAGAATGTTACACCCAATTTATCCCTTACCCTTATGTGTTACTTTCCTAAGCTGCTATAACAAAGTACCACAAAGTGGGTGGCTTATTAGAACAGAAATGTATTGTCTCCCAGCTCATGAGGTTACAAATCAGAATTTGGAGTGTTGGCAGGATTATGTTCTCTGTGAAGTCTCTTGGAGAAGATCCTTTCTTGTCTCTCCCAGCTTCTGGTAGCCCCAGGTGATCTTTGGTGTTCCTTGGTTTGTAGATGCACCTTGATATAACCATTGTCTTAGTTTCTTAGTGCTGCTATAACAGAAATACTACACCAAAATAAACCAAACACGTTGCCGTAGAGTCAATTCTGACTCATAGCAACCCTATAGGACAGAGTAGAACCTCACCACAGAGTTTCCAAGGAGCAGCTGGTGGATTTGAACTGCCAGCTTTTTGGTTAGCAGCTGTAGCTCCCCATAGCTCTTAACCACTGAGCCAGCAGGGCTCCAAAAATACAAGGGTGGCTTTAATGAGCATAAATTTATTTTCTCACAATTAGGAGACTAGAAGTCCGAACTCAGGGCACCAGCTTTAGGGGAAGGCTTTCTCTTGTCTTTTCTGAGCTTCTGTTCTTCATTTCCTTCGTGAGCTCCACGTGGCATCAATCTTCCCCATTTGTCCTTGCCTGTGTCTGTGCCTGATCTGCTCTTTTTATATCTCAAAAGTGATTGGATTAAGACCCACTGTATGTTTATAGGGCCTCATTTGTAGAACGAAGAAAACACTATTTTCAAATGGGTTTATCCACAAGTACAAGGGTTAGGATTTACAACAGATATCTTTAGGGGACACAGTTCAATCCATAACACCCGTCATCCCCCTGTGTTTCTGTCTCTTCTCTTTTATAAAGATAATACTCAAATGGGATTAGGACCCACCCTACTTCAGTATGAACTCATGTTAACTTGCCTAATTTCTTCAAAGATCCTATTTCCAAATAATGTCAGGGTCATAGGTACCCAGAGGTAAGGACCTCAACCTATCTTTTATGGGGGACACAATTCAATCCTTGATACTTCATTTCCTCTTTTTTTAATTCTCTTATAGAACCCACATATATTTATAGACTCAGGAATAAAATTTACTACTAAGGCATGATGGGAATTCCAGGCCCATGGCAGGAAATGGATGTCATGTCCCTGCAATTCCCATTGTGCCTTGTTTGATATGTTAACTAATATCTCCTTGAAGAACTCTCCATCCTTTCTCTTCTCTTCCTACCGTCTCCAAGTCTGCTTCTTGCCCAGTTTCTCAGGGAGCTTATTCTCTTTCCTGGCTTTGCATATCGCCTCTCTTTTATATGACTCTCAATCTGGAAAGAAATCCAAGAGGAAGTGAAAGATATGGAAGTGAGTGCTTATTGTGTGCTAGGCCCAGGCACTGTGCTAAATATTTTCTTACATTTGTTGATTTTTGTGTTGCAGCAGCACTATGAGTTATAAGTATTATTATTATTCATATTTTACAGATAAAAGAGTTCTGACTTAGAGAGTTAAGAAAGCAGTTGTCCCAATTTGCCTGGGACTGAGAGGATTGCTTGGACTCAGGACCTTCAGTTTTATTTAAAACCAGTAAAGTCCCGGGCAAATCGGGACGAGTTGGTCACTCTAGGTGTAAGGTCAATGACTAACCAGTTGCTGTTGAGTCAGTTCTGACTCATGGAGACCCCATGTGCATCAGAGTAGGACTGTACTCTCTAGGGTTTTCAGTGACCAATTTTTCACAAGTAGTTGGCCAGGCCTTTCTTCCAAGGTGCCTCTGGGTGGATTTGAACCTCCAGCCTTTCAGTTAGTGGCTGAGTGCATTAACTATTTGCACTACCCAGGAATTCCTGTCAATGACTAGGAAGTGGCAAAGCCTGGGCTTGAATCCAGGCCCACTTGAGCCTAAAGCTTTTGTTCTTCACTATGGTGTTATATTGTCCCCATAGGGTGAAGTATAAGATGGGAAATAGGTAGGAGGTAAAGGCATGAAAGAATCCACTGGTGGGGAAGTACTGTTTCCTGGAAGACATTTCATGAGGGGGATTGTGGTAGCTCATTCACAGACACAGTGTAAAATTGAACAAATCACTTTACATAGCTGTGCCGCTGTTTCCTCATCTGTAAAATGAGGGGCTAACAAGAAGACTACTCCTGAGAGTCTTTCCAGTCTTACAGTTACTTGATTTACATCTGTCCGTTAAATATAAACTCTTCAAATCATTTCATAACCTGTAAATACTAGTTAGTTTTTACAAGGTCATAGAGAAAAAAGAAAGCTGAAAATAGAAGCCAGAATTTATAGTTTTCATTATTTGCTCAAATTTTTACATCTAGCTCTTTAACTTCAGAGTTGGTATTTCCAAGCTCAGCAAAATTCCATTGAAACAGTTAATAATTTTGGCCTTTAATTTATTTTATTTAATTTGCTGTAATTAACTTTATGGTGTTTTCATTGTTGTCTTTAACTGTTTACATAGTGTTCCAAACATCTCAGCAGGAACTGCTTTGTAAATCAAGTTTTCACTGTTTATTGTTATTTATAAAATGTTAATAGCTTCTATTTAAAGTATGTGTGATTAATAGCTGAGAGAATGTACTTTTATAACAGCACTGTTCCAATCTGTGAAAAATCATAAGAAAAACAGAGTCACACCATGCCACAGTTACCATTGAGTGTATTGCATGTATCGATAGGAGAATTTTCATAAGATGTTTTAAAAGCGTTTCTGATATAATAGAGTGCTTAGAAAATAGGCACTGTCACCATTTTTTTCCTGGACATATATGTTCTATATGATATGTCTCCTAATCAGAATTTCCTAAAAATAAAATTTATGATAAGACAGAGCTTCTAATATTTAACATTTTATTCAAGGAAAGCTTCACTGTCCCTATTATCCCCACCCTGCCTTTTACTGTCAATGTCTAATGGTTTAATCCAAAGATTGAATGGGAATTTGAGATGAGAAAAATGTGGAATAACATGGCTTTTTCTGACACCAGTTGTGTGTGTGTGTTTACTACTCATTTGGGGCCAAAGTAATTAGTGCCTTTTTTCATTTGGATAATTATGGTCTTCCTATCAAGATGACAGGGACCCCAGGGGTGGTGCACATTGGTAACACACTTGACTGCTAACTGAAAGGCTGGAGGTTTGAGTCTACCCAGTAGTACCTCAGAAGAAAGACCTGTCAACCTATTTCTGAAAGCTCAGCCGTTGAAAACCCTGTGGAACACAGTTCTACTCTGATACACATGTGGTTGCCATGAGTCAGAGTTGACTAGATGCAATTTTTGTTTTTTTAAATCAAGATAGCTAGGTGAATAAAATTACACAATCATGCACCCACATAATCAGATGTTTGGGCAACATCTAATCGCAAATACACTTGTGGTCCCATAAGGTTATAATAGAGTTCAGAAATCTCCATCGGAGAACAGGACATAGCAGACGTAACCGGATGTAGCAAATGCAACAGCTTCCTGCAGGCAACATGTATACCTCATGTCTCTTGTATACAAAGCGATTGTGCTGCCAGCTGTATAATGGTTCTGTACATATATAACCTATAATACATATGCCTTGATAGTCATAATTAACACCTGTGTTACTGGTTTATGTATGTACTATACTTTCTATCATTATTTAATATGAACTTTCCCTACTTAAAAATAAAAAGTTTACCGTATAAGAGTGTGTGCTTTGACTCGTAGTTAGCAGCATCCAATCTCATGTGTTGCACGTCTCTTGAGTGTTGTAGCATTGTCACTCTGTTTAATTTTCTTTCAAAAATAATACTGTGAAGTGCATGATAGCTCCCAAATGCAGCAAAACTAGTGCTGGTGATGGCAACAGCAAGAGGCAAAAGAGAAGTATCAATTTGTAAGTGAAACAAAAGGTAATTAAACAACACAAAGGTGAAAAATCCGTGAATGCTATTGTTCGCCATTTAGGCATGTTTTCACAACGTCACATCACTTAATGTCCTGTTTCACAGACAGTATCTTAGACGTTAAGTGATGCATGACTGTACAAGCAAAACCTATTAGCCACAATGCAGAATTTCATGGCAGCTGCACAGAAAATTCAGCAGTAGAGAGATGTCTAAATAAATATTAAGAATTCTGGGAAAACTAAGCAAATTGTAATACTTTAGGATTCCCTGCAGGAATTCCAATCAATGATTTTTTATGGGGTACTTATTTGACTAGTCATGTTCTCAGTCTTATGGAAAACATAAAAGAAATGTAGAAAGCTAGTTCTTGCCTTGGTGGGGCTTACGATCTAGTACAGATATTGGTGACTTTTAGCAAAGCTCTATGCTTTGCGTTTTTTGAGAAAGGCCATAATAACTGGGGTAGTATTTTCAGAGTTTTAATGGCTTACTTTGAAAATTTAATGCAGTGTATATTAGGATTGTTGACTATATTTTAAATTGGGGTATAATATACAATCATAAGAGTGCACAAATCCTAAGTGTGCAGCACAATGAAAACACAAAATGAACACTCCTGTGTAACCACCATCTAGATAAAGAAATTAAATAATACAGAACCCTAGAGGACCTCCTTGTGCCCCCCTAAGACTCTATGCCCTTTCCCCAAAGGTCACTGTTATCCCGCTTTCTATTGCCATTAATAAAATTTATCTATTTTTGAAATTTATATTAATGGAATAATACAATATGCCCTCTTCATGCTCGCTTCTTTCTCTCAGTGTTATGTTTGTGAGAATCATTGCTATGAAATAGCCTGTTGTATGAATGAACCACAATTTATTTCTCCATTCTACTGTCAGTGGGCATTTGAGTTGCTTCCAGTTTTCAGCTATTACAAAATAGTACCTCTATGGTCATTCTTTTGCATGTCTGTCTTAGTTATCTAGTGCTGCTATAAGAGAAGTACCACAAGTGGGTGGCTTTAACAAACAGAAATTTAGTTTTTCACTGTTTAATAGGCTAGAAGCCCGAATTCAGGGTGCTGCCTTTAGGGGAAGGCTTTTTCTCTCTCGGCTCTGGAGGAAGGACATTGTCTCTTCAGCTTCTATTCCTTGGCTTCTTGGTGATCTTCCTGTGGTATAGCATCTGTCTTTCCCCATCTCTGCCTCCTCACTTGCTTGTTTAATCTACTTTATGTCTCAAAGGAGATTGATTTAAAGCACACACTACACTAATACTGTCTCATTCACATCACAAAGAAAACCCATTCCCAAATGAGATTATAACCACAGGTATACCTGTTACTGTTGAGTCAATTATGACTCATAGCGACCCTATAGGACAGAGTAGAACTGCCCCATAGAGTTTCCAAGGCTGTAAATCTTTATGGAAGCAGACTGCCACATTTTTCTCCTGTGGAGTGCTGGTGGCTTGGAACCTCTGACCTTTGAGTTAGCAGCATACCACTTAACCGCCACACCACTAGGAATTCTTTTCCAACTCGTAGTGATCCTATAGGACCGGGCAGAAGAGCCCCATAGGGTTTTCTAGACTGTAATCTTTACAGGAGCAGATGGCCAGTCTTTTCTCCTGCAGAGCTGCCAGTGAGTTCGAACCGTCTAACTTTTGGTTAGCAGCCAAGCGAAGAAAACTCTATGGAGCAGTCTTTTACCCTTTAGGAGAGGTAAAATGAAAAACAAACACATTTTAGCTAAAAAAAGAGTATTTGATAGAATTTTATAGTATAATGTGAGAGTTCTCAGTTTAGGATCTCCTTTTTTAATGACTTGAGACCAGAAATGAAATAAATATTTTTCTTTTGTGCTTTAAAGATTTAAACATTTTTTATAAAACCAGGAATATTTTTGATTTCTTAATTAGTGTCAGTGGCCACACATGCCTGCAAGGAACTAGAACATAACATCTATGTCAGAAGTAATTGATTGGAATCTTACATCTGAAGGTACTTGTGAGATCCTCAAGTGTGCTTTTATGAGCCTGGGGTATTGAGGGTGGGGGAGAGACTCTGAGGCCCTCTTCAATAAGAACAGGTTTTACCTGTTGTCCTCACTGACTTATGGAAAATATTTCCTTTAAATGTAGATAGAAGCTGCAGTGTTTAAATTTATGTGTCTATTTTAAATCCTTCATTTATAGACAGGAAAAAAATAAAAAAGCAAAAAACCAAACTCATTGCTGTTGAGTCAATTCTGACTCATAGTGATCCTATAGGACAGAGTAGAACTGCCCCATACGGTTTCCAAGGAGCAGCTAGTGGGTTCGAACTGCTGACCTTTTGGTTGGTAGCCAAGCTCTTAACCACAGCACTTCCAGGGCTCCATTTATGGATGAGGAAGTAACAATTCAAAGAAGTTAGTGATTTGTCCCAGATCATATATTCAAGCTTGCTGTCACCACAGAGCTCCTGACTCTCATGCTTTGTGTTAGCTGAAGTAATATTCTAATGATTCAATTATGCTCTTCTCCTTCCCACTTCCTGGCTCTGGGTAATATATTAACCTGATTTAATTAGAGAATCAAAGGGAGGTTTCTACATCAGGACAGGAGTGTTTACTCCACATGCTCACTGCTGTTGCACGTGGCTCTGAGATCCCAGCTTGTTCGATATTAATGATCATGAATTCATAGAGCATCTCCCTTCCAACTCATTTTATGGTCCTGTGACTGATTTGGTTCACATTTTTTATTATGCAATTATAAATCTTCTATTCTCCTGTGGTCTGGTGTACCTTTACCCATTATGTTGTTGTTGTTAGGTGCTGTCAAGTCGGTTCCGACTCATAGCGACGCTGTGTACAACAGAACATAACACTGGTCCTGTGCCACCCTTATAATCATTGCTATGTTTGAGCCCATTGTTGCAGCCACTGTGTCAGTCCCTCTCGTTGAGGGTCTTCCTCTTTTTCACTGACCCTCTACTTTACCAAGTTGGAAACAAAGAAGGATTGGTATTTGGAAAATATAGCCTTGGTGTCATGGATTGAATTGTGTCCCCCAAAAATATCTGTCAACTTGACTAGGTCATGATTCCCAGTATTGTATGATTGTGTAATCTGATGTGATTTCCTTACGTGTTGCAAACTCTGTCACTATGATGAGGTTATATGTGATCTCCTTGTTTGTTGTAAACTTTATTACTGTGAGGTTATACTGATTAGGTCTACAAGATTGGATAGTGTCTTAAGCCAATCTCTTTTGAGATATAAAAGAGAGAAGTGAGCAGAGACACATGGGAACCTCATACCACCAAGAAAGCAGTGCCTGGAGTAGAGCACATCCTTTGGACCTGAGATTCCTGTGCTGAGATGCTCCGAGACCAAAGGAAGACTGATGCATGATGAGGACCTTCCTCCAGAGCTGACAGAGAAAGCCTTTCCCTGGAGCTGATGCTCTGACTTTGAACTTGTACCCTACTGGACTATGAGAGAATAAACTTCTCTTTGTTAAAGCCATCCACTTGTGGTATTTCTGTTAGAGCAGCACTAGATGACTAAGAGATTTGGTGATAGAAATGACACCAGACATTGCATGATAGAATTTTGCAAGACCAATAAATTCTTCGTTGCAAATACGTTTTTTCAACAAAGTAAACAGTGACTATACACGTGGACTTTGCCGGATGGAATACGCAGGAATCAAATTGACTACATCTGTGGAAAGAGACAGTGGAAAAGCTCAATATAGTCAGTCAGAACAACGCCAGGGGGGACTGCAGACAGACCATCAATTGCTTATATGCAAGTTCAAGCTGAAGCTGAAGAAAATTAGAATAAGTCAACGAGAGCCAAAGTATGGCCTTGAGTATATCCCACCTGAATTTAGAGACCATCTCAAGAATAGATTTGATGCCTTGAACATTAATGACTGAAGACCAGACGAGTTGTGGAAGGACATCAATGACATCATACTTGAAGAAAGCAAGAGGTCATTAAAAAGACAAAGAAAGAAAGAAAAGATCAAAATGGATGTCGGAAGAGACTCTGAAACTCGCTATTGAATGTAGAGCAGCTAAAGCGAAAGGAAAAAAATGACGAAGTAAAACAGCTGAACAGAAGATTTTAAAGGGCAATTCGAGAGCCAAAGTATTATAATGACATGTGTAAAGACCTGGAGTTAGAAAACCAAAAGGGAAGAACACACTCAGCATTTCTCAAACTGAAAGAACTGAAGAAGAAATTCAAGCCTTAAGCTGCAATAGTGAAGGATTCTATGGGCAAAATACTGAATGGCTCAGGAAGCATCAAAAGAAGATGGAAGGAATACATAGAGTCATTACACCAAAAAGAATTGATCGACCTTCAGTCATTTTAGGAGGTAGCATATGATCAAGAACTGATGGTATTGAAGGAAGAAGTCCAAGCTGCACTGAAGACATTAGTGAAAAACAAGGCTCCAGGAACTGACGGAATAACAATTGAGATGTTTCAACAAACCGATGCAGCACTGGAGGTGCTCACTCGTCCATGCCAAGAAATTTGGAAGACAGCTACCTGGCCAACCTACTGGAAGAGATCCATATTTATGCCTATTCTAAAGAAAGGTGATCCAACAGAATGTGGAAATTATCGAACAATATCATTAATATCACAAGCAAGTAAAATTTTGCTGAAGATTATTCAAATTCAGCTGCAGCAGTACATCAGCAGGGAACTGCCAGAAATTCAAGCCAGCTTCAGAAGAGAACATGGAACCAGGGATATCATTGCTGATGTCAGGTGGATCCTGGCTGAAAGCAGAGAATACCAGAAAGATGTTCACCTGTGTTTTATTGACTATGCAAAGGCATTCGACTGTGTGGATCATAACAAATTATGGATAACATCACAAAGAATGGGAATTCCAGAACACTTAATTGTGCTCTTGAGGAAACTGTACGTAGACCAAGAGCCATTCATTCAGATAAAACAATGGGATACTGCTGGTTTAAAGCCACGAAAGGCATGAGTTAGGGTTGTATCCTTTCACCGTACTTATTCAATCTGTATGCTGAGCAAATAATCCAAGAAGCTGGACTATATGAAGAAAAACGGGGCATCAGGATTGGAGGAAGACTCATTAACAACCTGTGTTATGCAGATAACACAACCTTGCTCACTGCGAGTGAAGAGGACTTGAAGCACTTACTGATGAAGATCAAAGACTACAGACTTCACAATGGATTACACCTCAACATAAAGGGAACAAAAGTCCTCACAACTGGACCAATAAACTACATCATGATAAATGGGGAAAATACTGAAATTGTCAAGGATTTCATTTTACTTGGAACCACAATCAGTGCCTGTGGAAGCAGCAGTCAAGAAATCGAAGGACATATTGTACTGGGGAAATCTGCTGCAAAAGACCTCTTTAAAATGTTAAAAAGCAAAGATTTCACCGTGAGGACTAAGGTATGCCTGACCCAAGCCATGGTATTTTCAATAGTCTCATATGCATGTGAAAGTTGGACAACGAATCAGGAGGACCAAAGAAGAATTGACGCCTTTGAATTATGGCATTGGCGAAGAATATTGAATTTATCATGGACTGCCAAAAGAACGAACAAACCTGTCTTGGAAGAAGTACAGCCAAAATCCTCCTTAGAGGCAAGGATGGCGTGACTTTGTCTCACATACGTTGGAAATGTCATCAGGAGGGACCAGTCCCTGGAGAAGGACACCATGCTTGGTAAAGTAGAGGGTCAGGGAAAGAGAGTAAGACCCTCAGTGAGATGGATTAACACAGTGGCTGCAACGATGGGCTCAAGCATAGCAACGAATGTGAGGATGGCGCAGGACCAGGCAGTGTTCCATTCTGTTGTACAGAGGGTCGCTATGAGTTGGAACTGACTTGATGGCACCTAACAACAACAACAACTACTTTACCAAGCATGATGTCCATCTGCAGGAACTGGTTGACTCTACTTTGAGGAGGCAGCTCTTCCCCAGTGGTATTTTGAGTGCCTTTCAATGTGAGGGGCTCATCTTCCAGTGCTATGTCAGACAATGTTCGGCTGCTATTCATAAGGTTTTCACTGGCCAGTTTTTCCAGAAGGTCCTTCTTCGTAGTCTGTATTTGTCTAGAAGCTGTGCTGAAGTCTGTTCACCATGGGTGACCCTGGAGGTATTTGAAATACCAGGGGCATAGCTTCCAGCATCACCACAACATGCAAGCCACCACAATATGACAAAGTGACAGATGCATGGTGAGGCACTATGATAGATGCTGGGATTATAGTAGTGACTAAATCAGACATAGTTCCTGTCAAAATGGAATTTACATCCTAGTGGAATAACACACAAAAGAATACAAATAAAGTGGAATTAAAGATTTTGATAAGTGCTATGGAAGAAATAATCCAGATGCTAAACACAGAATAATAATACAGAGTAGGACGGATAGCAGATGAGGTAGTACTCAGAGTAGCCAGGAAATGTCTCTTTAAGGAATTCCCATGTATGCAGAGGCCTGAAAGATGAGCAGGAGCACACCATTAGAAGGGTAGGAAGAAAAATGTTTGAGGCAGAGAGAACAGTATGTGCAAATGCTCTGAGGCTGGAAAGAGCTTGGCTTTGTGTAGGGAGGAAGGGGAGAAAATAACAAGAAATGAAGTCAGAGAAGCAAGTGTGTACACAGCATGAGGGCACTTGGTAGGTAGAGCTCTGTGGTGGAGTTGTGTGCCATCAAGTTGATTCCTACTCATAGCGACTCTATAGGACAGCGTAGAACTGCCCCATAGGGTTTCCAAGGCTGTAAATCTTTATGGAAGCTGACTGTCACATCTTTCTTCCATGGTGTGGCTGGTGGGTTTGAAAGGCTGACCTTTTGATTAGCAGCCAAGTGCTTAACCACTGTGCCACCAGGGCTCCTTAGGTGGATCCAGAGGCTAGATTTATTCTAAATGCAGTGGGAATCCACAGAAGGGAAATGTTGTGATCTGATACATATTTAAGAAGAGGACTCCTGCTGCTGTGTAGAGAATGGATTAATTGGAGAAGGTAAAAGTGGTAATTGAGAAAACAATTTAGGAGGCTATTTCAGCACTCCAGGAATGTAATGCTTGTTACTCAGATAGGGAAAATGGGGAGAAACAGGTGTATTTTGAAGTTAAAATGCAGAAGACTAGGTGAATTGGATGTGGTAGGTAAAGATATGAGAGGAATCAAAGGCATATGCTTTGAGCAAGTAGGTGGATGTAGGTAAGACAGTGAAGTGGCAGGGAGGAGAAAGTGTTATTGAAGGTTGGCAGGGTTGGAGAGGAGGGACAGTAGTGGGGGGATTAGGGTAGAAAATGAAGACCTGTTCTCATTCAGCCTTCTATCAGCTGCGAAAGGGGCAGTCCAGACCCAGGTGCTTGGCCTGTTTCCACGTGTCCTGCTAAATATCATAAGGCAGCTCTTTGCCACCAGGGTGCTTAATTATACAGAATACCGTTATGAAATCTTATTAGCCATCTGCTTTAGGAAGGACAAGCTAAGGCGATGAGGTAGAGAAATGCTGTTTCCACTTCTGTTTGCCTGTATCCACGTAGAAATGGAATTAGAAATTCCTAGTATTCCTGTAACTCAGTTTAGGAGAACCCTGAATTCTATCTACTGGAGGAGAAAGAGGAAAGGACTTTTTCACAAACAGGCATGGGAATGTAGGGCCACCCTGCTCAACATGCTGTGGCTATACTTATTCACTCCACAAATATTTTTTGAGATTCTTCTACATGTCAGACCCTGTTCAAGGCACTGGGTATATAGCAGGGAAGAAAAACAAAACTCTTGCCTTTTTGGAAGTTACGTTCCAGAATATTGGTTATGTCAGTGCCCTGTTCAGAAACTTTCGATGATTAGCTGGCCATTTCTGCAGCATAAAATCTAAGCCTCTGCTCAAATCAGACCCTCTACCACTGTCTCACAAACCACATACTTTCTCACCTCCAGGCCTTGGCTTGTGCTATTTTTCTCACCTGCCTGACTTCTCTGTTCTTAAATTAGCCAGTCTGAACCACTCAGCGTTGATAGTGAGTACCCTAGGGCATGCTGGGCAGCATCTGGTTCTGATGGTTGGTGGCTGTGCTGAAGCAGTTATTAAAAACTTCAGTTGTACACCTGTGTCCACCCTTCCAGGTATAGCTCAGTCCCTCTTCTACCCTTTTCTAGACCCTTTTCCCAGCTCTCAGTGATCTCACCTTCATTTGAACCACTGGCACTTACGGGTCTATATCACTTATTTCACAATGCTTACTGACTTTCTTATGACATCTGGTATATAGTTGTTTGCATCTCTGTTTAACATTTTGATTTGTATTTGACTTACGTGTATGCCTTTTCATCCAAAATAGGTGGCAAGCCTCTTGCATAAGTCATGCACTAGGGATGCACTTATTAATCAATCAAGTGCATCAGGGAGGGACTCGGCATTTCATAACATCTCTTGGGGACTTAAAGTGGAGAGGACCCCTGTTTTTGCTGACATTCTGTGTCATTGTGCCTATCTCCAAGCAATGCCATCCTCCAGGGCCTTTCTCCAACCCCATCTCCTGTTACAGAGCTGTCCCCCATCACCTCGGCTTTGCGGGGCCATTACCATGCCAGCACCCCTGAGGATGCTGCATTAAAAAGACAGTGGGATGTCTTGCTTGCCAGCAAGTTTAATGCAGGATGACACTCCTGGCACGCTGAATTAAGGTGCAGGTGCCAACAGCCCCAGAGAAGAATCTATTTCTATGTAGATTAAAACAAGAAAATGATGGAGCACAAAACACCTTTATTTTCTTATATTTAAATGGAAAGAAGACAGTAATTAAGCCAGACCAAAAGATGTGTTCCGATTGTTAATTGCTAAGAGGTGCAGTATTTTAATTTATCCTGTTTCATTTGCAGAAGTGGGCAGACGAGGTGCATGTTCTGTGCTGTTGCCCCTGGTATAATGCCGACAATTTGAGAATTAATCATTTTTGGAGGTTCCAGATTTGTTACTTTCCAACTGTAATTGCAATTATTTTCCCCCTCTGGGTAGAATCTGTGGAAAAACATAGTAGCCTTCTACATAAGAGCATATGGCTAGAGAAACTTGACTTCCTTAAGGGCAAAGCTGGTTTACAGATTTACTCAAATAATCCCCACATCATCATTTAACAGGTCTTAAGTACATCACTCATAATTTGTTGGTCAGGTCAGTCAACCAAACAACTATACTTACAGTTTGAGAACAAGAGGCTCAGTGGGGCTCCATCTAAGCATTTAATATTCCTGTTTCTGTTCGTAAAGCTGGGTGAGCACACAGTAGCATGCATCACTGTAACTGGCTCCTGGCTGTAGAGCAGTAGTTGATGTGTTTTGCATTATGCTTTGGGAGCAGTGATGATGTCAGATGTAGGAGGAAGGGCTCAGCTGCATCAGCCCATTAATCAGCTCTTCACTGAGCGCCTCAACAATGCCACACGCTGAGCAGGGCACCATGAAGGTCGAGACACAAGGCAAGGCTTCCCCCCCTGCAATGAAACATTCAAATCCGCATTCTAAAAAAATGCAGAAGCCTGACCCCTAGTCTAGAAGGTAATATGTTTTTTAAAACTCCCCAGATAATTCTAATATTCATCTAGGGTTGATTATCACTAGTATAAAGTATAGTTTGGTTTTCAAGGCATCTGGAGTCTGATTGGGAATATAGGACTGAGTCCCTGGGTGGTGCAAATGATTAATGCACACGGCTGCTAACTGAAAGTTTTGAGGTTTGAGTCTGTGCAGAGTTGCCTCAGAAGAAAGGCCAGACAATTTACTTCCAAAAAATCAACCACCGAAAACCCTACGGAGCACAGTTCTACTCTGACAAACACATGAGGTCGCCATTAGTCAGAATCGACTTGAAGGCAGCTGTTTTTTTGTTTGTTTGTTTTTAATAATGTGTATCTGTGTCTGAGTGGTAGAATTCTTGCGTTCCATACGGGAGACCTGGGTTTGATTCCTGGCCAATGCATCTCATGCTCAGCCACCACTCTTCTGTCTGTGGATGCTTGTGTGTTGCTGTGATGCTGAGCAGATTTCAGCACAAACTTCTAGACTAAGACCGGGAAGGAAGGCCTGGAAATCTACTTACAAAAATCAGCCAATGAAAACCCAATGTATGACAATAATCCAATCTGTAACTGGTCTAGGTGCAGGGCCAGGCAGCATTTCATTCTGTTGTGCATGGGATTGCCCTGAGACAAGGGCTGACTCAACGGCAGCTAATAACAACATATGTATCTTATACAGTTAGCATATGATAAGTTTCAAGAGAGAGGCGTGGCCAACATAACGTGTTTAAGGGAGGAACAGATAAATCACTGGAGGTAGGTGATCATGAGGGAGGTGGGATTTAAACCTAGGTTTTAAGGATGGGTAGGCTAAAAATAAGTAAGACAGGACATTCTGGTGACAAGGCCAGCATAGACCTAAACTCAATGTCAGGACTGTGTAAGGTGTGTGCCAGGCAGAGTAGTGGAAAGTAGTGAGAAATCAGATGGACCTGCAAAGAACTTGGGCCCAAAGGTGTATTTGAGTTTTCCGTATATGCTAGTAAGTAGCTGCTTACATTGACAAGTTATTTCACTTCCCCGAGCTCCAGTTTTAATAGCTTCAGGAGCAATAGGGACAATAGTTCCTATCAGGTTGTTTGGTAAGGTAAGGTAATGGTTATAAAAGAACTTGATTAACTATAAAGTTCTACCAAATGCAAGCTGTTGTTATTGGAAGGGAAGACATTGTAGGTTTTAGAGCAGAGGAGTGATGTTACAAAAAAAAGCGTTAATTGTTTTTGTTCATCCTGTTTTTCTTGAGTGAGTGAATTAAAAATAAATACTCATCCTCACTATTTTCTTAATGTAACTGTGTTTAAGGACCTGGAGCCCAGCCTTCAAAAAACAAAAAAACAAACAAACCAGAAAATAACCCTAACGGCACATCATGGCTACTGCAGAGTCTATGCCCGAAAAAGCTGAATGTGAGTATCCACACTTATGAAGAACTTGACACACAATGCATGGTGCACCAACTGTTATAAACTGACCTTTCTATTAATGAATAACTAACTCTCAGAACACTGCTTATTGGCACACGTTGTAAGACTCCATCCCATTCCCTTTATTTAAATATAATCAACTTTTGAGAGATATGTAGCAACTTTCAACTTAGTATATTGTCCAATACTGCGACTATCCATATGTAACTATTTAGTGCTTGAAATGTGGCTAGTACAACTAAGGAGCTGAATATTTAATTTAATTTTAACTCATTTTTATTTCAATTTGAAAAACAACTTAAAGTTCAGTTTACTGGAAAGCATTCAAGAATGTTTAGAACAACTTGGGTGTGTGAATCTACTTTTTCAAGTGACATTTCACAAAATCTAAATACACATCAAGATGTCATGTGTAAGTGCAAAAGACACACTGGATTTTTAAGACTTAGAGCAAACAAAAAAGAATGTAAAATTCTCATTAATTATTGTTTTTAGTGTTGATTAATGTTGAAAAGATAATACTTGGGGTACATTTTGTTTAAATAAAATATGCTATTAAAATTAGTTATGTATTATTAAAGTGAATTTCTTTTTCTTTTTTTTTACTTTTTTAAAAATGTGGAAAATTTTAAATTACATATGTGGTTCATATTATATTTCTCTTGGACAGAGCTGTTTTAGACTTTACAACACTGTAAGTAATCTTAAACTTAGATTTAGGAAGCATAATTGAGAAATGGATAATCCTGTACAAAGAGCTGGGATTTTTAGGATTTTCTGCTCTGCTGCCTCTTTGCCTCTTTGCTGCTTGTGACCCAGCAATAGATGATACAGGCCAGCTGGTACTCATCCAGGGCTACCAATAAGAGCTTGTGTGGATCTCTTTAACTCTCTGTTTGGATAATACAACGTATTTTTAAAGATGGAAAGGGCAGAAAGGGAGGAAGATCCAGGAAGTGGAGGAGGAATGTTCTCTAGTTTCATTTTGCCTTTGGGTCATGCCCATAATTAAATTATATTTGAAGTCTTGATGCTGTGAACTTGGAATTCCCCCACATCTCCCTAGTAACCTTATCCCAGTCTGAGAAGTATTAACATAGATTTTTTTTGGGTACATTTAATAAAATCTCTCAGAGGTATGTAGAGAACTTATTGGTTATTTATTGTTACAAAGAGGATAAGATACTTTGATAAAGAAAACCAAGGAATAACGGAGAAGGGAAGTGAGGAAACGTATGTTGATATGAGACAACTCAACACAGTACCCTTAATTTGGAACTGAAGAGATGGGTCTTGATGCAGAAAATGTTGTGGGAAAAAATTGTTGAATATGTGTCATGGGAGAAGATAACCATATGCCACTTGAAATTTGGGTTTACTTGGTTCTTTACTCTTTTTGAAAAGAAATCAGAAATGGTATGTACTTTCTTCACTTATATATAATGGAATAGAATATAACTTCTTCTATTTGACGTTTTTTTTCGAAGTGGTTCTATTCTCTTTCCAGAGATTTGCTTCCACAACTCTTTACCTGAGAACTAATGACCTTAGTTCCAGCTTCTTCCCTCTCCAACTTCTCCCCGTCCTTGGCACGTCTAACTTTTTCCTCCATCTGAACCTACTTTTAGGAAGAGATCTTTTAGCACAAGTAGTGGTAGGCAAACTTTGCTTATTTGTTTTTTACTTGCCTGGTGTTTGATTGTTATTTTTAGCCAAGGAATTCTTTTCTTCAAAACAAATTTTAGGAAGAGCACAAATATGTAAAGCAGATAAGGCCTGAGCTATTCTGATTGAAAGAAGAGCCCTCAAGGCACATGAAATTAATGAAGCACAATTTTAAAACCACTGCCTTAGCGTGGATTTGATTCACTGTGTTGTTTCTCCTGGGCTATTTCTGGTTTAAATCTTATTTCTAATAATACAATGAAAAGCTTTATCTCCATAAAAGGAAATTCATACATTAGTAAGCTGGTGGTAGAGGATGGTTTATGTTGACTTTTAAAACAGCACCTATCTTTCCAAGGAAATCCTGGTGCCATAGTGGTTAAGAGCTATGGCTGCTAACCAGAAAGTCAGCAGTTTGAATCCACCAGGCGCTCCTTGGAAACTTATGGGGTGGTTCTACTCTGTCCTTTAGGGTTGCTATGAGTTAGAATCGACTTCATGGCAATGGGTTTTTTTTTTTTTTTGTGTCTTTCCAAATGGTTTGGCATTTATTTACAAATTGTTCTGGCACTAGATTCTTAAGCACCTGGAAGGCAGGGATAGCGTCTTATTTATTTCAGCACATTTAGCACCAAAATCAACATCTGGCTCTTAAAAACCAAAAAACAAATCAGTTGCCATCGGGTCAATTCTGACTCCTGGTGATCTCATGTGGTAGATGTTTAATGAAACTATGCTGAATTGAATCCAGTTGAACCTGAGGTGGAGCTTTCCTAACACCTATGAAACCAAACAATATAGGCAGTCAAGCTCTTAATGTGACTATATAACGGCTTTGGCCATGTGGCCACACATCTTTGTTCAAGATATATTCCTCAGTAAATTTTTGTGGATTTTCATTTTGAAGAATGCAGCCTATTAGCAGAAAGGATGGAAATCAAACTCTCTAAGGCCAGTTATTTTTGTTATGATTATGAAAAATACATGTTTGTAAGCCCCTGGATTTTTTAAGATGCAGAAAAGACTTGCTAAATGATTACACTCAAGAGATAAGCAGTGGCTCATTCTGTCATAATTTCCATAACTAGATCCATAACAACAGTAATAATAATTGCCTGCATTTATAGAAAGGTTTTTTTTTTTTGTGCCAGGCATTGCGCTAAGTGCTTTTCAAAAATACCTAAGTTAATCCTCACAATAACCTCTGCAAGAAATATTATTATCCCATTTTATAAGTGAGAAAACTGAGGCTTAAAGAAACGAAATAAGTCTCATGAGTAAGTTGGAATTCAAACTCAAAATAATAGTGTGACTCAAGAATGAGAGCTCTTAGAAGTCAGTCTATTTGCAATGGATATATATTTGCAAATAAACAAAGCCTTAATTATAGGTTTATTGTAAACAGAGAAGATGCAGACCTTGGCAACTTCCTCTTAATAGCTGAAGTTATAATGTGTACTCGAAAGTATAAAAGCTTCATGCTTACATACTTACCCCATTGTGAACAAAGAAATGGAAACCTCAGAGACTATAACTGGATGGATCCTTAATGTTAGAGTTGGTTAATTTACTGTAATTTTTAGAATTATTTGTTGAATATATGCATATATCCTTGGAAATTATAAAAATATAGAACGGACTCTAGCTTTGCCTTTTCAGAGGCATTGACTTACAAGCTATCTTGTGCTGCCTCAAGAATTTAACTCGTTTGATCAAAGGCTAAGTTTTAGTTATGGGAGAAAATGAGAATGGCTGCCTTAGGACCATAAATGACAACAAGGGCACGGGACTGCCAGGTTGAAGTCACTTTATCAATTTGCCTTTAGTGGAGCCAGCTCAGGACTCCTGTGAAATTGCTGTATTCTGGCTGTGACTGCCCTTTCCTGCTCTTTTGTAAACAATCCCAGGCCTTGTGCCATTTGAGAACCTCATGGCCTGACTATGGACACATTGTGGCTGTCCCTCGATGAATAGATGTCTTCTTGCTGGGCCCAAGGAGGTCATTAGGATTGCCAGAGTGTGCAAGAGCTCCTCCATAGTTCACTAGTACACCTGGGGAGAAGAGAAAATGAGACACGCCCCCTGATCACCAGAGAGCCCAACTGGGAAGACAGTTCTATCTTGGGAATTTAACTCTTCTGTCAAAGGTTAATTTTTAGTTATGGTAGAACATCAGAACAGCTGCCTCAGCACCTTCAATGGCAAGAAGGGTACAGAGTTGCTGGGTTGAAGTTCAAGTGTCCATGTGTCTTCAGGGAAATGTGAGTATTTCTCTAGGGTGGCGAGTCCAGTCTCAAAGGAGTCTCCAGTCTTGGGTACAAGCGTCAGGAAAAGCAGCAACATAGAAAAAAGCAGCAAAAAACTCTTGAGACTGGTGCCTGTGCAGGCTCAGAGCCCAGCTGTGTGACTTCAAAAGACACTCAGGCCCTCCGGGTCTCTGAACTTCACCTGTCAGTGAAGACTATGCAGATCGTCTCTAGGGTCTCATTGAGTATGAAGACCCTATGGCTTTTACAAAGCTACATTTTTAACAAAAACTGATAACTTATGTTATATGTTGATAGGTTCTATCACTTGTCATGTATATGACAGTTATGGAAATAATTATAAAGAAGGTTTGATTAGTCAGAAGAAGAGAGTTAAAAGAAGAAAGAATTATCATGAGAGGAGGAAAAAAGAGGAACACATTGTGGAGTAACACCTCGGGATAATCGCTGCCTTTCCTCCAGGAAATATGTGCTTTGGTTGGAGGAACCCTTAAAGAAGTTTAGACTTTAGTTGGAACTTGATGAAACAGACAATTTCAACTCCTAGTCTCTTATCTCTCCCATGTGGGTGCAGTGCAACTTATACCTTTGAATGACAAAAATTATATGAGCTGTTAATGGCGCTGATCCAATCACGTGTGACTTTGTTCTCTGATCTGTACAAGAAATATATACACTTCTCCAGAAACGTGCATGAAGTCTTAACAATTATACTCGATTGAAAAGAAGAAAAAAATCTACCAGTCAATATCCTTAGAAGTACATAGACAGCTGTGAATGTGGGGGGATACAATGACGATTGTGGAAGGACGGGAGATTTGAGTTTAGTAATAACTTAAAGCACTTCCCTTAGGGAGAAGCTAGAGAGCTAGAGGAGGTGACGCTATTTGTAGAATAACGTCAGAGGGACGATTCCAGTGCTGCTTATCTCAATGGGTCACCTTTAGGCTAAATTTCCTGTCTGCACCCAGCACTTTTGTGGTCAACCAGAGCCCAGTCTTTCCTCTTCTTGATTGCTAAGGTCTTTCTCAGGCTTCATTGCTCAGGACATCATTGCCCCAAAGTAACAGCTATCTGTGGCTCATGAGTGTACATAGTGGAAAGCAAGGGAAAATTTTAGGAAGGAATGAATAGAGAGTTTTGTCCTCAATATTTTATTATGAAATTTTCAAACATACAGCAAGTTTAAAAGAATTGTAAGTGAACATCCATATACCTATTTCCCAGTTTTTACTGTTTCTGTTTTACTGTACTTGCTTTCTATTCCTCTATCCATCCAACGTACATATCATTAGTTAGAATTCAATATTTGGTTAGAGTTTTTTCTTTTGATGTATAATGTACATATAATAAAATCCACAAATCCTGGGTGTATATTCATTGAATTATATAATTACATATGCTTCTGTAATCCATATCCATATCAAGATATAGAACATTTACATACCCTTAGAAATTTCCTTCATGTCTCTTCAGTCAATCCATGGTACCCACTATCAGAAGAATAACTGTTCTGATTTTTTTTTCTACCATATGTTAGTTTTGTTTGTTCTATAACATTATATAAGTGGAATCCTACAGTATGTACTTTTTTTATATAAGGCTTGTTTTACCCGGCATACTGTTTCTGAGATACATCCATGTTATTATGTATGTTAGGAGTTAGGCTCTTTTTTATTGCCAAGTAGTATTGTATGCATATACTACAGTTCATTTGTCCGTTCTCCTGTTGATGCACATCTTGGCTGTTTCCACTTTGGGGCTATTGTGAGTAAAGACGGAGCCCTGGTAGTGCTGTAGTTAAGAGCTTGGCTGCTAACCAAAAGGTTAGCAGTTCAAACCCACCAGCCGCTCCTTGGAAACCCTATGGGGCAGTTCTACTCTGTCCTATAGGGTCGCTGTTAGTCGGAATCGACTCGACGGCAGCGGGTTTTATTTTCTTTTATTGAGGAATTATATTTTGCAGTTATAATTTTATTGACAAGTTGTAAGGTAAATATCCTTGAAGAAATGTACAGCCATCTGCATTAGTCAACAGGTATGCTTTAGAGAACACAGGTAGAGTTGATAATAACTTTTTGTGCCGAAAGTAATACGTTGTTGTTCCTTCTGTATAGTAACGTTCAGAGAACTTTCAGCACTGAAGAATATTTCAGTTTTGTGTGTTTTCTTTGCTTTCTCTAGCCTTTAATAATTTAGGATATCCTATCTTGCCACTCTGACCATTACAAGCTGATTTTCTTTTTTAAAAGCAAAATGTTATTTTAGTGGCATTTCACTAACTTTTTTTGCATCCACTTACATTTTTATAAAGTCCTGCAAGATTCATAACTGATCAACTATTTTAATTTCACATTTTAGTTTCACTAGTTTTGATTATGAAAGTCCATTAGCGACATTAAACAATTAAAATGCTTCTCTCTGTTTCTATCTTAGATCCTACATCAGAGATCACCAAGCAAGATTTTTTTCAAGAGGCAAAAACTCTCATTGCTCAACATTATGAGAAAATAAATGAGGTTAATGCTTTGCATTTATCTAACATTAAGTTTTTCAGGAAACTAATAATTATTGTGTATACTACAATGATTATCTCAAGTGATTCCATGAACCCTAATATGTGACAAGCTCTGAACAGAATAGGAGAAAATTAAATCCTCAATAAATATGAAGGTTACATTTTAAAATAACATTTTTCAATTATACCAATTATTTAACTATACATTTATAAACTTTAAATATATATACATATGCACATATATATATTTACTTTGCACATTTCAAAGTTTAATGTTTCTTTTGATGAATTATAACAAATATTTGGATTTAAAATCTCAAGTAAACATCCCTTTGAACAGTATTTAGACAAAGCTAAACTAGAAAAGTCACATCAGTTATAGGTTTGCTGTAGGGTCGCTGTGAGTTGGAGCCAACTCAGTGACCATGTTTTTTCTTAAACTACAAAATGTACTATAAGGTGTGTCTCTTCTATGCCCCTAGCATGACAGCTTCCCTGTATCTTCTCCCATGTCACTTTGCATTACAACTGTTTACCAGTCTGATGACAGCCCCTTAAGGGCAAGAGAAGACTGTCTTTTTTGCATGTTGCATCTCCAGCTACAAGCACTATACCTGGTTCGGTATATATTTGTTGAATGGCACAGACTTGGAAAGTGATTTAAGAAGGGTGAAAGGGAAAGATTAGGGCAAAGAGACAGGAGAGACCTCACGGGCTGAAATTTTGGAGGAGAGTATTTACAGAGGAGATGAGGAATATTTGGGTAGGAGCAACTATGTGGACCTTTAGGGAGACAGGTGAGGGAAGGCGATCTTAGAATAATGGTTTACTGTGTGTCACACCAGCTTAGTCCCTTTTTAGACACTTTTAAATAAAGACTTCAAATAAAGATTTAAAACATTGTTCAGTGCTACCTGGAGGAGGGCTCTTGTAATTTTTAATGTTTCTTTTGAATCGCCCTTTATGATGAGACTGGCCATGAGGTGGTTTTAATCTTTTAATCAACAACGTTAATATTGTTTAACTAATCCTTTCCTCTAAGCAATTTTAAAAACAATTTTAAATTATCTTGATTTCACTAGTAGGCATATTGGATGAAAACTTCGTAGTCTTCAGAGTTAGATGTGCCTTAGCACCTTGACCTATTTTTAGAATTTTGTCTAATAATAACAGCATGATATTCCATCTTTGGTTGCTTGGCAAAATGTATTATTAGAATACTAAAATCTCCTTGGTGGTTGGCATCTTGAATTGGCAAGAATTTGAATTTAATTTGTCTGAGGCTTTTTTTTTTTTTTTTTTTTTTTAACTATAGCTCTATCTATGGGCAATAGAATGACTGAAACTACATTGTTTGGGTAATTATCTATCAGTGATCTGGGTTGCATTATTTTTCTATTCCTTACGGTGGTCAAAATTAGGAAGCATGTAGGTGACTGAAAGAATCTAAAATACAAATTTGATTATTAATATACTGTTCCTGAGAGCCAACTCCATATATGCCCAATTGTTTCTTATTTGTTTCCAGCAGAGAGATTTGGGGTGTTTGCATTTTATAGACATTTGAAACTAATTAAATTCTTATATGTTTGAAACGCCTATTTCAAAATACTTCCAACTGTATTTAGAAACACCACATTTGAGGAGAAAATTACTATTTTAAAATCTACATTTTTTGGCGGGGAGCAAAAAAAATAAATAATATCTACATTTTTTTAAAGTTGAATATAACCCTCATGCTTGTGAAAGGTTTTGGAGCACTACATAGGATAACATCTGATTTATATGATTACTGTCATGTAGTTCATTGTAAATGTCCTATACAGTAAGGTAATTTGTAAAATGTATTTAATGGATATGAGATTTTATTAAAATTTATTTTTGTTTCATTCATAGAATAAAATTCAAGGTACTTCTATAAATGTTTTTAGAAATAAACACCAAAAAACAAAATGTGGCAAATACATACCTTTGGAGATTAAAAAAAAGGAAACACTTGATGTGGTCCAAGAACATCAGATAGCACGCAAGAATATTTGTTTTCCCAAGGAGTTTTGCAAAAATGAATCTTTTGGAGAGCCTTCTCAACGAACTTTCAAGGAGCCACACTTTTTTCATGTAAAAGAAAAACACGAGGATTCTATAGATCAATTTGCAAAAGGTAAGTTTTTGGTGGAGTAAAGAAGTTCAGCAAACCAACAGATAAAACTGTTTGCTTCTCTGCACTTGTAATGGAATTTTCTTGTTAAGACAGAGCTCAGACTTTTAAATGTTAACAGTGGAAGGCAGGGAGGCATGATTAATAACCTGTTAACCTTTGGGGCCATCAGAAATTAAGAAGAGAGCATCCTAATGGGAAAGAGAAATTTAGGGGAACAAATAATATTCCTTATAGTACAAATCCTCAGAGATTGTTTATTTCAGCGTTACTAAGGCTTGACACAGTGGCTGCAACAATGGGCTCAAACATGGCAACGATTGTAAGGATGGTGCAGCACCCGGCAATGTTTTGTTCTGTTGTACATGGGGTCACTCTGAGTCGGAACTGACTTGACGTCATCTAACACCACCAACGACAGCAGTCACTGGTTTATAGCCCTGAATTCTGTTGTTGAGCAGGGTAAGAGTTTTTTAGTAGAGCATTGCACTTATCATTAGTATCCTTCATTTTGTGTGCTGCTCTGTTACTTCCCCAAAAGATGATCTCAGCTGATAGTTTTGGTTCAGGGTTTAAAGAGTATCTCAAGGAGGTAGTCTCAGGGAATCCTCTGGTCTCAACTCGTTCAGTAAATTCTTTTTAAGAATTTGAGTTCTCTTCCACATTTTTCTCCCCTTCTTCCTCTTATGCTATTTCTGAAGATCTCTGTTCATTTGTTCATGCATTTGTATTTTTTTCCTTCAGCAATGAGTTACTGTTGTATGCCAGGTACTATGCGAGCAGCTGGGGAAACAAAGATGAAAAGGCTCAGACAGTAATGGTGGGGATAAACATCCAGCTACTTTCTTATCATACGATGTGAAAATCGCTCTAATAGAAGTACATGCAAAGCATTATGGAAACACCGAGGAGTAACCAACCAAGGCCCAAACAAAAATTTCTCAGGAGAGATCTTGTTAGAAATGGGTTTTAAGGAGAAGTTTGTTAGAGATAGGATGGGAACAGGAGAGGCATTTTGAGCAGTGAGAGCAACATGTGTCTAAACTCTGAAGGATGAATGAGCTTGGTGTGTTTTGGGAAAGGAGAGATGTGACAGGAAATGAAGTCGGGAGGATGGGTGGGGCTAGGTTTTGAAGGGCATATTATTGCAGGCCTAGGATTTGAGCCAAGGATACCGGTGGCAGAATGATTAAGTGCTCGGCTGCTAATGGAAAGGTCTGCATTTGGAGCCCACTCAGTGGGAGAAAAGACCTGGCAACCTGCTCCCGCAAAGGTTACAGCCTGAGAAACCCTATGGGGCAGTTCAGGTCTCTGTGAGTTGGAATCAACTTGATGGCACACAACAACGACAATTTAAACCTATATGTAAGGGAAAGCTAATGGTGATTTTAAAGCTGGGGGTGGGGAAGAGATGAGTCATGACCAGATCTTTCCGTAAGAAAAATAAAACTGGTAGAGGAGACTGTGGAGAGAATGGTGGCAGAGAGATAAGTGACGAGGTTGTCTAGGAAAGACTGTGAAAATGGCCTGGCAGTGTCTAACCTCCTCTAACTTCACAAGGGGAAAGGAGAATCAAGATCAATAGCTACAGGTTGATTCCTATGAGGCGGAGATCAGACATGCCTCCTCTCTTGGCCATCTTTACCAATTCTGACACCAACCATCCCTCCCACAGCACTTTGTACTTGTCTGCTTGTTCAATAATTCATTGTAGTGGCCACACAGAATTCACAGACAATATTCACCATTATGGGGTTTATTAGGGAAGTAACAGGTTACAATTCAGGATCAGGAACAATCAGGATACAGTTCTTCCATCAGGACAGCCTCTTTTCAGCTGTGCTCGCAGACACACCTCTCTCTGGCGCTAGGCCTCTGCCCTGCTGAGGCAAGTTTTACAGAGTTCTTTTTGCCACTGCCGTTAAGTCCCCAGAGGCACCTCGGACACTGAACTTTCTCATGCCGTTGGCCAGGTCTCTCCTGCCACCGCTTCTCACCATCTTCTGGGTTACAGCTCTCTCTCTCTCGGTCTCCTGATTTCAGGAGCTTCTCAGTGCAGGGATCCTTGGTCCAAAGGACATGCTGTCTGCTCCTGGCTATTCTTCCTTTGGTGGTGGTAGTATCTTCTCCTTCTTGTCTCTGGTATGGCTCATTTCAAGCCCAGTGGGATGGCAAAAACTGACCAATCCTCTTGGTGAGACACAATTACCCTATTTGCATGGTCCCATCCAATCACTTGGGTGGGAGTTACAAAACCAAGTGAGAAAGGCCACACAAAAGTGATCCATTGCACTGCAGAGATGGTCCAAGTAATAGATGTTGGGGCCTAAATTAGGTCAGTAGTGAAGCATGAAGTGTGAATGAAAGAGGGATGTTACAGCAGTATTTCTCCAAAGTTCAGTGTTCGAAACACCAATCCTGAATGATTTACCTTGACAAAAGAGTTCTCTGGTCAAATAAGTTTGAAAAGAATGCATACTGTATTTTCTTCCTGGAGATTCATATTGTACATTAGTATATTGAAACCTTTGAGAAATACTGCCTTAAAGAAATCTGTTTTCTGTTTTTAACCTGGTGGCTTAGTGGTAGAATCCTTGCCTTCCGTTCCAAGTTCAATTCCTGGCTGATGCACCTCAAGCACTTCTAGGGAGAAAGGCCTAGTCATCTACTTTTGAA
Source organism: Trichechus manatus latirostris (assembly GCF_000243295.1). NCBI lineage: Eukaryota > Metazoa > Chordata > Mammalia > Sirenia > Trichechidae > Trichechus > Trichechus manatus. The sequence continues at coordinate 7,600,677 of NW_004443995.1, forward strand.
AAATCAGCCAGTGAAAATGCTACGGATTACAACAATCTGATCCCATTGTGCATGGGCTCACTAAGAGTTGGGTGCTGACTCAACAGCAGCCAACAACAACAATCTCTAAGTCATTTGAATAAAGAGCCTCCACTTTTCATATTATGCCAGTTATTGTCCTTAAGACTAGTGTTCCTTTTAACATATTTTGGAAGAACATTATATGACTGCGTTCAGTGCCTGGGCAGAACTTTGGGTTGTCCCCTTTGGGAAGAGGAAGAGTGTGTTCTGTCAGGGAACAAGAATGAAAATGAGATTGTTGGTAAAGTTCCTGAGGTTTCTAGACTGGGAAACTGGGCAACATCATTAAATTTAGATAGGAATTAAAGGGGAGAAGCAGGTTTTGGAAGGAATTAAAGGGGAGAAGCAGGTAGGGAAAGGGATGGGGAAGATAATGAATGGTTTTAGACCTGTTAAGTAGACATGCGTATGGAAATAACCATTAGGAAGCTGCAAATGGAGATCTAGAGTTAACGAGAGAAGTAAGCTAAGATTGAAGATAGATGTTTGAGGATCACTGCTGTACAGAAATTGTGGACTTTATGGATTCAGTCAACATTTATGCTGTTGAAAAAAGGTATTTGCAATGAAGGTCTTGCAAAATTCTATCATGCAATCTCCAGCGTCTTTCTATCACCAAGGCCACATTTTCCCACTACCAATCCTTCTGCTTTGTTTCCAATGTTCACATTCTAATCGCCAATAATTATCAATGCATCTTGATTGCATGTTGATCAGTTTCAGACTGCAGAAGTTGGTAAAAATCTTCAATTTCTTCATCTTTGGCCTTAGTGGTTGGTGCCTAAATTTGAGTAATAAAAGTATTAACTGGTCTTCCTTGTAGGCTTATGGATATTATCCTATCACTGATGGCATTGTACTTCAGGATAGACCTTGAAATGTTTTTTTTGTTCATGAACACGACACTATTTGTCATGGTTTGAATTATGTCCCCCCAAAAAATGTGTGTATCAGTTTGGCTAGGCCATGATTCCTGGTATTGTGTGATTTTCCTATATGTTGTAAACCTGCCTCTATGATGTTAATGCGGGAGGATGGGTGGCAGTTGTCTTAGTAAGGCAAGACCTGATCTACAAGACTGGATTGTGTCCTGAGGCAATCTCTTGAGATATAAAAAACAGAAGTAAGCAGTGAGACAAGGGGACCTCACACCATCAAGAAAGCAGTGCCGGGAGCAGAGCGCGTCCTTTGGACAGGGGTCCCTGTGCTGAAAAGCTCCTAGTCTGGGGGAACACTGATGAGAAGGACGAGAGAGAGAGAAAGACTTCCTCTGGAGCTGACACCTTGAATTTGGACTTTTAGCCTACTTTACTGTAAGGAGATAAACTTCTCTTCATTAAAACCATCCACTTGTGGTATATCTGTTGTAGCAGCACTAGATGACTAAGACACCATTCTTCTTCAATTTGTCGTTCCCTGTATAGCAAACCATATGATTGTCTGATTTAAAATAACCAATACTAGTCCATTTCAGCTCACTAATGCCTAGGATCTCAATCTTTATGCATTCTGTTTCATTTTTGACAACTTCCAATTTTCCTAGATTCATACTTCGTACATTCCATGTTCTGAGTATTGTTTGTAGTTGTTTCTTCTCATTTTGAGTCGTACCACATCAGCAAATGAAGGTCCCAAAAGCTTGACTCCGTCCACATCAAGATCGACTCTACTTTGAGGAGGCAGCTCTTCCCCATTTGTATTTTGAGCGCCTTCCAACCTGAGGAGCTCATCTTCTGGCACTACATCAGACAATGTTTTCCTGCTATTCATAAGGTTTTCACTGGCCAGTTTTTTCAGAAGTAGACTGCCAAGTCCTTCTTCCTAGTCTGTATTAGTCTGAAGCCTGTCCACCATGGGTGACCTTGGTGGTATTTGAAATACCAGCAGCATAGCTTCCAGCATCACAGCAACACCCAAGCCACCACAGTACGACAAACTGACAGACACATGGTGGTATACACACACACACACACGCATGCACACACACACACACACACACACATATCTCTCAAATATCTTTGGTTTCTTCCCTTCCTTATTCCATTACTTATTATGAAATTGTCTTAGTCATCTAGTGCTGCTCCAACAGAAACACCATGAGTGGATGGCTTTAACAAAGAGAAGCTTATTTTCTCACAGTCCAGTAGGCTACAAGTCCAAATTCAGGGTGTTAGCTCCAAGGAAATGCTTTCTCTACTGGCTCTGGAGGAAGGTCTGTGTCATCAGCCTTCCCTTGGTCTGGAAGGTCCTTGTGATGCATCAGTCTTCCCTTGGTTTGTGAGCATCTCAGTGCAGGAACCTCAGGTCCAAAGGATACACTCTGCTCCCGGCACTGCTTTCTTGGTGGTATGAGGTTCCCATGTGTCTCTGCTTGCTTCTCTCTTTTATATCTCAAAAGAGATTGGATCAAGACACTATCTAATCTTGTAAACCTCATCAGCATAATCTCATCACGCTGATAGAATTTATAACGTGTAAGGAGATCACATATAACCTCATCATAGTGATAGAGTTTACAACACATAAAATCACATCAGAAAATCATACAGTACTGGGAATCATGACCTAGCCAAACTGACAGATATTTTTGGAGGACACAACTCAATCCATGACAGAAATATATGAAATATAAGATGGAAACAGAGCTAGTGTTTTTGGTTGTATGCATGTGAGTTCTATCATGTTAGGCACAAGTATGGCTTTATAATTGTCTTTATGTAGAGATTAAGTATGGTTTAAAAGATGGGTATAGGTGCCAAGTTGACAAGGGATGGACTGTGATGGTTAAGATTATGTGTTAACTTGCCTAGGCCATGATTCTCAGTGATTTGGCAGATATTATGTAATAATCCTCCATTTTGTAATCTGATACGAGCAGCCGACCAGTTGAAAGGTGAGTTTCTCTGAGGGTGTGGCCTGCACCCAAGATATGTGGATGTTCTGGCACAGCTCATCCTCTCTCAATTCTGCATCCAACTCGTCATCCTCTGACCTCCTGTTCATGGGACGTAAGCCAGCAGCCTGCTGTCTGACCTGCAAATTTTGGGTTTGTCGGCCCCTGCAACCACATGAGTCAGGAGAAGCCTCCAGCCTGATGCCTGACTCATGGATTTGGGACTTGCCAGCTTCCACAACTGAATGAGCCATTTCCTTGAAATAAGTCTCTCTCTGTATATATTTATATATATACCCTTCACAAGTTTTGTTTCTCTAGAAAACCCAGCCTAAGACAGTGTTCTTTTTGCTTGCATACAATGCATGCCCATGCTTTTGTTGTTGTTAGGTGCTGTTGAATCTGACTCATAGCGACCCTCTGTACAATAGAACAAAACACTGCTTGGTCCTGCACCATCCCCACAATCATTGTTGTGCTTGAGCCCATTGTTGCAGCCACTGTAGTGCCTTCCAACCTGAGGGGATCATTTTCCGGCACTGTATCAGACAGTGTTCCGCTGCTATTCATAAGGTTTTCATTGGCCAGTTTTTTCAGAGGTAGATCGTCAGGTCCTTCTTCCTAGTCTGTCTTAGTCTGGATGCTCAGCTGAAAGCTGACTGCATTGGGTGATCCTGCTGGTATTTGCATACCGCCGGCATAGCTTCCAGCATCACAGCAACATGTAAGCCCCCGCAGTACGACAAACTGACAGACGTGTGGGGGACAATGCATGCCCATATTTTTCTTAATAGAGCAAATTCAGGAAAAACGTAAAATGATTTCCTCTTGGAGTATATACTTTACAGCATCACTTAACTAGTTCTATTGTCATTCTTCCAACAATTTATGACTCTTGATGAATTAGAAATCACATTTAAAAGTCAGTTTTTCTACTATATACTAAATGTTTATAATTACCGTGTAATATATAGTATTCAGCTACTTGTATATTCCCTTGTGGATAATAAATATTTAGATCTAATTTTTACTCTTTTAAATTTGAAAACAGGCTTTAGTTAAACTTGACAAGATATCACGATATCCGTGGTCAAGCACCTATATTTACTGTTGGTACTGAATTGTGCTTTAATCAGTCTGGAAAGGGTTAGATGCTGTGTGTGTGTGTGTGTGTGTGTGTGTGTGTGTTTGTACTCCAAATCACAAGTCTTTTTTTAAAATACAAAATGTAATGAATTTTAATAATGCTTTAAAAGAATTACATATTTGGAAAGCACTGGAGAAACCTATTTAAAAAATGACTCTGTGCTATCTTTCCTTCTTTGTGAGGAGTCCTGGTGGTGCAGTGGTTAAGCGCTTGGCTCTTAGCCTAAAGGTCAGTGGTTCAAACCCACCAGCTGCTCTGCAGGAGAAAGCTGTAGTAATCTACTTCCATAAAGATTTACAGCTTTGGAATCCGTATGGGTCATTTGTACTCTGTTCTGTAGAGTCACTGTGAGTTAGAATCGACTTGAGGGCAATGAGTTTGGTTTTCTTGGGTTGTTTCTTTGTACATTGTGATGAATACTTACCAGTGTTGATCAACAAAGTTCATAAAATCTTCTACTTGATATTTTAATGATTTCAAGAATACATATGATAGTAAGAGACATGTTTAAACTGTTATTTACTCATTCCCATAAAATTATTTGGAAGAATTTATGGCCAGGATCTATAATAATTTATAAGAAAATAATTTATAAGAAAGATGGAAGGTAGAATTTTCTTTTCAAGGAGGTGGAAAATTATGTTGAATTTGGTATTATAAAATAATCTTTTTTTTTTTTTTAATGTTGAAACTTGAAACATACTCGTCTCCCTCCTTGTATAGAATCAAAGCCTTGCTGAGGAATTTCTAAAGGAGTGATTAAATTTGGGATAGTGTCTTTAGAGATAATCATACTTAAAGAATTTTGTAACTACTCGTCTGCTTTTCTTAGTTTCTTCTTGGTTTAGATTGGTATATTTTTTTTTCCCATTTCTTGCCAGGAATTTTTTTTTTTGCTTGCCAATGTTATTACAGAAAGAGCCTAAACAGAATTCTCAAAATTAGCAAATGAATAGAAAGAATTCTGTATCTGAGTAACAGATGTCTCAAACATACCTCTTTCTTCTTTATGTTGCTTCTGTTTTTGTGCTGACCATCCTAGTAAACTCTGAAATAGAAAGATGCAGGGTGGAGACTTGGAGTGAGGTAGAAAATCATTGTATCTAGTATTATGGGGTACTAGGAGCAGTAGCGGTTTAGTGGTAAAATTCTCGCCTTCCATGCTGGAGACCCAGGTTTTATTCCTGACTAATGCACCTCATGCACAGCCACCACCTGTCTTTTCTGGAAGTTTCCATGTTACTATGATGCTGAACAGGTTTCAGCAGAGCTTCCAGACTAAGATGTTCTTGGAAGAAAAGCCTGGTGATCTAACTTCTGAAAATCAGCCAGTGAAAACTCTATAGATTACAATGATCTGATCCACAACCAGTCATGGGGATGGCACAGGACTGGGCAGCGTTTTGTTCTGTTATGCATAAGGTTGCCATGAATTGGTGGCTAACTCAAAGGCAGCTAACAACAACAACATTGAAGTAGCCGTAAGGTTAATTACCTTTTAATGAGTTAATAGTATCTAAAATACAAAAATTATTATAACATTGTAAATGATTTGGAGACACTTGAAAGGCAGTCTACTAGCTCTGTTATTACCCAGAGGACAATTTAGGGACTAACAGAAATCTTAGCACAGACTAGAAATTTGTAGAGGTTTTCTGATTAAGTATATTTGTTTCTATGTTTTGCACTTGACAAAGAACACAGCTAGAAAAGAGGTAAAAGGCTAGTTAAATGTTTTACAGTAGGTCAGGGTCATTCCATAAGCTTTATGGCCTGCTAAATAATGCCAGCTCCCCTGAGGAAATAAAATGAGGGCAATAGCTTCCTAGAAATTGTTTCCTATCTGTAAAAACAAACCTTCAGTAACATTTGTTGTTTTTGGCTTTTGGGCATCTTTAACCTTAGCTCTGGTAACAGTATTCTGGTTTGACCTTGAAGAAACACTGCATTATGGATTCAATTGTGTCCCCCCAAAATATGTGTTTTAAATCTTAACCCCTATGCCTATGGATATACTGTAATCCTATTTGGAAATAGGATTTTCTTGGTTATGTTAATGAGGCCATATCAGTATAGGGTGCATTTTAAGTCAATCACTTTTGAGATGTATAAAGAGCAGATTAGGCACAGAGGCAAGGAAGCACAGACAGGGAAAGATAGCTGCCACGTGGAGATCTCCAAGGGATGCCAAGAAGAGCACTCGAGAATGGAGACAAGGATTTTCCTCCAGAGTGGACAGAGAGAGCCTTCCCTTAGAGCTGGTGCCCTGAATTCAGACTTTTAGCTTCCTAAACTGTGAGAAAATACATTTCTGTTCTTTAAAAGCACCACTTGTGTTATTTCTGTTATACCAGCACTAAGAAACTAAGACACACTCCTCCCACTTTGAGTCTGAGTACTTTAATAGGGCTGTAAATCCACCCCCTAACTCAAGGTTGGGCATGTCATTTGGGAATATCCAATGAGACTAGTTTATTCTCCTGGCCAGAGTGATAGATTGAGTGACTGAACTTAAACCAGCAAGGATGACACGACCTTGCAGGTACCAGAAGACATAGCATGGAGTCCTAGAAGAAAGCCAACACTGACTGGAGAAAGAGCTAGATGAAGGAGAGAAATCAAGTCTTGATGTCTTGTTGAAGCCTCTGGGCCAATCTTGGCTAAAGTCAAACTTACTGGACTTTTCAGTTTATGTGAATCAATGAATTTCCCCCTTTAGAGAAAGCGGTATAATTTAGTGGCTCAAAACATAGGAGTTCAAGTTCCTAGGTTCAGATCCTAGCTTAATCAGTTGTTAGTTTTTTGTTTGTTTTTTTTTAAAAAACAACTGATTTGATTTTCTGTTGGTTCTAATTGCAGTCTGACTGAAACACCTTCCTTAGCAAGTCATTCTAGGAAAAAATTAAGTGTGTAGTGGGCTGAATAATGGTCATCAAAGATACCAGGTCCTAATCCTTGGAACCTGTAAGTGTTACTTTATTTGGTAAAAGAGTCTTTGCAGATGTGATTAAGTTAAGGATCTTGAGCTAAATAGATTATCCTGGATTATCTGGTGGGCCATAAATGCCATTACAGATGTCCTTATAAGAGAGAGGCAGAGTGAGATTATAGACACACAAAAGAGGAGAAGGCAGCATGACCACAGAGAGAGATGGGAGTGATACAGCTACAAGCCAAGGAATGCTGGCAACCGCCAGAAGCTGGGAAAGGAAAGAAACAGATTCTCCCCAAGAGCCTCCAGCGGGAGTGCAGCCCTGCCACATCTTTTTTTTTTAAATTTTATTGTTGTACTGTAAGTGACAGTTTACAATTCAAGTCAGTCTCTCATATGAAAATTTATACATACATTGTTATGTGACCCTAGTTGCTCTCCCTATACTGTGACAGCACACTCCTCCTTTCCACCCCGGATTTCCCATGTCCATTTAACCAGCTCCTAACCCCCTCTGCCTTCTCATCTCACCTGTGGACAGAAGCTGCCCGTTTAGTCTCATGTATCTACTTGAGCTAAGAAGCACACTATTCATGAGTATCATTTTATGTCCCACAGTCCAGTCCAATCTTTGTCTTGAAGAGTTGAGCCCTGCCACATCTTGATTTCAGACTTCTGGCCTTCAGAACTGTGAGAGTATAAATTTCTGTTGCTTTAGTATACTATATTTGAGGTAATTCCTTATAGTGGCTATAGGAAACTAATCCAGTGTACTTCCAAAAGTAAATTTTGAAAGAGTTTATACTTGCTTGTTCCTTGCTGGCAGGCTGGCCCTGACTAACAGTCAGAAACTTCAAAGGGATAAGCTCAGCCTATCTCTCTCCTGTTCAATGTGAGGAGGTGGGGGAGGGTGAGGCCAGAGCTTTAACTCTCAACTACCACAGCTGTGAGCCTTTCTGCCTAGACATACCTTCTAACTCTCCTGCATCTCTGAACTAAGAGAAGGAGCATAAACAAATGAGCACTCCCCAGTGATACAAATTCATATTGTCAGATGACACTAACTACTTGCAGGCAGAGTGATTTGCCTGTATTGTAAAGTTGACATCCTTTTTGGTGAGGTGGGGATACTGAGGCTATTAAGGTAATTACATTTTTTACTCAGTGGCACGCAATTTCCTCCTAGGAACCTGGGGACATTTAAAAAAGTGTAAGCAGTGGAACACTTTCCCTCTTGTCAGTGGTTTATATGCAGCCAACGGAAGACCTGTTATTTCTTCCCTATTGTGTGGAAATTGTCAACCACACCCATTAACATTTGTATTACTTTTACCTTTTTCAGGTACAAATCTTATCACAAGTTAATTATTAAATCAAGTAAAACCAAAAGAAAGAAAAAAAAAAAAACCAAACCAAACCAAACCCATTGCCGTGGAGTTGATTCTTACTCATAGCAACCCTATAGGACAGAGTAGAACTGCCCCATAGGGTTTCTGAGGAGCGGCTGGTGGATTTTAACTTTCTGTTAACAGCTGAGCTCTTAGCCACTGTGCCACCAGGGCTCCGAAACAAAGTTAGCTTGAGACATTTAGGCTGAACTTTCTTAAGATCTCACTTGCATCTCTGATAATAATTTGCTGAGATTGATATCTTCTTACCTGAAAAAAATGAGAGGCTATAATTTAGTCACACATGTTATCAGGACATGTTGTTGGGGAACCAGTCACTGGAGAAGGACATCATGCTTGGTAAAATACAGGGTCAGAGAAAAAGAGGAAGACCCTCAATGAGATGGATTGACACAGTGGCTGCGACAATGGGCTCAAACGTTGTAATGATTGTGAGAATGGCACAGTCCCAGGCAATGTTTCATTCTGTTGTACATGGGGTCGATATGAGCTGGAACAGACTCGGTGGCACCTAACAACAACAGCATAATTTACTTTATAATTCTTTTAACTAATTTTGAAATACAGTTTTCTCATTGACGTCCACATAAACTAAAGAATATTCTAAAGAAAGTAACTCCATTTCTAGTAAAAGAAAGTCTTATTATTATTTTCAGCTTATATTACTAATGTGCTCTCCTAACTTGCCCCCCGCCTCTGGTCTACACCTTACTGTGATGGTTAATTTTATGTGTCAACTTGGCTAAGCTATGATTCCCGTTGGTTTGGCCAAATGCTAGAGTAGTTACTGTTCTATAATGTAATGTAATGTAATGACTTTCTAAAATGTAATCTAACATACTCCATTAATCAGTCGAAAGAGGAATTTCCTTATGGCAGGTCTGCCTTCAGAATATGTATTAAACAGATATTTTGGCAGAACTTACTCTCTCTCGACTCTGCACTTTTGCCATTGCCTGACCTACAGATCTTAGGAAACAAGCCTGTAGAAGTCTCCTGCCTGCCACTTGACCTGCAGTTTTGGGCTTGCCAGTCCCACCACAATCCCGTGAGTTGACAGGAGTCTCCAGCCTGCTGTCTGACCTATGTATTTTGGACTTTCCAGTCCCCCATAATCCTATGAGCCAGCAGAAGTCTCAAGCCCATTGCCTGACCTACAGATTTTAGACTCACCAGCCCCCACAAGTGCATAAACTAATCCCTTGAATTAAATCTTTCATCTTCTATGTATTTCTCACTGCTTCTGTTTCTCTAGAGAACCTTGACTAAGACACTTAATGTTTGAACAAACTTATGATTTTTTAGAATTTTATTGTTGTTATTGAGAATATACATAGCACAACATACACCAATTCAACAATTTCAACTTATACAATTTAGTGACATTGATTACATTCTTCAAGTTGTGCAACCACTCTCATCTTCCTTTTCTGAGTTGTTCCTCCCCAATTAACATAAATTCCCTGCCCCCTAAGTTTCCTATCTAATCTTCGGAGTTGCTGTTGTCAATTTGATCCCATATAGATGATTCTTAAAAGAGTATAATGCTCAAGGCAGATACTTTTTACTAGTTAAGCTAAACTATTGTTTGGTTTTAAGAAGACTTCAGGGGATATTCTTGGTTTAAGATTTAAAGATTATCTCAGGGGAATAGTTTTAGGAGTTTATCTACCCTCCGTGGCTCCAGAGAGTCTAGAGTCTGTGATAATTTGATATTCTGTTCTCCATTTTCTGCCTTTTGATCAGTGTTCTTCTATAGAATCTTTGATCAAAATGTTTGGTAATGGTAGCCGGACACCAGTCAGTTCTTCTGGTGTCATGGCAAAGGAGGCAGTTGTTCATGGAGGCAATTAGCCACATGTTCCATATCCTCCTCCTATTCCTGACTCTCCTTCTTCCTCTGTTGCTCCAGGTGAATAGAGCCTAACTGTTGTGCCTTGGGTGACTGCTTGCAAGCTTTTAAGACCTCAGAAACTCAGCAGCAAACTAGGAGATAGAACATAAGCATTAAATGTTATTAGGCCAATTAACCGGAATGTCCCATGACCCTAAACCTACAAACCAAGGAACCAAATCCCATGAGGTATTTGGTTGTACATATAAGCAGCCTCAGCAACCATTTTTTTTTTTGTCTTTGTAAATATATCTATCACACGACTTTTGACAATTTTAGCTCTTTACAGGTGTATAACGAATTGACAACATTTACAATCATCAGCTGTACAACCATACCCTTAGTCAATACATTTTTTTCCATCACTGTTTTCCCTCCCTTTCCCCCTCTCTCCTGCCCTAGGTAACCACTAATAAACTTTTGTCTCTGTACATTTGTTTTCTCTTTTTAGAATTTTTTTATTGTACTTTAGATGAATGATTACAGAGCAAACTAGTTTCTCGTTAAACAACACACATATTGTTTTGTGACATTGGTTGCCAACCCCATGACATATTAACACTCTCACCTTCTCGACCTTGGGTTCCCCATTAACAGCTTTCCTGTCCCCTCCTGCTTTCTTGTCCTTGCCCCTGGGCTGGTGTGCCCATTTAGTCTCGTTTTGTTTTATGGGCCTGTCTAATCTTTGGCTGAATGGTGAACCACCTCAGGAGTGACTTCATTACTGAGCTATAAGGGTGTCTGGGGACCATACTCTCATGGTTTCTCCTGTCAGACCAGTCAGTCTGGTCTTTTTTTTTGTGAGTTAGAATTTTGTTCTACATTTTCCTCCAGCTCTGTCCAGGACCCTCTATTGTGATCCCGGTTAGAGCAGTCAGTGGTGTTAGCTGAACACCATCTAGTTGTGCTGGACTCAGTCTGGTAAAGGCTGTTGTAGTTGTGGTTCATTAGTCCTTTGGACTAATCTTTCCTTTGCATCTTCAATTTTGTACATTTGCTTTTTTTGTCTTTTTATATAAGTGAGGTCATACAATATTTGTTCTTTTGTGATTGATTTATTATACTTAGCATAACGTCTTCAAGCTCCATCCATATTGTAGCATGTATCAAGACTTCATTTCTCCTACTGGCTGAGTAGTATTCCATTGTGTGTATGTACCACATTTTGCTTATCCATTCATCTGTTGATGGGCATTTAGGTTGTTTCCACCTTTTGGCTGTTGTGAATAGTGCTGCAGGAAAGTTGGCGTACAAGTCTCTCTTTGACTGTCTGCTTTCAAGTCTTTGAGGTATATACCTAAGAGTGGAATTGCTGGGTCATATGGTGTGCTTGCATGCATGCAAAAGATGGACAACGAATAAGGAAGACCAAAGAAGAATTGATGCCTTTGAGTTATGGTGTTGGTGAAGAATGTTGAATATAACATGGACTGCCAAAAGAACGAACAAATCTGTCTTGGAAGAAGTACAGCCAGCATGCTTCTTAGAAGTAAGGATGGCGAGACTTAGTCTCACATACTTCGGACATGTTATCAGGAGGGACCAGCCCCTGGAGAAGGACATCATGCTTGGTAAAGTAGAGGGTCAGCAAAAAAGAGGAAGACCCTCAAGAGGATGAATTGACAATGGTGGCTGCAACAATGGGCTCAAGCATAACAACGATTGTGAGGTTGGCACAGGACCAGGCAGTGTTTTGTTCTGTTGTACATAGAGTCGCTGTCATGGATTGAATTGTGTCCCCAAAAAATATCTGTCAACTTGGCTAGGTTCTGATTCTTAGTATTATATGATTGTCTTCCATTTTGTCATCTGATGTGATTTCCCTATGTCTTGTAAATTCTGTCACTATGATGTAATGAGATGGATTAGACACAATTATATTGATGATATCTACAAGATTAGTGTCTTAAGCCAATCTCTTTTGAGATATAGAAGAGAGAAGGGAGCAGAGAGACATGGGGACCTCATACTAGCAAGAAAGCAGTACCAGGAGCAGAGCGTGTCCTTTGGATCTGAGGTTCCTGTGCTGAGATGCTCACAGACCAAGGGAAGACTGATGATCACAAGGACCTTCCTCCAGAGCTGACACAGACAGAAAGCCTTCTCCTGGAGCCAGTGCCCTGAATTTGGATTTGTAGCCTACAGGACCGTAAGAGAATAAATTTCTGTTTGTTAAAGGCATCCACTTGTGGTATTTCTGTTATAGCAGCACTAGATAACTAAGATAGTTGCTGTGAGTCAGAACGGACTTGACGGCACCTAACAACAACAGTACAGTAGTTCTATTTTTAGTTTTTTGAGGAACCACCACACTGTTTTCACAAAAGCTGTACTATTTTGCATCCCCACCAACAATGGATAAGGTTCCAATTTTCCCTGTTTTCGCTAACATTTGTTATTTTCTTTTTTTTTTTTTTAATCTTAGCAATCCTTGTGGGAGTGAAATGGTATCTCATTGTGGTTTTGATTTACATCTCTCTGATGGCTAATGATGCTGAGTGTCTTTTCATATGTTTAGTGGCCATTTGAATGTCCTCTTTGGTGAAATGTCTGTTCAAGTCCTTTGCCCATTTTATGATTGGGTTATTTGTCTTTTTGTTGTTAAGTGGTTGAAGTTTTATATATATTTTTGTTATTAGATTCTTATGGAATATATGTTTCTGAAGATATTCTCCCAGTTGTTAGCTTCTCTTTTCACTTTTTTTTAAAAGTCTTGATGAACAAAAGTTTTTATTTTTATGTAGTCCCATTTATTTTGTCTTTTACTATTTGTGCTTTTGTTATTATATTAGATAATCCACTGTTAAAAACTAGGCCTAACAGCATTGCCCCTGCATTCTCTTCTGAGAATTTTATGGTTTAGTTTGCACATTTAGGTCCTTAATCCATTTTGAATTTGTTTTTGTGTATGATGTGTGGTATTGGTACTGTTTCATTTTTCTGCATGTGGAAATCCAATTTTCCCAGCACCTTTTGTTGAAGAGACTCTTCTTTTCCCATCGAATGGAATTAGTGCTCTTGTCAAAAATCAGTTAACCATAGATGTGACCAGAGTGATTTTTGGAAAATGCAAATTCAGTGCTCTTGCTTTTCTCTAAAATCCCTCAGTGTTTCACCAGGACTTATAGGATAAAGGCGTGTGAAGCTATGTGTTTTACACATCCCAGCTATCAATATTAATAGACAAATTTTGACTAACCATGATAAAAGAAAGACTGAATTATCCTTCTATTCTCTTTATAGAAAACATTATGAAATTTTTGTTGTATGAAGAGATGATCAAAAAGTACCTGGCCAAAAAAGCAGGAAAACATATAAAAGTATGAAAAATATTAATAAAAATATTGTAATTTTTCTGGATCTTTTCATGTTTGTGGTGATTTGTAAGTTTTAGAGTTTTTTGATCTGTGGTAATAATCTTCTCTAATTCTAAAGAATATTCATTTTTACACATAATATTACATTTATACTTTTGTAGACATTTTCTTTAAAATTGTTTAAGTTTTGGTCATCACAAAATCTAAATTCACTACTGTTCGAGAAGCAAAGGCAGGTGCAGGGAAATAGACAGGAGGCTATAGTTATAAAATAGTCATGATGGTGACTTTGATTAGGGTGATGGCAAGGGTTTAGAATTTGCATATGTTTTGAAGGTAGCACCTGCAGGATTTGCTGATAAATTGGTTATTGAATGTGAGATAAAGAGAAGAGTCAAAAGTGTCTCTGAGTTTTTGCCCTGCAGATGGCATTTCCACTTACCAAGATGGGGAAATCTATGGAGGAATGGGTCTGATGGGTATGATTGGGAGTTTAACTTTAGACATGTAAGTCTGAGATGTTTGTTAGGTATCTTGTTGTTGTTGGTTGCTGTCATGTCAACTCTGACTCATGGTGACTCTGTGTGCACCAGAAAGAAATGGTGCCCATTCTGCACCATCTTCATGGTCGCTGGTGTGCTTGAGTTTAGGTAGAGATATTGCGTAGGAAGTTGAATGTATGGGCTTGGAGTTCATAAGAGAGGTCTAGGTTTGGATAGAAGTTTGGGATACCTCAGCTTGTAGATGGGTTTAATGCTATGTGGCTTTAAATTACTGAGGTAGGGCGTTAGAGAAGTGCAAGAACTATGCCTGGAGTGTTTAGTGCACGTCAGAAAATGAAGAGAAACTGCCAAAGACAACTGAGAAGGTGCAGCAAGTGAAGAAGGGGTAAAAACAAACAAACAAACTCAGAAGACTGAGCATATGCTGGAAACAGTGAAAAGAGTGTATCCAGGAGCAGGGAGAGATCAGTCAACTGTGTTGAATTCTGCTTATAGATCAAGTAAGATGAGGACTGAAAATAAGATATTGGGCTTAGCAATGTGAAGGTCAATGACAACCTCAACACTTGCTGTTTTAGCAGAGTGCTTAGTTCAAAAGAGAATGGGAGGATAGAAATTAGACAGGTATAGAGAGTTATTTTGAGGAATTAAAAGGAGAACATAGAAATTGAGTACAAGTTGTGGGAAGTGAGGTCTAGAGAGGTGTTTATTATTTTTTTTTAAGATGGAAGAAATAACCACACGTTTTTGTACTGACAGGAATACTCAATAAAAATCAATAATGAAGGAAGGAGAGGAGAGAATTGCCAGTGTAATGTCCTTGACGAGGTGACAGTAGATGAGAACAAAGTAGGGGGTTGGCCTTAGATAGGAGCGTATGAATACAGATGCTAGCTGTTGTTGTCAGGTGCCATCGAGTAGACAAAAATTATCCTGTGGGAACCTTTGGAAGTCCCTTAATTGCTTCTGTTTTCTCAGTGAAATAGGCAGCAAGGATAATCACTTGAAAGTAAGGAAAGAAGGAAGTGTTGGAGCCTTGGAAAGAGAGTAGAGAATATGAAATAGAGAGGAAAAAGTAAAGGGACTAAGGAACTGTAGTATGATTACTGGGTAACATTAAGGTCTGCTTAGGTTCATGTTAATGAATGTGAGATGACACAAATCATGTTTTTGTTTTCTCCCATCACATCCATCACAAATGGTGCAAGCACAGAGTTGGTGGAAACTTAGAATCAACTAGGGTTTTGTGTTTTCTCAAATGCACATGAGAGAGGGAGAGTGGAATTGAGGGTCTAGGAGGGAGAGTGATCAGAAGAATTGATTTTGGAACTTAAGCTGGGTAAAGCGTGAAGGTGGCAAAGGAGAGTAAAAAGGTGGTAGTATCAATGCATTGCAGATCCCGGTGAGTCTCAAACGTTGTTAATGGGGAATAAGCTGGAAAAATAGTGGTGATGAGTGTAGTATGCTTCAAATTGAGATCATGAAGTAGCAATGATTAGTAGTGATGGGGGTTATGGTATGAACATGGAAGTGAATAGCTACTTCAGGGCAGACAATTGTGTCTTTCATCTTTTTATTGGTGGCATATTGGTGGTGCTCGGTGGCTAACCAAAAGGCTGGTGATTCGAACCCACCAGCCACATCACAGGAGAAAAGACCTGGTGATCTGCTCCTGTAAAAATTACAGCCTATCTTGGGGAACATCTAGCTCAACTGGCATAACACGGTTGATAAAGAAAATGTTCTGTATTCCACCTTGGAGAGTGGTGTCTGGGGTCTTAAAAGCCTGTGAGAAGCCATCTAAGATACTCCACTGGTCTCATCCCTTTGGGAGCAAGGGAGAAGGAAGAAAACAAGATACAAGGGAAAGATTAGTCCAAAGGACTAGTGGACCACAACTACCATGGCCTCCGCCAGACTGAGTCCAGTACAACTAGATGGTGCCTGGCTACCACCACTGACTCCTCTTACCGGGATAACAACAGAGGGTCCTGGACAGAGCTGGAGAAAAATGTAGAACAAAATTCTAACTCACAAAAAAAGACCAGAATTACTGGCCTGACAGAGACTGGAGAAACCCCGAGAGTATGGCCCCCAGACACCCTTTTAGCTCAGTAATGAAGCCACTCCTGAGGTTCACCCTTCAGCCAAAGATTAGACAGCCCCATAAAACAAAACGAGACTAATGAGGCACAACAGTCCAGGGACAAGGACTAGAAGGCAGGAGGGGACAGGAAAGCTGGTAATAGGGAACCCCTGGTTGAGACGGGACAGTGTTGACATGTACAATATGTGTACTGTTTAAATACAAACTATTTGTTCTGTAAACCTTCATGTAAAGTACAAAAATAAATAAATAAATAAATTTTAAAAAAGATTACAGCCTAGGATACCCTATGGGACAGTTCTACTCTGTCCCATTGGGTCGCTATGAGTCGGAATCAACTCAACAGCACACAGCAACAACAATACCACCTCAGCTTGACAGATAGTCAATAAATTTTTCTGAATGAAAGCAGGGGAAAAGTTAACTATCAGGACAGAGGGAAGGTGGTGAGAGTTGTGGAGGTGTTGTAAGGAGGTGCTGAGATAATAGCAACTGCTTTTGTCCTTACAGTTTTGGGTTGCACAGGACAGAGACAGTCAGTCTAGCTCAAGTAAAGGGAAGTTTTTTAAAGTTATAGACCTCATTAAATGCAATGAATGGGGACATAAGATACATTTGGGTCTCATAAGAACAAAAATTCCACGAGGAACTGAGGCTGCCCTCAATCCTTTGAGGACTGCATGGGCTCTCATATCTGCTCCCGGTGGGGCTGATTTTTCCCTGCTTTCCCCACAAATCAGTCTCCTCTCCAACATGGTCACCTCAGGTCCCAAGTGGATGTGACCTTTTGGTTTCACTCTCCACATCTAGTTGCCTTATTTTCTTAGTGTTTCTGTTTCCAAGAGAGGAACACCATAGGCCTGGATTGTGTCAGGTGATGCCAAAGCCATGGTCGGGACAGTGGGGGGCTGTGTGTGTGATGAGGTACTGACATGGCCATTTAGCCCCAACCTTTCATCAGAGTCTCTGGAGGAGAACAGTTCTTGGGAAGGAGGCTGTATAGGTCAGGAAACTGCAAACAAGTCATCTATACTCTTTGTGAGGGAGGGAATCGGGCATGGAAAAGCAGTACCTATTGTACTGAGCACAAATATTCCTGCCTTTATTAGAAAATACATTTTAACCTCTATAATTTTATCTTTTGTTTCAGCATAAATTTTAACTCTAATCCTATTATCAACTAGTAATTTTGCTGGTTACCATTGAATTAATATTAGCAAGTCTTTATAAACTTCTTTTCATTTCCTCCTATCAAGGCTATTTGTTCATATTCTGACCTAAGCAGTTAGTTGCTAATAGAACATACAAGAATAAATTATTCTCGGTAAAGTATTTTAAAATAAAAACACTTCTTTCATAGCTCGCAGGAATACTGATTAAGCAGACACTATAAGGATTGCTTGGAAAATAGCTTCATGAGACATCAAAAATCTTCCAAAACGAGTGGGAAAATGTTCTTATTACTATTTAAAAAAAAAAACAAAAAATACTCGTTGCCGTTGAGTTGATTCTGACTTGTAGCAACGCTATATGACAGAGTAGACCTGCCTCATAGTGTTTCCAAGGAGTGGCTGGTGGATTCGAACTGCCAACCTTTTGGGTAGCAGCCAAACGCTTAACCACTGCACCACCAGGGGTCCTATTAGCATTTTGGAGGGGCCTTACTCCTCGTGGAAACCCTGGTGGTGTAGTGGTTAAGAGCTATGGCTGCTAACCAAAAGGTCTGCAGTTTGAATCCACCAGGCGCTCCTTGGAAACTCTACAAGGCAGTTCTAGTCTGTCCTATAGGGTCGCTATGAGTTGAAATCAACTCAATGGCAATAGGTTTGGTTTCTTTTTTGTTTGTTTACTCCTCGTATATTTAGCACCAAGAACATCTCCCATCAGATTGATTTGCCTGTATACTGATCTCTATTCCTTGCTAGAATGTAAACCTTTAAAGGGCAAGAACCTTATTTATCTTGTTTGCGTTTGTATAACCAGTGGCTAAATAGCACAACCATGGGCTCATTGAGAACCTTAATGATATTATATAAGTGCTTGCTGAATAAAGGAATGAAGGAGGTGGGAGTGGAAATGTGTATATACATTGTTAATCATGTTTAAGCAAGCTGAGCCAGCTTCTCAAACTGTTCCATGTATCATTGAGAGGACAGTTCTGTTACAGGTGCTGATTCCTGAGCTACACCTTAGGAAGGGCTATTATTTGTGTGTGTGTGTGTGTGTGTGTGTATGTGTGTCTGAAGTGAACACTGACAGTGTGATGCTTACTGCACAAAATAAAGAGATCAAACTTAATCACCGTCTGGTGTAAAACAGCTGTTGCCTGGGCTGTTCAGTGCCCAAGGTAGTTAGTTATTTCTCTGGCCTGCATGGATGCTTCCAAAATGATTCTCTCACAGCATGTGTTCTGGCATTCCATCTGAACACAGGGAAACCTGGAGCCAAGGACCTATTAGTGCCTGAAGTCTGGAATGTGCCACATTGATCATCCCTTCTCTGAGCTGACACTGTTTTGAAGCTGCCTGAGAACCAGGGGAACAAGTCTGCTGCCAAACCCATCTGGTTTTGATCCCATTGCACTTAATGAATCAAAACATTATTTTAGAGACAGTTTATTTTTTAAATTATTCCAGAAGTCCATTGAGTGCTCTAAATGTGGATGAACCAAAAAAAAGTGTTTTATGCAGTCACCATAGAGACCTTCTGAAGATGTATAGTGTGTTATCATCATGTTTTATACACTCTCACTAAAGACTTCCTATGGGATTGAGCTATAGTTTCCATCTAAGTTCCTGGTTTCCAAATACCCTAACCCATCAAATGACCTTTAATTAGCAATTCAAAAATAGACTGGGATATCTGGTTGTAGCCCTATAAATCAATGACCTTTGCTTTTTATTTGAAGATATATTCAAATCTCTACAAACTGACTACTGGTTTTAAGAAAATTAAAATGTTTCCACTAGGTTTTTTTTTTGTTTTTTTTTTTAAATTAGAAGCCAATTAATAGAGAATAAGAGAGAGCAGGAAAAATTGCATATATTGAATATCTGCTACATATTAGACACTATTTTAAGTCATGTCTTATTCCGGTGGCACAGTGGTTAAGAGCTCAGCCGTTAACCAAAAGGACGGCAGTTCAATTCTGTCCTATAGGGTCACTATGAGTCGGAATCAACTGGATGACAACGGGTTTGGTTTTTTTGGTATCCAAAATCTTGTCATTTAGGCATATTATCAACTGTGTTTTACAGGTAAGAAAACTAGACTCAGAGAGATATGTGCTCAAGATGTCACCAATGGTAAATGGCAGAAGCAGGCTTTGAGGTCCTTCTGACTCCAAAGCTGTCACTCTTTTAACTAGTGCAATGGGCTGTTTGTTAACACCACCCTCTTTGTCTGTGGCATTATGAGTAATTCCAATGCTGCAGGAATGATGGTCTCCGAGGGTGGTGGGAGTGTGCTTTTCCTGAATTATTCTACAATCTTGAGCAAGGCCCCATCTTCTCTGCATCTCAGTTAGCCCCATGAAGTCACTCTGATCCTTGTTGCTTTGGAAGACTATTTTATTTTCATAAAAAACTATGAGTTTTCAAGAGAAAGGTGTCATTTAAGGTGCCCAATATCATCATTAGATAGTAATGAAAATAACTCAATTTTCTGTTATTCCCTTTAGCAATTGAATACTTTCCTGGTTCTTCTAAAGACATTCCAACGTGGCAGTATCATTTTCTTTTTTTTTTTATTATTTTTTAAATTTTCTTATTGTTGTACTTTAAGTGAAAGTTTACAATTCAAGTTAGTCTCTCATACAAAAATTTATACATACATTGTTATGTGACCCTAATTGTTCTCCCTATACCGTGATAGCACACTCCTCCTTTCCACCCCTGATTTCCCATGACCATTCAACCAGCTCCTAACCCTCTCTGCCTTCTCATCTCACCTCTGGACAGGAGCTGCCCATTTAGTCTCATGTACCTACTTGAGCTAAGAAGCACACTCTTCACAAGTATCATTTTATGGCCCATAGTTCAGTCTAATCTTTGTCTGAAGAGTTGGCCTTGGGAATGATTTTAGTTTTGGGCTAACAGAGAGTCCAGGGGCCATGTCTTCCAGGGTCCCTCCAGTCTCAATCAAACCATTAAGTCTGGTCTTTTTACTAGAATTTGAGTTCTGCATCCTACCTTTCTCCTGCTCCATCAGGGACTCTCTGTTGTGTTCCCTGTCAGGGTGGTCATTGTGGTAACCAGTCACCATCTAGTTCTTCTGGTCTCAGGCTGATGCAGTCTCTGGTTTATGTGGCCCTTTCTGTCTTTTGGGCTGATACTTTCCTTGTGTCTATGGTGTTCTTCATTCTCCTTTACTCCAGGTGGGTTGGGACCAATTGGTGCATCTTAGATGGCCACTCACTAGCTTTTAAGACCCCAGACGCCACTCACTAAAGTGGCATACAGAGCATTTTCTTAAAAAAACTTTGTTATGCCAATTCTCGCCCTGACAAGGAACACAACAGAGAGTCCCTGATGGAGCAGGAGAAAGGTGGGGTGCAGAACTCAAATTCTAGTAAAAAGACCAGACTTAATGGTTTCACTGAGACTGGAGGGACCCAGAAGACATGGCCCCCAGACTTT
>NW_004443995.1:7621675-7630315 GCF_000243295.1 Trichechus manatus latirostris
GCAGAACTCAAATTCTAGTAAAAAGACCAGACTTAATGGTCTGACTGAGACTGGAGGAACCCTGGAAAGCATGGCCCCCAGATTATCAGCCCAGAACTAAAACAATTTCCGAGGCCAACTCTTCGGACAAAGATTGGACTGGACTGCAGGACATAAAATGATACTTGTGAAGATTGTGCTTCTTAGCTCAGGTAGGTACATGAGACTAAATGGCAGCTTCTGTCCAGATGAGAAGGCAGAGAGGGTTAGGAGCTGGTTGAATGGACATGGGGAATCAGAGGTGGAAAGGAGGAGTGTGCTGTAACAGTATAGGGAGAGCAATTAGGGCCACATAACAATGTATGTATAAATTTTTGTATGAGAGACTAACTTGAAATGTAAACTTTCACTAAAACTACAACAGTAAACACATACACAAAAAAAAAAACCTGTTATGCCAGTTGACGTAGATGTTCCCTGAAAGCATGATCCCCAGACCCCTGCCCCTGCTACTTTGTCCCTCAAAGTGTTTGGTTGTATTCAGGAAACTTCTTAGCTTTGGTTTAGTCCAGTTATGCTGACTTCCCCTGTAGTGTGTGCTGTCCACACACCTTTCTTGACTTTAAACCACGTAGTATCCACTTGTTCTGTTTGAATGACTGCCTCTTGGTTTATGTACAGGTTCTGCATGAGCACAATTATATGTTCTGGAATTCCCATTCTTCACAGTGTTATCCAAAATTTGTTATGATCCGTGCAGTTGAATGCCTTTACGTAGTCAATAAAACACTGATAACCATCTTTCTGGTATTTTCTGCTTTCAGCCAAGATCCATCTGACATCAGCAATGATAGCCCTCATCCATAGTTTACATTAAGATTCAATCTTTATGCTTTATAGTCCTATGGATTTTGATAAATGCATAACGTCATATATCCACCATTACAGTTTCGTACAGAATAATTTCACTGCTCTTAAATTGCCCTGTTCATCCTCCCCCTCTTCTCCTAAACTCCTGAAAGCACTGATCTTTTCACTGTCTCTATAATTTTGCCTTTTCCAGAATGTAAGTTCTTCAGACTGGCTTCTTTCACTTAACGACCCTATAGGACACAGTAGAACTGGCCCCATAGGGTTTCCAAGGAGCCCCTGGTGGATTCGAACTGCCGACCTTTTGGTTAGCAGCTGTAGCTCTTAACCACTACACCACCAGGGTTTCCTTCCTACACTTAGCAATGTGTATTTAAGGTTCTCCATGACTTTTCATAGCTTGATAACTCCTTGCTTGTCTTTTTTTTTTTATTTATTTAAGTTTTTATAGTTTATTAAGCCTCTGGCAAAAAATCCACACAATCATTGCAGATCGAGTCACTGCAGAATCCTTAATCCTTCTTTTGCCAGCACCAACAATGTCCTTTGCAGGGCCCCCGACTTTCTTCATTCTGTTCTTGTGTTCCTTGCGCTGTTTTATTGAGGCCTTTTTCTTCTTGTACAGGCCATGTTTTGCAAGTTGTGTTTGGGTTCACTTTTCTTTGCATAACCCAAGTAATCGTAAATCATGCCAAAGCCAGTATTCTTACCACTACCAGAATGGGTTTAGAATCCAAACACAAAGATCACATTTGGTGTGATCTTGTACATTTTGGCTAATTTTTCCTGAATTTCTGTTTTAAGCACTGTTGCTTTCCTAGGGTGAAGGACATCAAATACTATTTGTTTCCACTGGAGTATTTGGTTGGTTATGGTAGTTACTGTGCCATTCATAATGGTGGTCTACCCTCAGGCAGCCAGGGAGGAAAAGAGCAACTCATTTTTTTTTTTTAAATCACTGAATAATACTCCATTGTATGGATATACCACAGTTTGTTTATGCTGTCCCTTTACTTTTAATCTGTAGTTTTTATTTACAGTGGATTTCTTGTAGACAAAATATACTTGATTCTTGTAGTTTTCTTCCTTTTTTTAAAATCCGCTCTGAAAGTCTGTCTTTTAATTGGTATGTTTAGATCATTCACATTTAAAGTGGTTATTGATATGGTTGATTGTAACTGATTTGTATTCATTGCATTTTTTAAAATCTTCCCCTATTTTTCTGCCTTTTCTGATTTTTATTGGGCCTTTTATATGATTCTATTTTCTCTTCTGTCTTAGCATATCAATTATACTTCTTTCAACTTTTTTTTTAGTGTCTATCCTAGAGTTTATAATATACATCTACAACTAATCTCAGTCTGCTTTCAAAATAACCCTATACTACTTCACAAGTAGTACATGTACCTGATAGAGTATTCTCAACTCCTTCTTCTTATCCCTAATAACCTCCTGCCATTAATTTCACTTACCTATATGTTTTAATAACCCATGTACATCATTGCTTTGAACAGTTATATGTTAGATTGGAATAAGAAAAGTAAAGATTTTATTTTACCTTGATTTATTCCTTCTCTGATGCTCTTCCTTTCTGTATGTAGAGCCAAGCTTTTGCGTATCATTTTCCTTCTCTCTAAAGAACTTATTTTAACATTTGTTAGAAGGCAGGTCTACTGGAGACAAATTCCCTCAGTTTTTGTTTGTCTGAGAAAGTCTTTATGTTTCCTTCACTTTTAAAGGATAATTTTGCGGGATACAAAATTTTAGGTTGGTGTTTTATTTCTTTCAATCCTTTAAATAGTTCATGCCACTCTTTTCATGCTTGCATATTTTCATGCTTGCATATAAGAATAAGTCCAATGTAATTCTTATCTTTATCCCTTGATACTTAAGGTACCCTCCCTGCACCCCAGCTTCTTTTGAGATTTTCTCTTTGTCTCTCTGCAGCTTAAATATGATATGCATAGGTGTAGATATTTTGGTATTTGTCAGCTTGTGTTCTCTGAGATTCTTGGATCTATGGTTTAGTGTTAGTTACTAATTTTGGAAAATTCTCAGCCATTATTACTTCAAATATTTCTTCTGCTTCTTTCTCTTTTCTCCTGGTATTCCCATTACGTGTATGTTGTGCCTTTGGTAATTGTTCCACAGTTCTTAGATATTCTGCCTCCCCCTGCCCCATTCTTTTTTCTCTTTGAATTTCAGTTTAGAAGGTTTTTATTTGACATATCTTTGAGCTCACTGATTCCTTTGTTGTGTCCAGTCTACTGATGAGGTCATCAAATGCATTCTTAAATTCTGTTAATGGTGTTTAGATTTGTTAGTATTTTTAAAATTCATTCTTAGAGTTTCCACCTATCTGCTTACATTACCTATCTGTTCTTGAATGTTGTTCACTTTTTCCATTATAGCCCTTAGCATATTAATCAGGATTATTTTAAATTCTTGGTCTCATGATTTCCAAATGTTTGCCACTTTTGAGTCTCATCTGATGCGTTCTTTGTCTCTTCAGATTGTGGGGTTTTTTTTTTGTTTGTTTGTTTGTTTTTTTGCCTTAGCATGCATTGTAATATATTATTGAAAGCCAGATGTGATGTATCATGAACTGAGGTAGATATTCCTTCAGTGTGAAGTCTTATGTTTATCTGGCTAGAGATTAGGCTGTGTTTACTGTTTGTTATAGATGTAGGTATCAAAGACTTCAACATTATCTAGTGTCCTTCTTTTCGTCTCCCCTTTTGATTTTGGGTTTCCCTGGAAACTCAAATAGAGTCTGAGCCTTCCAGTTCTTTCAGCTGTAATCCTATATTATTATCTAGGAGACCTCTTGATATGGTGGTCAAGTGTGGAGGGAGGGGAAGAGCTCTTTAATCCTGTGATTAGGTGTCAGTCATTTAGTGGACCTATGTCCCTAGACTGTGTCCTTCACAGGTGCTTCTCAGCTTTTTTTCCCACCTTAGATGACACAGGAAGGCTAGAGCACACTAGAGTTAGGTAATTTCACTTCCTTTTCTTATCCTTTCAGACAAATTTCTCGTGAAGTTTTTTCCATTGCCGGGTAGTCCTTTGTTGTGGAGAATGCTTTGACCATCATGACTCTTCCCCTCTTTACTTTGTGAACCTAGTGGGGCTCCTAGAGGTAAAAACTGTGTAAGCATGGGTGCTTCCATTAGACCAGGCCTCCAAGAGTTTTTAATTCTCAACCTAGTCCATGCTTAGCCTCCAGGAATTTGTTGAAGTCACCATTTAAGTGTTCTTACTGACTTCAGCAACTTCTACTTCAGGTGAGCTGATCTGTATTCTTTGTATTTGCCTGTGTCTCCAGTTATTGGTGTAGCTGTTTGTCCTGTCAAATCAGTTTTCTGATAGGTCTTAGGAAAGTCATTTTCAACTTAGTCAGCTTTTTCTTGTTAGGAGGGTGGGAGTAATAATTTATAAGCTGTTTGTATCTTGGAGTGGTAACTGGAAGTACCATTGCAGCTAATTTTATTTACTGATAAGCATAATTACGTTTTAAAAAACGTTTTATGCTATCAGCAGTAAAACCAAATGAGTACATGGCTTTTTATTTATTCCTACAGAAATTAAAAAAAAAAAATTTATTGTGTTTTCAGTGAAGGTTCACATCGCAGTTTTAGATTCCTACTCAACAATTTCTATGCAGATTGTTCAGTGACATTGGTTAGATTCTTCACAGTGTGTGAACATTCTCAGTATTTCCACTCTGGTTGCTCCATTTCCATTAATCTAGTTTCCCGTCTCCCTTACATTCTCATCTCTGTTTTAAAGTAATTATTGACCATCTGTTCTTATATAGATGATTTTTTTTAAAGGAGCACAGTACTCACAGGTGGTATTCTTTGTTTTGTGAGCCAATCTGATATTTAGTTAACAGGTGACCTCAGGGGCTAGTTTCAATTTGAGGTTTAAAGAATATCTCAGGGCTGTAGTCTCAGGGAGTCCTCCATTCTGAACTGATCCAATAAATCTTTTTTTTTAAGGAATTGAGGTTCTGGTCCACATTTTTCTCCTGTTATATCAAGGTCCACTTATTGTCTTCCTGGTCAGTCAGTAGTGGTAGCCAGGCACCATCTACTTCTGGTCTCAGGGTAGGTAAGGCCATGGTTTGTGTAGACTGTTAGTCCTGTAGACTGGTTTCTTCTTTGAATCTTTGGTTTCCTTGTTTCTCTTTTTCTCTGGATGAATAGAGACCAATAGTTGTATCTTAGATGGCCACTTGCATGCTATTAAGACCCCAGACATTACTCACCAAACTAGGATGTAGAACATAAACTTTATAAATTATGTTATGCCAATTGATCAGGATGTCCCACGAAATTACAGGCCCAATCCTTCAAACCCAGGAAACTAACGGTTATGTCTAAGGTGTATCCATAAATGTGTCCCCCTCCTACAGATATTTTATTAACAATACAGATTATGATATTTGGACCACTTTTCCCCTTGCAAAAGGAATGTTCTTACTCTCAAAGTGTTGATTTTCATTGTTACAAGAGGTTGCATTCCTTTTGCGTTTGGCCGCCTAGTTTTGTTTTCTTGAACCTGGAAATAATTTCACCTCTTCTATATTTGTCCTGTATTTGTAGCCCTGAAATAAATGTTCCTCCCATAAGGAAGTATTTGCGTTGCCCAAAGGAGCCACTTCTGTGTCTGTGGAGGGAGGATTGGTAACAAATAGACCTTGCATTTACACCTCCATACTATGAACATATTCCAGAGTGATGTCTATTCATGGATGATAATGGAAGTCTAATTAGATATGCCACACTTAATAAACTCTCTGCATCTGCTTAAGAATTCAGAGTCCAAAGATTAAAAATGAAAGTCTGGTTCTCATATTGAATCCTCATTTCCTATTTTGTAAAGTGGAGATGATAAAAAAATAACTCTGTGACGATATTGTTATGAGGACCAAATGAATTTGTGTATGAAAACACAATGTAACCTATAAAATACAAGACAAATTATTAATGACTCATTGAAGGAGTCATGAGAACATATATGCTTATCTAGAAAAGCTATTGGCTATATATCAGTGTAAAGCAATTACAAAGTACTTTTGTAAAAAAAAATTTTTTTTCTTGGAAATATGAGTAGGTTGAATGAGCTGTCTTTCTTTACTTCCTTACAGTCAACAGATTATAGTCAAACATTAGTTTTGGTAGGCAGTCTAACGCTTAGTATGATACATTTACCTGGTGGTTATCTGAAAACTAGTGGTCTAGTTTTATGTAACTGTGGACAAGCTAGACTGATGTCCAAGTGTATCATATGGTTTTAGAGTTTAGTGTATCATATGGTTTTAAAGAGTTAATAAAACAGTAAGTACTTAATTAGCTGCTAGGGAATGACTGTGAGAAATGTTTTTGGCATCCAATATACTAGGAGATAGCATTTTTTGCAGAAGTGTCTTAATTAGGAATGGGGCCAGGTTCCATTCTTTCCATCCTTTATTTCACCTTGGTTCTTGCTTCTGCAACAAGTCAAAAAACTGGTCAGCTTTCCAGTCCAGAGGTTTGTGATTGGCTGCAAAAGTGTCAGATTTCTGTTCTGTCTGGTTGTTAATACCATTGGCAAGTCTGTATAGATAATAAATAAAAAAAAGTGTCAAACCCGTTTGAAAGCAAGCAACATGTCATGGTTTGGAGAGCATCCCTGTCCTTTCAAGTGGACTTAGTTTTAGACATGGGAAGAATCTGACTCCTAATGCAAGGTGAAAAAATTTATCAAGGTATTTGAAACAGTTTACCTAAAACAAATAATGGTGTGAATTGTGAGGAAAGCTGTGAACTGGTGAGAAAACAAACAGAGAAATAATCATTTACAAATAGCTGTTTACCTCACCTGAAAATGATCCTAATCATGAATTTGCATTTCTTTAAAGCCTTTCTGTTGGTGATAATAATCCTATCCCTATTTCTCAAAAGGCAATTATCACATAAAATGGTTTATAATAGAAGTGTTATTACTTTCCTGGTGTTCAGCATGTAAGATTTTTATTGGTATACTTGTCTTTTTTTTTTTTTTCCTAAGCACCTGCAATTATATTTACATTCTGACAAAATACAGTAGAGGTGGCACTTAAATATCCAAGTTCCTGTCTACGATCCTAAGCAATTTTGCGGTCTTTTCAGATCTACCAGTTTTCTCTAACAATTTCAAGTGCAATTAAAGCAAAGAAGTATAATTTGTAAAGTTTTATAAAGAATTTTTCTCTTTGGTTTTAGTGCTCTGTAGCATTATAATAACTTGCTTTATAATTAGTGTGGCAGATCTGGGATTAGCCCAAGATAAGAGAAACCACAGTAGCAAGGTTTTAAGATCTTAGCTTTGAATGTGGGAAAAATTCCGACTGTGCAAGTGTAAAGAACAGAGGGGTGAGGTGCTGGCATTTGTGATCAATAATTTTGAATGATTGGTCAGGTAGGTTGTTGATGGTAGTGCACTGAATTACCTTAGTAATGACAATTTGTAAGATCCGGGAAGTGGGAAACATCACACAAATTCTCTTCCTGGTTCCAGGAAGGACTGTGATGTATTTTACTAAGAAAAGGTAATGAAATATGTAGGAGATACCCCAACAGTTGCACTCATCCAATAATCACACACTTGGTAAGCATCTTCACAGGGTCTGTGAAGGGTCTGGGATTGCCCCCTATTTACAAGCTAACAAAGGAGCCTACCACAACTTTCATGGATACTGGCAGAAGACCAAAGATCCTTTTTTTTTCTTCATTTTTTTAAAATTGTACTTCAGATGAAGGTTTACAGAACAAGTAGTTTCTCATTAAACAGTACGCATATTGTTTTATGACATTGATTAACAACCCCATGACATGTCAACACTCTCCCTTCTTGACCTTGGGTTCCCTATTACCAGCTTTCCTGTCCCCTCCTGCCTTCTAGTCCTTGTCCCTGGTCTTTTGTGCCCCATTAGTCTCATTTTGTTTTATGCGGCTGTTTAACTTTGGCTGAAGAATGAACCTCGGGAATGAATTCATTACTGAGCTAAAAGGGTGTCTGGGGCCCATAGCCTCGGGATTTCTCCAGTCTCTGTCAGGCCATTAAGTCTGGTCTTTTCTTGTGAGTTAGAATTTTCTTCGACATTTTTCTCCAGCTCTGTCTGAGACCCTTTGTTGTGATCCCTGACAGAGTAGTCAGTGGTGGTAGTCGGGTACCATCTAGTTGTACTGCACTCAGTCTGGTGGAGGCTTTGGTAGTTGTGATCCATTAGTCCTTTGGACTAATCTTTTCCCTGTATCTTGTTTTCTTCATTCTCCCTTGCTCCAGAAGGGATGAGACCAGTGGAGTATCTTAGATGTCTGATCACAGGCTTTTAAGACTCCAGCCGCTACTCACCAAGGTAGAATGTAGAACATTTTCTTTATAAACTGTGTGATGCCAATTGAGCTAGAAGTTCCCCAAAACCATGGCCCCCACAGCCCTCAGCCCAGCAATTCAGTCTCTCAGGGAGTTTGGATGTGCCTATGGAGTTTCCATGACCTTTCCTTGTGCAGGTTGTGCTGAATTCTCTAGTACTGTGTACTGTCTTGACCTTTACCAAAGTTATCACTTATCTACTGTCTATTTAGTATTCCCTCCTACCCTTCCCCTCCCTCATAACCATCAAAGATTGTTTCTTTTCATGTGTAAACCTTTTCATGAGTTGTTACAGTAGTGGTCTCATACAATATTTGTCCTTTTGTGATTGACTTATTTCACTCAGCATAATGTCCTCCAGTTTCATCCATGTTATGAGATGCTTCACAG
>NW_004443995.1:7631721-7647931 GCF_000243295.1 Trichechus manatus latirostris
TCCATGAATTTGTCTGCCTTTTCCATGAATTTGTCTATTTTTTCCTCATTTTTGTCTGTTTTTTGCTTCAACTCTTGGATAATTCTGAATATTAGAAATTTGAATTCCCTATCATTTAGGGCTAGTGCCTTTTCTTCAACTGGATGGTCATCTGATGTTTTATTTTGGATGCCTACTGGAACCATCCTGTCCTGTTTTTGTAAATGTTTTGATATTGTCTGCTGCCTTTGGGGCATTCAGTGGTTATTGTCCTCATTTATTGATTGTAGATTTGTTTTTCTCGTCCTGATTTTTTGTTTTATTTGGTTACGTCTGAGTAGGCGGGCTGTGTGTTCTTTGTTGTTTGCTCGTCTGTGGGCACGATGCTTTTCACCTCCTTCTCCAATTGGCAGGGTCAGTCACTCAGGTATGGTACAGCAGGGCACGTCCAGCTGAAGGGAGTTGCTGGGGTTGGTTTTTTGTGGCACGTACCAAGGCTGACAGTGCAGACCAGGAATCAGTGCAGGTTAGGTTCCAGTAGGCCATGCCTTTGCCGCTTGGGAGTGTGATGTTCAGCACACAGTGCAGGTAGGCAGGAAGGAGGGGGTAGATTGTGATCTGTGGAGCTAAAATGATTATGGGTAAGAAGAGAGAGAGGCGAGGGGAACAGGAGCCAAAAACATACACACAAACAAAAAATAGTGCTAAGCAAGCTTGCTATTGAAGTGGAGAGAAGAGAGACTGAGAAATGGGGAAAAACAAAAATGAAAAAAAAGAAAAAAGGTAAAAGAAAAAAATGAATAAATCGAGAAACTAGAAATGAAGAAAGAAAAAGTGAATAAGAGAGAGAAGAAAACTAAAAAAGAAATGAAAAAGAAAACAAAAACAAACAAATAAATCCAAAAAAAAAAAGAAAAAAGAAATGCCCCCAGGGATGTCCCTGTGTGTCTGCACAGAGTAAGGGACTAGCTTCCAAACCACATGGTACTGCCTGGCTAGAAGGGGCTCCCAAGCCGAGAAAAGAAAAAGAAAACAAACAAATCAAAACAGAACATATCAGACCAAACAAACAAAAAAGCCCCGGGGGTCCCTCCAGCATGGCGGCTGAGCCGAGAAGCAGTTTCACAGTCGAGTGGTGTTTTGCAGTCTTTCAGGAAGAAGCAAAGATGGCGCACGGAGCCAGGTATTTGAGAGAAAGGAGGGAGAGGTGGTGTGAGGTAAGGAAGAAATCTAAAGAAGCAGAAAAAAGCAACACCAGCAGCCAACAAATGGCACTCAGGGAGCTGTCCAGTGCAGGCAGGTGGAATCCAAGGGCACTGGGGGGAAGCTCGTGCTTCCCAGCCAATAGACTGTGGCTGCAGGAAGCAGAGGAGGCTGAGCTGGGGTGAAGAAGGGTAGGGGGTGGGAAAGCCTATATTGCTGTTTACCGGTTGTTCTATCTCCTGCTGGAAGTTCTGTGAAGCTGCTTTCTCATACCTCCTGTTCGCTGATCTCTGATAGGAGTCCAAGATGGCGGATCCGTGCTGCGGTAGCTGATGGGGTCCCTGCATGTATCTCTCCACGCACTGTGTTCTTGGTCAGTTTCTTACTCCACTGTGTGCTTGACTGAGTTCTTTATATTTTCATTTGCTGCTTAGGGTTTCAGGATTGACATGTGACTCTGTTTAATTAGTTTTTTCTAATCTTTGCTGCAGAGGGACGGTGTGGTGCTTCTGACTATAGCGCCATGTTGCCCGGAAGTCCCTCCTTTGCCCATTTTTTAATTGGATTATTTGTCTTTTTGTTGTAGAGGTGTTGGATTTTCTTGTAGATTTTAGAGATTAGACCTTTGTCAGACTTGCAGTGTCCAAAATTTTTTTCCTAGTCTGTATGTTCTTTTTTGCTTTTAGACCCAAGACTCTTGTGTCAGAGACAAAGGACTTTATTACTTACACACACCAAACAGGCTGGGCTTCATGTTCATGTCAGTTCCCCTTACCCATAAGTCCCATGAGGGCAATATGGAGGTACCTAGATGGATGCTGTAAAAGTAGGCTTGTGTTACAGCTGAGGGACATGAGCTTGGGGAATCTATTGCCTTTAGGGTAAGCTTGCTCCTTATCCCAGAGGGAGATGTTAATTCATCCATCACGGTTGTTGTTGTTAGCTGCCGTTAAGTCGGCCCCCCACTCGTAGTGACCCCATGTGCAATGGGATTTGACTGTTGTGATCCATAGAGTATTCATTGGCTGATTTTTGAGAATAGACCTTCCTACTCTGTCTTAGTCTGGAAGCTCCACTGAAATCTGTTCAGCATTAAAGCAACACTGAAGCCTCCACTGACAGACAAATGTTTGCTGCGCTTAAGGTTTATTGGAGGTGCATTGGCTGGGAACTGAATCTGGATCTCCCACATGGAAGGTGAGAATTCTACTACTGAAGCAGTACTGTCCTCCCCTCAGGATTACTTGCTGCAAATACAACCCTGAGAAATGGCCTAGTTATAGAGTGGCTTGAGCCTTGAATTCTTGGCAAACTCAGTATGATTGTCAGAGATGCTCAGTGACTGTGGTAGATTGCCTTTTTTAACAGTAAGGAACTCAAGAAAATTATCTTATAAGCTATATAGGTCTATTGTAACATACATAAACTCTACGCACATATATTTATCGTTTTAAACCATTATTATTCTCTCTTTTTTGCAAATGAGGAAGTTGAGGCTCAGTGCAGTTAAACAAGAAGCTAAAATCAAAAAGTAAATGGTACAGCAGGCACTACAACACAGCGTTCTTAATTCATAGCCTAATGTTATTGCCATTAGACTTTTTGCATCACTGCTAAAGGATTTTCAGGCCATCTTGGCTCTGTTTTAGTGAGGTACTTTTCCATTATTTTATTTACTGTTGTCTACACTTCAGGAAATGAGAACTCCTTTTGCTCATCTACTACTGCATTTTAATTCTGTTGATCTGCTGTGTTCCTAAATCTTTTCCTTCCTTTAGCTTAGGAAATCTGTTTCTTTCTAAAGGCTTGTAGCTTCATAGAGTTGTAGGAAATAGGGTGAAATCAATGAAATTGCCTGTTATCATAGTTTCAGAGTTGTAGAGATAAAATGTACATTAGACACTATTTGATCTAACTACCCAACTCCGTTTTACAAATAAGAAAGTGGAGATCCACAGAGCCTCAGTGAATTGCTGCTCAAGGTCATGGGTCTCAGTGGTAAAAACAACACCAGAATCTGGTTTTATTTGCATCGAAAATTCAGTGTTCTTGTCACTACACTATGCTGCATTCTGAAAGAAAAAGAATTCTAGGATATTGGTAAAAGCTTAGTGGCTTTTCATTATGTGTTCTAAAGTTAGGTTTAGTAGCAATAGTACTGTTTTTCAGACACAGGGTAATCAATCTAGCTATTGAAATGATAATTATAGTTATTTTAAATCGAGGGGTACAAACTCAGATGCTCTTCTAAGCCCAGCAGAGAGTATACATGTGTGAAGTAGCTGGTGTGGTCAGTGAGAGGAATGGAGTCTGGTAAAGTGGAGAAAGCTCACCCATCTAGTCACTTCTGATTCAACGTTTCTTGAACAATGTATGCTCCTTCAATCCATGTCTGCCTCTGGATTTGGCTGCTTTTGCAAGACCTGCCTTGAAGAACATGATTTTAAAAGATTTGCTGTATCCTTAAATGTGATTTTGCCACTTAGACTTTTATAGCTAAATAGGATATTAGTTGTCAACTGCTGTAACTCCATCATTATGCTGAAAGGGAACAAAGGAGATTTTGTGACTTGCTCAAGTCCACAAAGCTAGTTCATGACACCTACTGTGACTAAAAGCAGATTTCCAGACTCCTCGTTCCCTGTGTTCTTTCTACTTCATCTTGAAACTTAAAAAAAAAAAAAAAGAAGAAGAAGAAGAAGAAAATTCAATTTTGCAATGAAAAGCAAGGGGAAAATCACGGTTGACATGCAGCAACATATTTGGCAGATAACTTCTTAGGCACCAATCAAGAATTTGTTATTGAGTGTATTTACCATATGCCCATGGTAAGTGGCATGGAGCATACAAAGATATATAAGACCTTCTGTTTGTGTTTGTTTTTCTCCTCTTTAGTTAAGGAAGTCAAAACTAATATTGGAGAATAACTAAATGCTAGATTCTTTGGAATTGACTTCAAGAATAATAAAAGTTCAGCAAAAGGAGATTATTGTGGACTTAAAGGTCATAATTCTCCATATTCCAACAGTTATCTTTAGTAGCATATTTAAGAAAACCGTGTTAGGGCCAAAGCAATATGGTATTTGCTGGAGGATGCCAATATTAGAGTTGTGTGTGTGTGTGTGTGTGTCTGTGTTAGAGAGATGAATTGGAATTTTATGTTAAATTGTATCCATTGATATCTTAAATGTCTCTTTGGCCCCTGTTTTGGAATTTATGGCAAGTGCCAAAATAGATTTAAAGATATAGCAACTACAGGTTGTGCTGGGTAGAGGGCAATATCTATCGTATGATTAGTGTGTTCTAAGAAATACCTTTTTTTTTTAACCTGTGGTCTTCTATGTCTTTTGATTTACATTTTGTTTTCACAACAATTAAAGTTCTGTTTTCATACTCTGTAATACTTTAGTGAGCCTTACCCTAGTAGTTTTATAGTGGTAAGAAATTCCTCTCATATGCCTATTTCTTAGCATTGGTGTCCCTGGCAGATCTGTTCCTTCTGCCTTCTTTCTCTCCATCTCATATACTCAGTCTTACTGCTCTGTCTGCAGGGCTCTTCCTCCATAGATGCCTGGAAATTGATTATAGTCTGGGGATTGGCAAACATTTCCTATAAAGGATCAGGCGGTAACTATTTTTTGGCTTTGTGGTCTCTGTTACAAATTACTTGTCTCTGCCTTCGTAGCTCAAAAGCAG
Source organism: Trichechus manatus latirostris (assembly GCF_000243295.1). Taxonomy (NCBI): domain Eukaryota; kingdom Metazoa; phylum Chordata; class Mammalia; order Sirenia; family Trichechidae; genus Trichechus; species Trichechus manatus. Next base: position 7,636,600 of record NW_004443995.1, read on the forward strand.
CCATGGACAATAAGTAAACAAATAAGTGTGTATGTTCCAATGCAACTTGATTTACAGAAAACAGGTGGTGGGTTGGATTTGACCCTAGCCATGGTTTCCAAACCGTGCTTTAATCATTGGTATCAAAATAAGGAGTGCTTACTCTAAGGGTTGAGCAAGACGATTCCTTATTATACAGGAAGACACTTCTATTTATATTTTCTTATATAACTTCCATCTATAATGTGCATTTTTGTTTTATAATGTGCATAATATACTAATAACGTAGAATATGAATATAGTTTGTGGATAAACAACTATTCATATATTGGAGCACCTGCTCAAAATTTTTTGTACTGATAGTGATGTACAAAAGAAAAAGATTAAGAATTGAAGACTCCTGCTACAACTTTTCACATTCTTCACAAAGGCTACACATTTGGAAATACACCTCTCTTGTGCTTATACAAGAGAAAGGCATTATTGGTATTGTGAGTAGTGAATATGGAATTGTGGAATAGGGAAAGGATGCTAGCGAATGTTCTATCTTATGAATTCTCTGTTTCTCTTCCTAACATTTTTATTAGAATTGTTTCAGCTGGTAAACTTTTGACCATTAGCCCATTTTCCCTTATCACATTTTCCTTATGACAATGTTATATTAGAGAACATTCTGAATTTTTACTTCTAAGTATTGTTAAAATCATATCTTGCTGTTTATAATAGAGTATTATTCTATCATTTTATTGATGTTTCAGGCCATATATTGTATAGTTCTTGCTAACCCCACAATATCTGACAGAAAGTTTGATACGCAAAGAGCAACATGTTCATAACCAAATAAGAAGTAAAGAAAACGCTCAACTGCAGACCCTTTTTAGAGACCCCAGTTTGAGTCGTTGGCCTACTGTCTAGGGCAGTGCATCCCTCCCTTAGCTTGAAGTTGTGACACTTGCGAAGTTTTGCATGTATGTTGAGATCCATACCTTCCACTCCCCATCTACTCCTAAAATTGCCACTGGGAAGTATTAATTTGTAACTGTTACATGAATGATAGTTAATTTTATTTTGAGAACTTTTTGTTAATTCCATGAGACCGTTTGATACAATTTCAGATACTTTGGGGCTGTTGTCAATCCAGAGTCAAGATGACCAATATAGGTAACCATCAGAGGATTTACAATTTAAGATGAATCAAAGCCTTTTTAGTAGTGTAACGTACTATTGCTTTCTAGCAGTCTACTTTTCATCCTTACAATAGAGAAGTTGCATGTTTTAAATCTCTTTGTTGTTCCTAACCATTTAGTTCTTGTGCTTGTATTTAAAGAGAAAACTGTAAGTGTAAAATCTAATTAATAGAGACAGTTTTACATTTTTGGTGTGGACTTCTCAAGTTAGAATTTCGGTTAAGTTGAGAATGCAAAACAGACCATGCTAACATGCTGCCTTGATCCGCTTTTCTTGTGTCCATTTTGTGGCAGTTAGGCCCTGTTTGCATACACTCACTTTCAGGATTACGCTGAATTCCTGTCAGAGTGTTTGAAACTGGAGTAGACCCTGTGAACCTTTAGTAGTGCTGTTAGCATGATTAGTGTTTGTTTCTCTCAGTACTAAATCCCTCAGATAGAAAAGTTACTCTCTTCCTTTCCAGTAATTAGTTTTAATCTTTCAGAAAGCCCAAATTACAAGCATAAATTTTCTTTTCCTGTAGTTGTTGTTAGTTGCTGTCAAGTGGATGACAACTCACGGCGACCCACGTGTGCAGAGTAGAACTGCTCCATGGGGTTTTCAAGGCTATAACCTTTCAGAAGCAGATCTCCAGGCCTCTGGGTGGCTTCCAGGTGCCTCTGGCTGGATTTGAACAGCCAACCTTTCTGCTAGTAATTCTGCTCTTAACCGTTTGCACCTCCCAGGGACTCCTTTCTCTTCCTAAGAGAGAAAATTGTTTTAAACTGTCTGAGGAAAATAATTTCAGATATTAATAACCAATTCAGAGCATGCCTAAAAAGTTTGAGTTTTCATATGGATTTGCTTATTTCTCTATTTGCTTTTTTTTTTTTTTTTTTCATACTCACCCATTGACTCTCGGTTTCTATTTGTAATGAAACACACCAGGCGTTTGAACTTGTAGAGGCATCTTGTAGAGTTAGGAGGCTAAAGAGAGGAAGAAGATGAATCCTTACTTAGTGCTTGGTTTGTGTTAGGTGCTATTCTAGACACTTCTAGGTGAAGAGCTTTTTTTTTAGTGGGCCTTAACATGGACTGGTGTATGGGTGACTCTGGGTGTTGCAGGGGCCCTGGTGATGCAGTGGTTAAGAGCCACAGCATACTACAGCTGAGAACCAAAAACGTTGGCAGTTCAAATCCACCAGCTGCTCCTTGGAAACCCTGTGGAGTGGTTCTACTCTGTCCTAAAGGGTCACTGTGAGTTGAAATTGACTCTACGGCAAGTTTTTTTTTTGGGGGGGTGCAAATGTTTAAGCACTCTACTGCTATCAGAGAGGTTGGAGGTTCAAACTCACCAGGAGTACCTTGGAAGACAGGCCTAGTGATCTCCTTCCAAAAGGTTAAAGCCTGGAAAACCCTGTGGAGCACAGTTCTACTCTGCACGTATGGGTGCACCATTTGTTGGCAACTAACAAAAACTTATATGTATTTATTTATTTTTATTTGTTTATTTTTGGTTGTCTACTGGACAGATTATGTTAATTAAAAATACATACAGTATTTGGGTGATCAAACGCCATACTGCTGTGAGTGTCTGTCCTTGTGTGTACAGAGCAACATGCTCGTAACAAAGAAGTAAAGAAAACATTCGACTGCAGACCCTTTTTAGAGTGATCAGTATATATGAGAAGAGTATAGGAAATCATCAGGTATGTTAGTGCTTTACAAAAACTGATGATAAAGTGCCTGTCATTGCTGTAAGTGTAGCTCAATATGCTGTTCAGTGTATGATTAATCCTAACACATTTATATTTGTGACAGATATAAGTCATTTTATCTTTGTTTAAATAGATTGACTTTATCACATTAAATTGAAACATGCATTAAGATACATACATAGAAATTGAAGCAGTGTTTATACTGGGTTAGATCACTTGACTTGATTGAGGCTTTTGGGTTTGTTATATTAGAGAATATGGGCAAGTTGTGAGGCTAGAAAAGATGTATGGTGTTTTCAATTTCCTTCCAATTATGGGTTCTTATCTACATTAATAAAAGTTTATATTTAAGGATCTAAGAACTGTATGTGGTGAGAAAAATAATTCTGTGCACTCATGCATCTGTAAAACATAAATTAGATTTTGATAAAAGTAAATCGATTCTTGATAAAATTCTGAATGTTAATGGGATAAAAATTCCCACCTGACCCTAATCATTTTCTATCCGTACCGTGTCTTTTTCAGTGATTATAAACTGACTTTTTTTTTTTTTTGGCACCCACATATAGCACATAACTGCAAAACATTTCAAACCTCAAAGTGACACAAACTGTGAAGTAAGAAATGGAAGTGGCAGAGCGTGTGAGATATATTGCATAGTAACTCAGTAACTCCGTGTGTGCATGCAAGAGAAATGACAACACCATTGCAAGATGCAACATGATTAATGCTACAGAAATAAATAAATGAAAGCAACCTTCATTTGCAAACACTCCCTAATGCCTTGACGTTACCACTTCCTATGTTTAGCAGCCCTGCCCTAGTAATTACACCCTTCTCATCCCATGAATATCTGCTCCCACGTTCTTGCTCTGTCAAAGCTGCTAAACGGTTATGATGAAGGGCTACGATATTTTAGGCTTCCGATGGAAGCTTGCTATTTTTTTTCCTAATACATAGATATAATTAGTTTTCATCATTACATTGATTTACGTGTATATCTGTCACCCACCTCCGATGATCACTCCCTTCTCAGGTTCAGACAATATTCCAGTTTGAGCCCACTGAGTTCTTTGCTCAAAATCGAATTCAGTGCCTACATTAGAGTTTTCTTATGCGTTTACAATCTTTTGTTATTTGTAATTCTAGTTTGTGTATTTGTCCTTTTTTGGGAAACATGTTAGGAGAGATTTGGGGTTATTACCAAGTCCCCTATATACTCAATTCTATGGGAAGGAAAGATAACACTAGGGCGCCCTGGTGATGTCCTTGGTGGAGAAGGGAGTCCGGTCAGGTGAAGCAAGTGTGGGTAATTTGTTTTGTCTCAGTGTAAAGCTAGAGAAACAATAAAAATACTGATGACAACAACAACAGTTCTCAACTTCCTGAGTGCTTATATACCCAGTGTTCTATATGCATTTATTTATTTTTTAATCATAGCATTTTTTAATAACTTTATTTTTTAGAGAAGTTCTAGGTTTATAGAAAAATTACGCAGCAAGTAGAGAGTTCCTCTGTCACCTCTGCACAGTCTCTCCTATTATTATCATTTTGCATTAGTGTAGTATATTTGTTGCAATTGATGAACCAGTGTTGATACATTGTTTAACTGAAGTCTTTAGTTTACATTAGAGTTCACTCTTTGTGTTGTACAGTTCTATGGACTTTGACAAATGCACAGTGTCATGTATTTACCATTTCAGTCTAACACAGAATCATTTCAGTGCCCTAAAAATGCCCTGTACTCCACCTATTCATTTCCCCCCTCCACTCCCTGAACCGTTGGCAACTACTGATCTTTTCACTAGCTCTATAGTTTTGCCTTTTCCAGAATGTCAGGTAGTTGGAATCGTACAGTAAGTAGCCTGGTTCCTTTCAGTTAGCAATTTTCATTTAAGGTTACTCCATGTCTTTTTGTGACTTGATAGGTCCTTTTCTTTTTTTTTTTTTTAATTCACTGAACAATAGTCCACTGTATAGATGTACCACAGTCTGTTTACATATTGAAGGATGTCTTAGTTATCCAGTACTGCTACAACAGAAATAAATGGGTGGCTTTAACAAACAGAAATTTATTTTATCACAGTTTAGGAGGCTAGAAATCTGAATTCAGGTTGCTGGCCTTAGGAGAAGGCTTTCTCTCTTTTGGCTCTGGAGGAAGGTCCTTGTCTCTTCTGAGCTTCTGTTCCTGGACAGTCTTCATGTGCTTGGCATCTCTCTTTCCCATCTCTCTCTACTCACTTATTTAATCTCTTTTTATATCTCAAAAGAGATTGACTCAAAATGCACCCTACACTAATCCTGCCTCATTAACATAACAAGGACAACCCATTCTCAAAAGGGATTATATCCACAGGCATAGAGGTTAGGATTTACAATACATATTTTTTGGGGACACAATTCAATCCATAACATTCCACCCTTTGGCTCCCCCAAAATTCATGTCCTTGCCACATGCAAAACACGTTCATCCCATCACATCATCCCAAAAGTCTTCAATCAACTCCAAGTCAAAAATCTCATCTTCTGAATCATCTAAATCAAATATGGGTGAGATTTTAGACGTATTTTATCCTGGGGCAAAATTCCTCTTCATCTATGAACCTGTGAAATCTAGAATACAGGTTATCTGTTTCCAAAGGACAATGGTGGAACAGGCACAAAGTAGACATTTCCATTACAAACGGGAGAAATTGGAGGGAAAGAAAGGATAACAGGCACCAAGCAAGTCCAAAACCCAGCAGAACAAATTATATTAGCTCTCAAAGCTTGAAAATTATCTTCTCTTCCCTGAGACCATCTAGGCAATGTCCCTGTCCTCCATATTCTGGGTGTTGGCCATGCTCTCTGGATTTTGGGTGGAGGTCCCTCAGCCCTGGGCTTCAACTCCGCCTTCTAGGTCCACTGGGACGGCAACTCTGCTCCCTCAGCTTTGGGCAACCCCATTCTCCTAGTCCATCTAAGTGGTGACCCCAGCCCCTTGGCCCAGCAGGCCCCGTTTTTCTGCCCATTGGGCATGGCAGCCTCGCCTCCTTAGCTTGGGTGGCAGCCCCATCTCCTGGCACACTTTAATGGCAGCCCCACACTCCAAACAAAGCTGGCGAAGATCCGACTCTTTGAAACCTGTTAGGCTGTGGCCCCACCCTTTGAGATCAAGGAGACTGTAGCCCCGCCTTTGGAAACCAAGAAGGCCCTGCTTCCCGTGCTCCTTCCAGCAGTTCTGCTGATCTCTGAGCTGCTCCACAGATGGTCCTTTTCTTTCCTTGGAGGACAACAGATTACCTCCTTTGGCCTATTTCTTGCCTGTAGAATTCCAAGAGGCAGACATTATTCTTTCCTTTCATTCTTTCTCTGTCCCCTTCAGTCTGAGCTGATGGGTTTTCTGCTGTGGTAGTTGGTTAGCTCCATCAGTCATAGGCTTAATCTCTTTAACAGTATTCTGCTCGTGGGCAATCTTCATGTGCTGTGCATCTCTCTTCCCCCTGTCTCTCTCTCTCTGCTCATTTGTTTAATCTCTTTTTATATCTCAAAAGAAATTGACTCAAGATGCACCTACACTAATCCTGCCTCATTAACATAATAAGGACAATCTATTCCCAAATGGAAATATAATCACAGGCATAGAGGTCAGGATTTACAATACATATTTTTGGGGAACATAATTCAATCTGTAACAAAGGGCATCTTGGTTGCTTCCAAGTTTTGGCAATTATGAATAAAGCTGCAGTTTTGTGAGTAGACATAAGTTTTTAATTCATTTGGGGAGATAACCATAAGGTAAGCCTATGTTTAGTTTTGTGAGAAACCACAAGACTGTCTTCCAAAGTGGTTGTACCATTTTTCATTTCCACTAGCAATGAATGAGGGTTCATGTTGCTCCACATACTCACCAACAATTGGTCCTGTGTTTTGAAATTTAGTCATTCTAATAGATGTATATTTGGTATCTCATTGTTGTTTTAATATATGCATTTCTTTTATAACTTTTTTAACACATAAAAATATAATTTTAAACACCATGCACCAGTTTTAAGAGTGAGGAAACTGAGGTTCAGAGAGGCTAAATGACTTACCCATGATCATCTGTGAGGAAGCAAACTCAATCTATTTACTCAAATGCACATGCTCTTCACCTCCTTAAGCATATCACGTACTGTCCCCTAAGTATAGCATACTCTATGATATGATTCATTTCCTGAGTGAATGAGTGTTTTTCATGAGATGTTTCCAAAAATCATTTTCAGGAGAGAAATTTGCAACAGTAGGGTTAGTACTAGAGGGTTTAGGATGTACCCAACTTTGAGAATAGTGCTAAGGTGTTCAGTTGAATCCATAATGGTGCAGTAGACTGTCTTCCATCCACATAATGGTGAGAGAGAATGGGGAACAGGCACTGGAGGTGGTGACCTGACAGAGCCAACCTTCAGGAGTTGCTACAAATGTAATGAATTTGAGTTATCAGGAAATGCCCAGAGAAGAGGGTGTGGACTCAAAGATGCTCAAATTTGGAGAGCAGCTGTGGAAGGGCCAGATTAATTATTGGACTAAAGAAGATTCAAATACCTAGAAGTCAGTTCTTAACTCACCTCTGGGTCAGAAAGGAGTATGCTAGCCTTCTTGTTTCAAGTTTTTATGTATGCCTGTATCTGCCCATCCAGCCATCTGTCAGCCCACCTGCCTATCCGTCTGTCTGTACATCCGTCTGTCCGCCCGCCCGCCCGTCCGTCCATCCATCCATCCGTCTAATTATCCTGACAGGAAATTCAAGGTTTCTGTATCAGAGACAGACTTTTAATTATTCACGGGGCATCTTGCCTCAGTTCCTCATGCTCCAGGCTCCCTTGGTACAATTCAGTGAGGGCAAATGTCACCTGCACAGTCAGTGGCATTAGTACTACAGAAGAGGACCTCTGAAATTATTAATTTTAGAATTTATATAGGGCATTTGGCACATTTACCCTTGGTAGGGGGAGACCTTTGTCCTAGAATGTAAACAAATCCTTCTGAGGGGGAGGTCAAAGCCCCTAGGTCTGTTACTCTTTAGAATATAAATAAATGGCTCCAGGGGAGGAGCCTCTAAATCTCTCCTGAAGTCTCTGTCTTTAACTTCCAAGGCATGTTTGGCGTTCAAACATCCTTTAACTCAAACCCAGACTGAACCAAACCTGTTTCAGTTGAGTTGATTCCAACTCATAGCTACCCTACAGGACAAAGTAGAACTGCCCCATAGGGTTTCTAAGGAACAGCTGGTGGATTAGAACTGCCAGCCTTTTTGTTAGCAACCAAGCTCTTAACCCAGGGGCCAGAAATCTTTCCTCAGAAAGCCCTGAAGAAATGTGCAAATTGGAGGATTGTCTCCTGACACCTGTTTAAATTTGTTGAAAGGAAGATCAGGATCACTCCACTAGGTATATACATCAGTATTTTTCCATTAGGTGCCCTAGTGCTAGAGCCCAGTAACTGTGAGCAAGGGATCAGATTTGCAAGGGTCATTGAACTATAGCCACAGTTTTGGTTTTTTGTTGGAGAATGTGACACAAGAAAGATCATTTTAAACATTTATTTTTTGGTATTTAAAAAAAATTTTTCCCATATAAAAATTTATACATACATTGTTATGTGACCCTAATTTCCCCATACTGTGACAGCACACTCCTCCTTTACACCCCTGGTTCCCCATGGCCATTCAACCAGCTCCTAACCCCTTCTGCTCCCATCTCAGCTCGGGACAGAAGCTGCCCATTTAGTCTCTTGTATCTACCTGAGCTAAGAGGCACAATCCTCATGAGTATCACTTTATGTCCCACAGTTCAGTCCAATCCCTGTCTGAAGAGTTGGCCTCAGAAATTGTTTTAGTTCTGGGCTGATAGAGAATCCAGGGGTCATGCATTCTGGGGTTCCTCTAGTCTCAGTCAGACCATTAAGTCTGGTCTTCTTGCTAGAATTTGAGTTCTGCACCCACCTTTCTCCTGCTCCATCTGGGACTCTCTGTTTTGTTCCCTGTCAAGGCAATCATTGGTGGTAGCTGGGCACCATCTAGTTCTTCTGGTCTCAGGCTGATGAAGTCTCTGGTTTATGTGGCCCATTCTGTCTCTTGGGCTAATACTTTCCTTGTGTCTTTGGTGTTCTTTGTTCTTTCTTTACTCCAAGTTGTTGGGACCAATTGATGCATCTTAGATGGCCGCTTGCAAGCTTTTAAGACCCCAGATGCCACTCACCAAAGTAGGATGCAGAACGTTTTCTTAATAAGCTTTTTTATGCCAGTTGACCTAGATGTCCCCTTGAAGCATGGTCCCCAGACCCCCATCCCTGCTACTCTGTCTCTCAAAGTATTTGACTGTATTCAGGAAATGTCTTAGCTTGGTTTAGTCCAGTTGTGCTGACTTCCCCTGTAGAGTGTGCAGTCCTTCCCTTCACCTAAGAGAAGTCTTATCTACTATCTAGTTAGTAAATAACCCTCACTCTCCCTCCCCACCCTTGTAACCATAAAAGAATGTTTTCTTCTGTGTTTACACCATTTCTTGAGTTCTTATAATAGTGGTCTTATACAATATTTGTCCTTCTGTGACTGACTAAATTCACTCAGCATAATGACCTCCAGCTTCCTTCATGTTGTAAGATATTTCACGGCTTCATAGTTGTTCTTTGTCATTGTGTAGTATTCCATTGTGTGGAAATACCATAATTTGTTTATCCATTCGTCTGTAGATGGGCACCTAGGTTGTTTCCATCTTTTTGCTATTGTGAACAGTGCTGCAGTGAACATGGGTGTGCATATATCTATTCTTGTGATGGCGCTTATTTCTCTATGATATATTCCAAGGAGCGGTGTCATGGATTGAGTTGTGTCCACCAAAAATATCTATCAGCTTGGCTGGGTCATGATTCCCAGTGTTGTGTGATTGTGTAATCTAATGTGATTTCTTTATGTGCTGTAAACTCTATCACTATGATGAGATTGTATGTGATCTCTTTATGTGTTGTAAATTCTATCACTGTGATGAGGTTATACTGATGAGGTTTACAAGACTGGATAGTGTCTTAATCCAATCTCTTTTGAAATATAAAAGAGAGAAGCGAGCAAAGACACATGGGAACCTCATACCACCAAGAAAGCAGTGCTGGGAGCGGAGCGCGTCCTTTAGACCTGAGGTTCCTGTGCTGAGATGCTCCCAGACCAAAGGAAGACTGACGCATCACAAGGACCTTCCTCCAGAGATGACAGAGAGAGAGCTTCTTCCTGGAGCTGATACCCTAAATTTGGACTTGTAGCGTACTGAACTATGAGAGAATAAACTTCTCTTTGTTAAAGCCATCCACTTGTGGTATTTCTGTTGGAGCAGCACTAGATAACTAAGACAAGTGAGATAGCTGGATCGTATGATACTTCTATTTCTAGCTTTTTAAGGAAGCACCAAATCTATTTCCAAAGTGGTTGTACCATTTTACATCCCCACCAACAGTGTATAAGTATTCCAGTCTCTCCACAACCTCTCCAGCATTTATTATTTTGTCGTTTTTGGATTAATGCTAGCTTTGTTGGGGTGAGATGATATTTCATTGTAGTTTTGATCAGCATTTCTCTAATGACTAATGATCGTGAGCATTTCTTCATGTGTATGTTAGCCACCAGAATATCTTCTTTGGCAAAGTGCCTATTCATATCTTTGCCCATTTTTTAATTGGGTTATTTCTCTTTTTGTTGTTGAGGTTTTGCAGTATCTTGTAGATTTTAGAGGTTAGATGTTGATTGGATTTGTTGTAGCCTAAAATTTTTTTTCCCAGTCTGTAGGTTGTCTTTTGAAACTTTTGGTGAAGTCTTTTGATGAGCCTAAGTGTCTGATTTTTAGGAGCTCCCAGTTATCTAGTCTCTCTTCTGGTGCTTGTGCATTGTCACTTATGGTTCATATTGTGTTTATGCCACGTATTTGGGCTCCTAGCATTGTCCCTATTATTTCTTCCATGATCTTTATCATTTTGGTTTTATAATATTAAGTCTTTGATCCATTTTGAGTTAGTTTTTGTGCATGGTGTGAGGTATGGGTCTTGTTTCAGTTTTTTGCAGAGGATATCCAGTTATGCCAGCACCATTTGTTAAAGAGACTGTCTTTTCCCCAATTAATGGACTTCAGGCCTTTGTTAAATATCGGCTGCTCATAGATGGATAAATTTATGTCTGGATTCTCAATTCTGTTCCATTGGTCTATGTATCTGTTGTTGTACCAGTACCAGGCTGTTTTGACTCCTGTGGCGGTATAATAGGTTCTAAAATCAGGTAGTGTGAGGCCCCCCACTTTGTTCTTCTTCGTGGGTAATGCTTTACTTATTTGTGGCCTCTTCCCTTTCCATATGAATTCGGTGATTTGTGTCTCCATCTCATTAAAAAATGCCGTTGGAATTTGGATTGGGATTTCATTGTATCTGTAGATTGCTTTGGGTAGAATTGACATTTTCACAATGTTGAGTCT
>NW_004443995.1:7651708-7665797 GCF_000243295.1 Trichechus manatus latirostris
GGTGCAGGCTCTCACCTACAGTCCTAGACAGGCATGGGTGATTGGTGTAGGCACAGGCATCTGGCCACAGTAGGCAGACACACTCTGAGCAAGGCAGGGGGCTGACAGCCACCCCCGAGTGTCCAGGAGGAAGGTGTGTCCCTGTTCCCTAGAGCATGTAGGTGGGTGGGTTTTGCAGCCGGACTATGAGCACCGAATGCTGTTGGCTGAAAGGACTTGGGGGCATCTCTTATTCATGGGCCCCTATCGCAGGTGGCTAGGTAGTGTGGGTGGAGCCACCAGTCCTCAGGCCCCTGATGTGGGTAGGTGAAGATCTTGCTTAATGAGCAGAGTAGTGTCAACTGTCAAGAACCATCCACTTCACAGCTGAAATAGTTGAAGTTAGACTTCCTGTGTATACCGTTGTACTGCAGTAATGAGAGTCTATGCTGTTGAGATGGGCCCACACAAGTCTCTGCAGGGGGAAACTCACTCAAAGTCCATGGATCCCTTATGCCTGTGCCTAGGCAAAGAAGCCGTGCCTACCCTGGGTTCCTGGCTTAGGGGAATTGGCAGTTTATTTTTTTCCTCTGTTTGTTAATTTGTTCACTCTCCAAGGCAGGGGAATGGCTCTGGGTGTGTTACGGATCCTACTTCCATCGCAGGGGACTTGGCAATTGCTGACGCCAGTCCAGGACCCAGTGCAGAGCAGGGAGCGGGGAGGTAAATGGGAAAGAGGTTTTTCCCTAAGGGAGGTGTTTTTGATCCACGCGGTAGGCCGTATGCAATTACTTATCTTTCGCCGTTCCAGGGCTGCTTCTCACTGGTTCTGGGTGGCCATGAAGACTCTCTGGCACTGAGTCTCTCCCGGTGTGGAAAAGACACCTCCTGAGCACTGCTGCTTGTCTGCCTCACTGCTCACCCCCAAGTTGATCAGGCCTGAAGGGCTCAGGCTCTCGCCAGGGCAGGTCTGGCAACTCCTCACTGCTTCCAAACCATCTCTCCCTCCCCCTGCCACTCAGTCCGGTTGCTCAACTGTACCTTTGATGTTCAGGGCTCCCAGATTGCCATATATAATCAGGTTACTTGTTTTTTCAGGTCTTTGTTGTAAGAGGGTCCACCGGAAGCATCTGATTACTCCACCATCTTGGCCCCACCTCCTTTGGTACTTTTGTTAAGATTTCGACTATAATATTTACTTGGTGGAGATTCGGCTATCTCATTAATGGATAACTAGTATTATTTTCCTTTGGGAGGAAGAGTGTATCCTACTTAATTTGCCAAAGTCTTGATGAGTATTGTATTTTATTACTGGATGTTGTTGTTGTTAGGTGCTGTCAAGTCATTTCTGACTCATAGCAACCCTACGTACAACAAAACGAAACAGTGCCCGGTCCTGTGCCATCCTCACAGTTGTTGTTATGCTTGAGCTCATCATTGCAACCACTGTTTCAATACATCTTGTTGAAGGTCTTCCTATTTTTCACTGACTATCTACTTTACCAAGCATAATGTTCTTCTCCAGGGACTGGTCCCTCCTGATAATATGTCCAAAATATGTGAGATGAAGTCTCACCATCCTTGCTTTTAAGGAGCATTCTGGCTGTACTCCTTCCAAATCAGATTTGTTCATTGTGGAAGTTCACGGTATATTCAATATTCTTCACCAACACCATAATTCAAAGGCATCAATTCTTCAGTCTTCCTTATTCATTGTCCAGCTTTCATGTATATGAGGAGATTGAAAACACTTCAGTGTGGGTCAGGCACACCTTAGTCCTTAAAGTGACATCTTTGCTTTTTAGCACTTAAAAGAAGTCTTTTGCAGGAGATTTGTCCAAAGTAATGCATCATTTGATTTCTTGACTGCTGTTTCCATGGACATTGATTATGGATCCAAGTAAAATGAAATCCTTTACAACTTCGATCTTTTCTCTGTTTATCATGAAGTTACTTATTGGTCCAGTTGAGAAGACTTTTATTTACTTTATGTTAATGTGTAATCCATACTGCAGGCTGTAGTATTTGATCCTCATCAGTAAGTGCTTCAAGTTCTCTTCACTTTCAGCAAGCAAGGTTGTGTCATCTGCGTATCACAGGTTATTAATGAATCATACTCCAATCCTGATGCTGTGTTCTTCCTCATATTATCCAGCTTCTTGGATTATTTGCTTAGCATACAGATTGAATAAGTGTGGTGAAACGATACAACCCTGACGCACACGTTTCTTACTGTAAACCACACAGTATCCCTTTGTTCTGTTTGAACATGTGCCTCTTGGTCTATGTGTAGGTTCCTCATGAGCACAATTAAGTGTTCTGGAATTCCTAGTCTTCACAGTGTTATCCATAATTTGTTATGATACGCACAGTTGAATGCCTTTATATAGTCAATAAAGACAGGTAAATATCTTTCTGGTATTCTCTGCTTTCAGCGAAGATCCATCTGACAGCAATGATATCCCTTGTTTCATGTCCTCTTCTGAATCCAGCTTGAATATCTGGCATTTCCCTGTAGATGTACTGCTGCAACCTCTTTGGGTGGTCTTCAGGAAAATTTTTCTTGTGTGTGATATTAATGATATTGTTTGATTTCTGCATTCTGTTGGATCACCTTTCTTTGGAATGGATACAAATATGGATCTCTTCTGGTCAGTTGGCCCAGTAGCAGGCTTCGAAATTTCTTGACACAGATAAGTGAGCACCTCCAGCATTGTATCTGTTTCTTGAAACATCTCAATTGGTATTCCATCAATTCCTGGAGCCTTATTTTTCACCAATTCCTTCAGTGAAGCTTGGACTTCTTCCTTCAGTATCATTGATTCTTGATCATATGCTACCTCCTGAAATGGTTGAACATCTACCAGTTCTTTTTGCCTCTGTGTATTCCTTCCATCTTCTTTTGATGCTTTATGCATCGCTTAATATTTTTCCCATAGAATCCCTTCAGTATTGCAACCTGAGGCTTGAATTTCTTCCTCACTTCTTTCAGCTTGAAAAATGCTGAGCGTGTTCTTCCCCTTTCATTCTCTATCTCCAGGACTTTGCACATTTCATTACAATATTTTACTTTGTCTTCTTGAGCCACCCTTTAAAATCTTCTGTTCAGCTCTTTCACTTCGTCATTTCTTCTTTTTGCTTTAGCTACTCAACGTTCAAGGGCAAGTTTCAAAGTCTCTTCTTACATCCATTTTGGTCTTTTCTTTCTTTCCCGTCTTTTTTATTTTTATTTTTTAAAGTAAAAAGAAAGTTTTATTTGGCACATATTCAAAAGGACAAAAGTGGGAAGCGGACAAGCATGCTGCCACAGCCATGTCTGCCCGTGTCCAAAGAATATCACAGAATAGGCAAGAATGGGAAAACAGACAAATATGCTGCCACAGCCATGTCTGCCCGAGTCCAAAGAATATTACAGAATAGGCAAGAATGGGAAAACGGACAAGCATGCTGCCACAGCCATGTCTGCCTGTGTCCAAAGAATATTACAGAATAGGCAAGAATGGGAAAACGGACAAGCATGCTGCCACAGCCATGTCTGCCCGAGTCCAAGGAACAGTTACAGAGCCATCGGTATATATTAACGTTACAAATGAGCAAAACCATTGAAAACTTAGTCTTTTCACAGATTGGCTAGAAACTGTGATCCTACATTTTGAATTGTCTTAACAATCATTGGTACAGGTTTCAGTAACAGTCAGGAGGGTCTTCATTGGTCCAACAAATTTCTATTCACTAAATACTAATAGAAAAAGACAAAAGGTGAGAAGTCTTTTGGGTTAGGTTTTATTGCCCTTTTGTGAAAACTTCCTTAAGATAATTTCTGAGATTGTCCCATCTATTGTCTTGTCTCAGGGCCCAGGTGATGTGTCTCTGTGAGTCTGTGAGGGCCCAGCCCCGGCTGGGTCACAGTTCTCCATGCTCAAGGTCAGGGAATAATGATTCCAAATATTATTTCTAAATCACTCCCTCCTTTTGATCGGAGATTGGAGATAACACATTGTTGATCAATACCTGGACTTAGTCGAGCTCCTAGATGGCGGCCATTGCAGGCTCTTTAAACTCACGGTGCTGGTTTTCCACCGGTTACCATCTGGTTCTTCACCAGGATCTTAAGTAAGAGGGGTGTTCCCATCAGTCACATTGCTGGAGTGAGCAGACTCAATGTACATCAGTATTTTAGCCCAAGGCCTTCTTTTGCCCTTTTAGGTGTGTAAGACAATAGAGGATAAATTTTATTATACCTAATACTATCAGGATGTAGACTAAGAATATTACTATTCCTTGCAATAGTGATCTAGTCCATGTACTTATTCCTGATGATAACCAACCAAACAAATCTCGTGTTTGTAAGCATGTTACAGTGTGTAACCAAGTAGCTTGTTGTCTAATTCTATGTATATCTTGTCTACAGCACAGGCTACACTAATAAAAAGAATCTAAGGCTATTTTGTTCTTATGTCATCTTGGCTTATGAGATCAGAAATCACTGTTGTGCTTCCATCTCATCTGTTATTTGTCCCATAGTGACTGACAAATTTTCTTAAAGATTTCTCCAATTCAACTATACCGTAAGTAGGAATTAACGCTACCAAGCATATCCTGAGTGTTGGACCAATGGGTTTTCTTCTGACTTTCATTTTACAATGTGTAACAATTTAACATTAACTTTCCAGTATTTACTAGCATTGTTACTATGAATACTTAAAGATAATCCTAAAGTTTCCGAAGTGCATTGTCTATGCATTCGTCAGGAATCTAAACAAGAGATTGCCCATATAAATTTACTACCCTTTGGAAAGGATCATCTAAATTAGTATAGTTGGATCTACCACACAAATATATATATCCATAAAGAGCACTCAAAGTTTGTCTAGAGAAAACAGAAAATATAGAAAAATTTACATGTGACAACAAAGTTTCCATTAAAGAACTAATGATTAGCGAGATAATACAGGATGGACCTCTCCTGTAGGAGGTCTTCAGTTAGTCTATTTAAAACATACTAAGTGTGCTTCCCAAGGGCAAGCTGCCCTCCTTGGTTTACCTATTAACAGTCATGAGTTACTTTTTCAGAAGCAGAAATGGAACCAAAAACAAAACAGAGTCTGAGCCATGAGGTTGATCTCCTCTGAGAATCTGGTTTCTTTAAGATACATAATTTTCTACATCATAAGAGGGTGACAGTTTGATTACAAACATTAGACAAGTATTTCATATGACATTGTCTTAAAGACTGCTTAAACTAATTACTAATTTACTCTAAACGTAACTCTCAGTCTGATCTTTGAAGTTAGTTTCCTAGAACAGACTGAATTCTTCAAAAAAAAAGCACAGTGCTCAGAGCAAAATGGTCTTACTAGTTTATCTGGACCATTTTTTGACTCAAAGTAGCTTCAGGAACCAGTTTTTTTCTCAAAGCTCGAGGTTCAAAAAGAACACCCAAAGGCAAATATCCTGTGTGGGTTACGTCAACCTCCATGAAAACCAGAAATCTGGATTCCAGGAGAATTATATACAACTCTCTCATCATTCTTTCCTTTGGATCATGATCTTGTTGTAGAATCTTTTATAAAAAATGTTCAATAAATGGTAATTGGACATCATCTGGTTTTTAAGATCCCAGGCACCATACAGCAAACTAGGAAATAAAACAGAAACACTAACAATAATATTAGGCCACTTGCCCCAAATAACCAATGAAACCATGACCCTAAGATCTCTGAACCAAAGAAATAAATCTCATGAGGTATTCGTTTATATATAAGCAGCATCAGTAACTGTTTTTCATGTGCCTCAACAGCAACTACATTCTGCAAAACCTCAGACTGAGTATTAATATAAATATGGCAACATTTATCTATTAAGCCACAAACTGTTTCTTCAGAGACTAACAGGATATCTAATGCTGTTCTATTCTGTAAAATCAGCTCAAATTTCAGACAGTTCTCTGGTTATGATACCTACAACTTGGCTAAGTTTACCAACAGGAACTCCTAATTCAAGAGTTACAATATCTAAACCCGTTAGTTAGATAATTTAGGAGAAAGGAGAATGATTTCTTATATCCAGAAATTAGGACCTTAAAATATCAGCAATGTTAAAAAAAACCATCGTTTCCTTTAGTTTACTCGGTCTTATGTAGTTAATTTCTGTTCCACATGATTCTGGATCAGCCGCAGTCTGTGAACTCATGAGCTTCTGCATGGGAGTTCTGGAAATTTTATTCAGTCTAGTCACAGTCTTTTTAGCAAGTCCCATGTAGTCCATCCTTTTATTGAGATATATTGATCAAACGTTTTCAGCAAATCAGGAAAGTAAAAACTTGTCTGCAGATGACAAAACTTAATATGGCCATGATTAATTCATAAACATAATATTCTCAATAGTAAAAGACCTGATAGAAATTAATTATAAGCGTAACGTAAAGGCCAAATAAAATCAGTTAAAAAAAAAAACTTTAGATAAAAATATTTCTAAATATAGCCATTAAACATATTCAAAGAGCTTCAAATATAATGCATAATAATTTTGAGACAAAATACCATATAGTCAGGATATACTAAGAATATACCAAGATTATCAAATCTCTAAATACCTGAATAGTAATAAAAAAAACTTCATAGGAAAATGATGTCAATTCCCCAATCAAATCATTGGCTTAGATGATGCTAGATTCAAAAAGATAAAGTTGCGACCAAGTTACCAATAAAGAAATAATAATATTATAGGTCACTGTGAAACAATACTTAAGTGATATAACCAAAGATCTTAAAGTAAAAACCTTAGCTTTCTTTTCTAAAAGCCATGAGGCTTAGTATTCAGACTCAGGAATCTTATTCTAATGAGAGGCCAAACCTTTGTCTTCCAGGCAGATTGCACAAAGAATAAATTAACCCTTTGACTCAGAAATTAAATAAAATTTTGTTATTTTAACTGCAAGTAACCCAATTCTTTGTTTTATACGCTACTTAACATTAAAACTCCTAAAAATCTCATAAATTAAACCATTAAACTTTAGTCAGACAGATGAAACTTGACCATATCAAATAAATTTCTTTTCAATAAATCTCTTAAACGTTGCCTTTGTTGCATACCTCTTATAGTGTATCCCTTTAAATGGCAAAAATGAATACACTCATTAGCAGACTTATATATGTCTATCCTTTCTCGGCATAAAAAGCAAAAGTATATAAACCTAAATTATGACAAATATCTATTAATAACATCAATAAGTTACCCAAAATACCTTTGGAATTATTTTAAGCCTGTATACCATAAAACATAACTGTTGTTGAAGGAAAAGTCTATTTAAACATTCTAAGATTTCATTCAACTTTTACTACTTCTCATATTTTCCCCAATCTAATTTTAGCCCTTAAAGATTTTATCAACTGGCTTTGGAAATCACAAAGTCTCTGTTCAATTGACCAATCCATTGATATGGCTATAACCTTAAGCATTTGGCTACTGCTGGAAACATTTTTCCAGGCCACTTCAGGTGCATCTCATTGTGATTTCTATTCTTTTTTTTTTTTACTTCTTGAAGTTCCCCTATAACAGAGAGAACTTGTTTACAGTTTTATGATTAGGATCTATGCAATTTCTGATAACTATAGCAAAGC
The DNA here is from genome assembly GCF_000243295.1 of Trichechus manatus latirostris. Taxonomy (NCBI): domain Eukaryota; kingdom Metazoa; phylum Chordata; class Mammalia; order Sirenia; family Trichechidae; genus Trichechus; species Trichechus manatus. The sequence goes on from NW_004443995.1 coordinate 7,659,310, forward strand.
AGCAACTTTTCTTATCTTTTGTCTTTCAAAAGCTTCCCTGGGCTGAGGAGGCCTAATTGTGCCTCGCCCTCACTCTCTTGACTCAAGAAAGACATTTACATATGTTTAAATTGATGGAGGCATTTTGAAAGACAAAAGATAGCTAAATTCTTTCTTTTTTACTGTTCTGGAACTGCTACTTTTACTTTAAGACAAAACTATCCTTTTTCCTTAAATAAAACATATTTCATATAATATCTAGCTTAAGTTACTTAAAAAGGCTTCACTTTTAAGATTGACATAGTATAAAACATAAAGATCTTAGAGTACTTTTCAAATAGATCAATTTATATCAAAGTTTCTCCAAGTAGCTATTAAAAATCTAAATCATAAGACAGGTACAAGATGCAGTTTTTTCTGGACGAAGAAAGAATTGAGGCTCTTTGACCAGCCTTACCAAAAATAGCAATTCTTAGTCATAGCCACCAATCTAATACAAGACAAACTTAGACACAATGCTCTAGGCCAGAAGCAAGGTCTTAGAACAAAAGGAGACAGAAAGACCACATAAACTCACCAGACAATACCACACAAAACAAGGATATGGGGATCTTAGTTTCTTAAAGTGTATATAGCAATTTTTGGTAAGATCGACTCAATTCAACAGAAAAAACCGGTACAGAACTACCACTTCTCCCTTAAATATCAAAACACAGGTCAGGAGCTGCCACCTCCCCGCTGAGAATTTGGCAAAACAGGCAAGAGCTGCCACTTCTCCCTGCGAATTTGGCAAAACAGAGCACTATTTTCCAGGTTTTCTCTGAGCCACAAAAAAGAAACCTAATGAGGAACGCCGCGGGGTTTGGACAGTGTTTTGCTTAGACCAATGTGTACCTTTGTTACGTGAGATTTTTCTTATGGGTGGCAGGCAGCCTAGTGCTCTAGCCTGTCTCATGACCACCTTATCCTGTCACGGGAGACTTTAATGCTCATGATGAGCACTGGCGACTGCCCTAATGGCTTTTACTGGTCGACCCATGCCCAAATCTTTGCGGCTTATAGTGGCTCAGAGCTCTTTGAAAATACAATTACCTCTTCAAACGCCCGAATCCAGGCCTAAACTGCAGTTCACTTAAAGAGTTACTGAATGTCCCTCTTAACCAAACAATCAAGCAAAAATCTAAGAAAGATTCTCCTTAATTAGTCAACCGGTTTTACAAACAAATATGCCAAACAAAACTTAAGAAAACATGAGAAAGAGAACAACAAAAGAATAAGCAAAGGTTCGTTTTCTGAGAGGACTCCCCCCGTCAATGTCAAAGGGACATGGAGTGGGAACACGTGGGTCCAGAAGACAGGATCTTTTTTTGCTGGCTTCTGCTCCGCAGTCCAGGTCTCTTCGAAGTTGACTGGATTCGTAGCTTCAGATCCTACTCACAGCGCCATTAACTGTTGTAGGGGAAATACATCACAAACTTTAGTAAACTAAAAAGACAGCTGTATTTGGCATATATTCAAAAGGACAAAAGTGGGAAGTGGACAAGCATGCTGCCACAGCCATGTCTTCCCGAGTCCAAAGAATATCACAGAATAGGCAACAATGGGAAAACGGACAAGCATGCTGCCACAGCCATGTCTGCCTGAGCCCCTCTTTCCTGTCTTTTTGATGACCTCTTGTTTTCTTCATGTATGATGTCCTTGATGTCATTCCACAACTTGTCTGGTCTTCGGTCGTTAGTGTTTAATGGTCAAATCTATTCTTTAGATGGTCTATAAATCCAAGTAGAATATACTCAAGGTCGTACTTTAGCTCTCATGGACATCTTCTAATTTTCTTCAACTTCACCTTACATAGGAACAATTGATGGTCTATTCCACAGCCAGGCCCTGGCCTTGTTCTAACTGACGTTATTGAGCTTTTCCATTGTCTCTTTCCACAGATGTAGTTGATTTGATTCCTGTGTATTCCATCTAGCAATGTCCATGTGTCTGTAAGTTTGTCATGCTGTGATGGCTTGGGTGTTGCTATAATGCTGGAAGCTATGCAACCAGTATTTTAGATAACAGCAGGATCACTCTTGGTAGACAAGTTTCAGCTGAGCTTCCAGACTAAGACAGACTAGGAAGAAGGAACTGGCAGTCTACTTCTGAAAAAAATTAGCTAATGAAAACCTTATGAATGACTGGATAGGAGAGAAAAATGAATGATTGTCAGAAGTTTTTAGGCACAGGAGTGTTTATTTAGCATAATATGTCTTTGTACTTTGTTTTTACTATATAATGTTATTATTAAAAGTTTATTTACTTGAAATAATATTTTGGTATCATTTTATCTGATGGCATTTATAACCTTTCACTCATTAACAAGTTAAATGCCTTTCTCAACGCCTGTATAGACTGTAATCAATGTCGTACTATTATTTTTCGCATTATTATAACCATTACCATCACTAATTTTATTGAGCATTTATTATGCACCCGGCACCGTGCTAAGTACTTTCATGTATCATCCTGCTTAATCCTCATGGCAGCCTATTATTATCATGTACACATTTTACAAGTTAGGAAGCTGAACTTAGAGATGTAACTTGCCACAGGTCATACTGATGATCAAGTCTAGAATTCAAATTTATACCCATTCATATCCATCTGACTCCAATGCCCTCTTTACCACATCTCTGCATTACCGCTAGTAAATAATGCAATATATCCACCTGGAGGATGAGATTCAGTTTCCTGAAATATCATATCAGCTAACATAATAATTTGCATCTGGTAGATACTGAATTGGTTATTCTTGAATAAATTGTCTTAAATTTTATGGGAGTTTTGCAGTCTTCTCCTTCCTTTTTATTACTATAATACTATATCTTTAGATTTCTGAAAATAGTTATCATCTATTTAGTGTTTTAGTTCATCTTGCACTGTTGTTTTACACACTGAAGTCTCACGGTGGAATTAATTGCACTGACAAAGCATGGATTAATTCCCAGCACTCTACTACTGAGAAATAATAGGGAACTTTATATTCTCATGCATTTAATTCCGCTTTGTTCTCAGTTCCTGACTGAGCTTGTTTACTCATTCATTCAACAAAAATATATACTATGGAGCCCTGTTGGTTCAGTGGTTAAAAGCTACGACTGCTTAGCAAAAGGTCGGCAGTTCGAATCCACCAGCTGTTCCTTGAGAACCCTATGGTGCAGTTCTGCTATGCCTCTAGGGTCACTATGAGTCAGAATCAACTCAATGGCAATTGGTTTGGTTTGAATATATGCTATGATAGGCACCGAGTTATTCGTTTAATGAATGAATGAATGAATGATTACCTCGTAGCATGAAGAGAAAATTTTTGGGAAGTGGAGATGATGTTTTCTCCTTTTATTACTCTCATGGCACTTGGCATATGGTTGAAGGAAGTAATCAATAACAATTTGTTAGTTGAATGTCCTTATTATATTGCGAATAATAATATATACATGAAGACGGAGTAGAAAAAAAAATCTGTATAGTGAAATCTGAAGAGTTCAGACCTGCCTAGCACAAAATGTCTTATTCCTCTTCCTGACTGAAATTCATCATGTCTCTACCTAGTGAACACACTAATAAATGCTTTCGTTTATTCAGTTAACATTTATTGGGTGCTTATTTATAATGCTGTATCTGAATTATAAAGAAAAATAAGAATATCCCCATTATTAAATAGGGGAGATATTCAATAATTTATTAATTCAATAAATATTTATTGAGCATCTATTAAATGCCAAGCACTCTTCTTGACACTGACAGTATAGTTGTGAGCAAATGGAGTTTCTGTTGTGCTATGGGAATAGACAAAAGCAGTTAACAAGCAAACAAGATAATCACATTGAAGGAAATAAATAGAATGATGTAATAGACTAACTGTGGGAACTTCTTGATAGTTGATCTAAGACAGGAAGGAGGAAGATGATATACCCAGAGGTGTGCTGGTAAACTGGGGGAAAAAAGACTGATTTATAGCATGTTCTGACTTTCATGGTGTAAATACTCGCATCATGGCTAATTTTAGGCTACCAACGGTTTAACACCTAGATTTCAAAATTCCTGAAAATTTAACAGTCAGCTCTCAAAAGCTGGTGCAAGCCAGCACAGGACATCACTGGCAGCTCTATGAAATGTTTGGGGAAGAGCATAGAAGGCAGTGAAAAAATCCTGAGTAGGACAAGGGGTTGACTTATTCAAGGTCCAGAAAAGAAACCATTGTGACAGCAGTGTAATGAGAGATGTGAAATCAGGTGAGAAAAATGGGCAGAAAGCAGATGATGCAGGGCTCTGTAGGTAATGGTAAGGAATGGATTTTTTATTTTAAGAGTGGTGGAAAGTTATTGGATGGTTTTAAGGAGAAGGTTATGTTCTGATTTTTAAAAAGATCTGGCCTCTCTGTGTAGAATGGAGTAATAGAGGCTAGTGTGAAAACAGGGGACTAGAAAGTCATTGTTCAGTCTAGGCAAAAGGGGATGGTGGCTTAGTCCCAGGTGATACGATAGACTGGGTTATTGTTCAGCATATATTCATTACTTTCCTCTTGTGCTGAAGTATACTTCCCTGCCCCAGTGACTTTGAAATTGGCCAATAGAATGTGAGATGACATGATGCAAGCAATAACTTTAAATGTGGTTAGTTTGTCTCTTACATGCCTTGATCTGCCATGGTAAGAGCATGGCCCTGGTAGCTGCTTCCCTTCCAGCCTGGCCCAGCCAAGGCACCTGATACACAGCCTGAAGCAGTGCTACTCTGGCCAACTCAATGAACCATGAGCAAGAAAAAATATAAGCTAGTAATGATTTGTTATGTAGCATTGTGGTGATTATTGTGGCATTAATGGAAATGGAGAAAATTAACAAATTTGAGATTTATTTTGGTGATAGGCAATGAGTTTCTGGCTTGAACAAGTGGCTATCTGATTATGTAATTTACTGACACGAGAAAGACAAGAAAGAACAATTTTTGGGATGGAAATCAAGATTTTCATTTGCATATATTATATTTGAAATATTTATTAACTTTGCAAGTATGGGTAGCAACTAGACAGTTGTATATATGAGTCTAAAGGCTTTTTAAAAATTTTTTTGCTGTACTTTAGGTGAAGGTTTATAGAACAAATAGTTTCTCATTAAACAGTCAGTACACATATTGTTTTATGACATTGGTTAACAACCCCACGACATGTCAACCCTCTCCCTTCTCGACCTTGGAGGGCCTTTTTTTTTTTTTTTTTTGGTGAAAATATACATAGCTAAAGATACACCATTTCAGAAATTTCTACATGTACAATTCAGTGACATTGATTACATTCTTCCAGTTGTGCTGCTATTCTCACTACCTTTTTCCAAATTATTCCATCACCATTATCTTCAACTCACTAGCCCCTAGGCTTCCCATCAAACCTTTTGAGTTGCTGTTGTCAATTTGATCTCACATAAATAATTTTTTTTTGTTGTACCTTAGATGAAGGTTTACAGAACAAATGGTTTCTCATTAAACACTTAGTACACATATTGCCTTATGACAATGGTTAACAACCCCACGACAAGTCAACACTGTCCCTTCTCAAACTTAGGTTCCCTATCACCAGCTTTTTGTCCCCTCCTGCCTTCTAGTCCTTGTCCCTGGACTGCTCTGCCTCATTAGTCCCATTTTGTTTTATGGGGCTGTCCAATCCCTGGCTGAACAGTGAACCTTGGGAGTGACTTCACCACTGAGCTAAAAGGGTGTCCGGGGCCCATACTCTCGGGGTTTCTCCAGTTTGTCAGGCCAGTAAATCTGGTCTTTTTTTGTAACTTAGAATTTTGTTCTACATCCTTCTCTAGCTCTGTCCAGGACCTTCGGTTGTGATGCTGGTGAAAGCAGTCAGTGGTGGTAACCAGGCACCATCTAGCTGTACTGGATTCAGTCTGGTGGAGGTTGTAGTAGCTGGGGTCCATTAGTTCTTTGGACTAATCTTTTCCTTGTATCCTGTTCTCTTCATTCGCCCTTGCTCCCAACGGGGTGAGACCAGTGGAGTATCATAAATGGCTACTCGCAGGCTTTTAAGACCCCAGATGCTACTCACCAAAGTAGAATGCAGAACACCGTCTTTATAAACTGAATTATGCCCATTGAGCTAGATGTTCCCCAAGAGCATGGTCCCCACAGCCCTCCACCCAGCAATTCCGTCTCTCAGGAAGTTTGGATGTGTCTATGGAGCTTCCATGACCTTTCCTTGTACAAGTTGTACTGGCTTCCCCAGTATTGTGTACTGTCTTACCCTTCACCAAAGTTACCACTTATCTATTGTCTATTTAGTTTCCCCCTCCAACCCCTCCCATCCCTTGTAACCAACCAAGATTGTTTCTTTTTGTGTGTAAACTTTTTCGTGAGTTTTTACATTAGAGGTCTCATACAATATTTGTCCTTTTGTGATTGACTTATTTCACTCAGCATAATGTCCTTCAGTTTCATCCATGTTATGAGATGCTTCACAGATT
>NW_004443995.1:7667473-7712223 GCF_000243295.1 Trichechus manatus latirostris
CACAATAGGTGTGAGTTTATTGCTGTCATTTTGTATTTTTTTTTTTTAATGGTGCTGATGTTGAGAAATCCTTTTGTTTGTGAATTTTTTTTCATTTCTTTTGGTTTTGTAGGTTTTTGTTTTTACTGAGACTTTATGTTTTTCTTCTTTATTTTGATGAGTAGGTTTGTTAACTTTCTTTGTGTTTACCTTGAAATTTACCCTTATCTCCCCAGGTTTGAACCAGTCTATTATTACTTGGCATTGTCTTGCCTTCCTCTCCTCTAGAAGGTTCTATACCTACACCATTGATTCCCTCTTTTATTGTTCTGATGTTGTTGTCATTTACAAATTAACCTATCTGGTTCCCTGTTGTAATTCTTTCAGTTTGGATAGTCCTTACGAGTTTACTTCCTAGGTTGGCATCTGGCTAGTACAATCCTGTGTCCTAATTTCAGCCTGTGGTCTGATGTTGTTTGTTCTCAGATAAAAGGACTCCCTTTAATAAGTCTTATAAGTTTGGTTTGGTTTTTACATAGTCCCTTAATTTCTGTTTATCTGGAAATGACCTAATTTCACCATCATATCTGAATGAAAGTTTTGCGGGATATATTATTCTTGGCTGGCAATTTTTTTCTTTCAAGGTTTTATATATGTCATCTCATTGCCTCCTTGCCTGCATGGTTTCTGCTGAATAATCTGAGCTTATTCTTATTGTTTCTCCTCTGTATGTGACTTTTTGTTTTTCTCAAGCTGCTCTCAGGATTCTTTTTTTGTCTTTGGTTTTAGTGAGTGTGATTATGATATGCCTTGGTGATTTTCTTTTGGGGTCTATCCTATATGGGGTTCGTTGCGCTTCTTGGATGGTCAGCTTTTCATGTTTCCTGATATTGGGGTAGTTTTCTGCCAGCAATTCTTCAATGATCCTCTCTGTGTTTTCTGTTTTCTCCCCGTTATGGAACTCTGATCACTCACAGATTTTGCTTTTCATTGTATCCCACATAATTCTCAGAGTTTCTTCATTTTTCTTTGTTCTTTTTTCTAATTTTTCCTCAAACAGAGTTGTATCCAAGTATTTGTCTTCAATTTCACCGGTCTTGTCTTCCATCATCTCAAACCTGTTCCTCTGCCCTTCTGTGACACTGTCCATTTCTGAAATCTTGTTTATCTTTTGGATTTCTAATTGTTTTTTTTTGTATGATCTGTAGTTGTGAATTTATTTTCGCATTTTGTTCCTGTATTTTTTTCTTGGATTCTTCCATTTTTTTGTCTGTATTTTCCATGTATTTGTCTATTTTTTCCTCATTTTTATCTGCTTTTGGCTTCCACTTCCGGATAATTCTGAATATTAAAGTCTTGAATTCCCTATCAGTTAGTTCTAGTGCCTTTTCTTCAACTGGAAAGTCATGTGGTGTTTTATTTTGTACCATCCTGTCTTGTTTTCATAAATGTTTTGATACAGTCTTCTGTCCATTGGGCATTCAGTAGTTATTTTCCTCCTTTATTGATTATAGATTTGTTTGTTTCATCCTGCTTTTTTGTTTTATTTGGTTATGTCTGAGCAGGTGGGCTGTGCTTTCCTTGTCTGTGGGAATGATACTTTTCACCTCCTTCTCCAATGGGCAGGGTCAGTCACTCAATTATGGTACAGTAGGGCAGGTCCAGCTGAAGGGGAGCTGCTGGGGTGGGTTGTTTGTGGCATGTATTAGGGCCGACAGATTGGGCCAGGAATCAGTGCAGGGCATGTTCTGGTAGGCCGTGCCTGTGTTGCTTGGTGGTGTGATGTTCATCCCACAGTGCAGGTAAGCAGGAAGGAGGGAGGAAATTGTGATGTGTGGAGCTAAGATGGGTATGAGAAAGAGGAGAAAGAGGAGAGCAGAGCAGGAGCCAAAAACATACACACAAACAAGAAAGAGTGCTAAGGGAGCTTGCTATTGGAGTGGAGAGATGAGAAACTGAGAAATGAAGAAAAACAAAAATTAAAAAAAGGGTAAAAGAAAAAAATGAATAAATCGAGAAACTGGAAATGAAGGAAGAGAGAAAGGTAAAAGAGGGAGAAGAAAGCAAAACAAAGAAACAAAAAAACAATACAAAACAAAATAAAACCAGGGGAAAGAAAAAATATAAAACAAGAAAAAAGAAATGCCCCTCGGGATGTCACTGTGCATCTGTACAGAGTAATGGAGTATCTCCCAAGCCGCACAGCAATACCCAGCCAGATGGGACTCCCAAGCCAAGAAAAGAAAAAGAAAACAACCAAACAACCAAACAAACAAATCAAAACAGAACAATTTCAGAACAAACAAACAAATAAATAAATAAATAAATAAATAAAGGCCCTGGGGTTCCACCAGTGCAGCAGCGTGGGCTGGGAAGCAGTTCCACAGTCGAGCGGTGCCTTGCAGCACCCCAGGAAGAAGCTAAGATGGCCACAGAGCCAGATATTTGAGAGAAAGGAGGGGGAGGTGGTGAGAGGTAAGAAAGAAATCAAATGAAGTGGAAAAAAGCAACACTAGCAGCCAACAAATGACACTCAGAGAGCAAGCAAGTATGAGTGGGTGGGACCCAAGCGAGGGTGAAACTGGTGCTTCCCAGCCAAGAGACTGTGGCTGCGGGAAGCAGAGGAGGTTGAGTGGGGGTGAAGAAAGGTGAGGGGTGGGAAAGCATATATCATTGGTTACTGGTGGTTCTGTCTCCTGCTGGAAACTCTGTGAAGCTGCTTTCTCGTACCCCCTGTTCGCCGATCTCTGATAGGAGTCCAAGATGGCGGATCCGTGCTGCAGTAGCTGATAGGGGACCTCTGCATGTATCTCTCCTCACTCTCTGTTCTCAGTCATTTTCTTATTCCATTCGGTGCTTGGCTGAGTTCTTTATCTCTTCAATGCTTAGGGTTTCAGGACTGACGTGTGACTCTGTTTGACTTAGTTTTTTGGGTCTTTGCTGTGGAGGGATGGCATGGTGCTTCTGACTATAGTGCCATGTTGCCTGGAAGTCCCAAGTCTGAAGTTTTGAGGACAGGTGTGCACTGAAGAATAATGTTTGAGCATTGTTGGTGTATGCAAATCATTTAAAGCCATGGAACTGGATAAAATTTCTGAATGAACACATGATGTTAACATAAACAAAAGGTCTTAATACAGAGGTCTAAGACATTCCATACATTAGAGGTCTGATAGAAGAGGGAGAGTCATTAAAGGAGATTGAAAATGAGCAGCCAGTGTTACGGGAGGAAAATCAGGAGAAAATGTTGGCAGAGAATCCCTTCACAAAGAGAGTGTCATCATTGTCATTGAGTATTGCTGAAGGCCCAGTAGTAAGTGGATGGAGATGTGTCCATTGGATGAGATACCATGGAAATCACTGTATCTTTGATAAGAGCAGCTTCCAAAGAGTGATGGCTGTTCAGGCTGGATTGGGAGTGGGCTGAATGATAAATTGGGTGAGGAAATGCAAACAGTACATGTATACAACCAGTTAAAACATTTTGCTCTAAAATGGAGAAAAATTGAACAGGAAGTGCTAGAGAAGGCTTTTGTCTTGCTTTGTTTTATTTTTAGGTATTAGCTCTGAAGATTACTACATTCTGTGGTAATCAAAGTTAAAGGCTTTTATTTGACCTTGGGCAGGTCTCTTACCCACACCACTTAATATTTTTTCAAATATTTGCCACTCTCCTGAAGACTGTTTTAAACCCTCTTCTTCCTATCCTAGTAAATAACATCTTCTTCTACTTCATGGAGAAAATAAATATCTTCATAGTAACGTTACTGTAAAATTATCAATAGCCACCTAAAACCTTATCTATGGTTTTAGAAAAGGCCTCTTTTCTCCAGGTCAAGGCTAATTTCAATCCTATCTCACCCCTTCCTGTCTCTTCCGGGAACCCAACTTATTTGTTATGTATTATTTTCTCTCTTCTGTGTCTTCACCTTCTTCTTCTCTACAGCCTATGAACATATCAAAGTCTTTCCCATCTTAAAATATATTGACACCAAAACACTCTTTCTTGTACTTCTGTCCCTGTGGTGATCTTTCATCCCTTCAAACCAGACTTTTTCAAAGGAAAGTCTACATTTATTATCGCCATTACCTTTGGAGATAATAAAATACTGCTTCTACTTCCATCTTTCCATTAAATTGACCACCGATAACCTCCCAATTACAAAAGCTAAAAGATATATTTCATTCCTTATCTTAAATTCATGGATAATGGAAATAAATTGTCCTAGCACTGCATTTGTAATTGCTCAATTCTTTGCGTAATTACTCAATTATTTAGTTAATTTCATTTCCAGAATGTAAGCTCCATAATCCTCAGGTTTTTTCTGCATTCCTAGTGCCTAGCAGACTTCCTGGCACCTGGTAGACATTTGGTAAATATTTGTTGAATAAATGACTGAATAAATGGATGATGAAAAACCGTTCCTGTCTTCAAGAGACCACGAAAGAGTTCACAATCTACTGAGGAATTGGCATTTTATATAACACACATGTGCTGAAATTCCAACAGTTGAAAGTCATATGACATCCACCCAGCCCACACACTAGAATGTGAAATGTCAGTAAATTGCAATCTGTCATTCTTGACTAATTAATCTGTCTATAAATTTGTAACATTTTAATTTTAATTTTTAAATTTTATTATAGATTACCTCAGATAAAACAGTGTGTCATAAAAAGAGAGAAAAGTGAGAGAGTCATTTTACAATCTACAAAAATAAAAAAATAAAATCTCATTTTTTGAATGAAAAGGATTTGGATTTAACCTATGTGAAGCACTTTTATAGTATCATCAAGTGTGTCTTAGTTATCTGGTGCTGCTATAACAGAAATGGCTTTAACAAACAAATTTATTTTCTCACAGTTTAGGAGGCTAGAATTCCAAATTCAAGGGGCCAAGCCTAGGGGAAGCCTTTCTCCCGAAGGTCTTTGTCTCTTCAGCTTCTGCTTCCTGGTTCTTTGGAGATCTCTATTTGTCTTGGCATCTTTCTTACCCCATCTCTACTATCTTGCCTCATTAACATAACAAAGACAACCCTTCCCAAATGAGATTATAACCACAGGTGTAGAGGTTAGGATTTACAACATATATTTTTGGGGGCTACAGTTCAATCCATAACAAAGGCTCTGTGTAAAAGAGTCTTTAAAGCTCTTTCTAGCCCAACCATTTTCATGATATAAAGCCCCCCTATAATGTTCTCAAGAAAATTCCCATCTAGTTTCTAATAGGAGACACCTATGATATGGAATGCGTTCACTTTCATGGTATTCAATTTCTAAATTATTAAGAATCTAAATTCTAGAAAACTGGTTCCCAATAATTTACATTTTTCCAGTTTTCCTGCCTTAAATAACTAAGATTCTAAGATTGGCTATTTTTAGCAGCTTGAGTTAGATCTCCAGGTTTTTTTTTTTTTTTTTTTTTTTTGTGGAAGGCAGAAAAATAGAAGTTCTTTATGATGGTAGGATAGAAATGAGAGTCAGTTGAAGAATATATGTGTATGGTACCTATGATATCCAAGAAAAAAATTAAAAGACATTAATCCATGTCACTGGCAAACATAAAATAGTTATATTAAAAATTGCATGTAACTGAATAAGAGACATTAAATATTTTTTGATTCTCATTTTTTACAAATGTTTGATGAATGTGCTAGATATTATAATGAGGTACTGACGATTCAAACGAAAGAAGTCCCAGTGTGCATCATCAACTGGTTTACAGACTAGTAAGGGGAGAAATGGGCCAAGTAAACAATGGGTACTACAAATTGTTTCACTCTTAAACCAAATAACATCCCTTGAGCTGACTCTTGAAATGTGAATTACTGGCAAATGGGGGAAGAATATCCTAGGCATGCCTTCATTCATCAGATTTTGTAGAGCACTTGAGAACCGAAATAGAAAAAACAAAAGAATAAACCCAAAGAGGTACCTTAGAGCAGAACTAAACTTCTGTTCCTGGGATTTTTTTTGGCCATCTTTGGTGGCCTTGGGAGCATCTACCCATCTTTGCTGGCCTTGAGGTTTCAGTTTCAATAGACCTTGCCTGGACAAGGGATAGAGACAATACCTGTGGCACATGCAAAATGGGAGACTACATCACAGACTTTCCTAAATCTGAGACCCTCCAAAAGATGATTCCATCAGTGAAAGATTAAAGCAGGAATATAAAAAACCTTGCTTGAAGAAGGAAAGAAATGTGATTGTCTCAGCCTTGGCTCTGAGAGGAGAGAAAAAGGAAAAGTTTTCTATGATAATTCATAACTGCAAGTAAGGTTACCTAGGATTGAATTAGAGTTCATATTACTAGAGTCTCAAAAATCCCTAAAGTGGCCTCAAGTACTAGAGGAAACAAACACAGGTTGCTTCTCGAGGAAAGAATCTTAATCCCAGGTTACAAATAATTCCCATTCCTATGGCATATGAGTTTAAAATTTAAAAAAAAAAAATCACAAAATACATGAGGAAATGAACCAGTATGAGTGAGACCCAGCTTCTACCCCTGCAGTGGAATTAGATTCACAAAAATCATAGATATTAGAATATTCTGATAGAGAATAGAAAATAAGCATACTTAATATTAAAAATAAAAGTATAAAAATATGAACTACCAAATTAAAAAAAAAAAACCCATTGCTGTTGACTCAATTCTGACTGATAGTGACCCTATATGACTAGAGACCATAAAAATGTTCAGGAAGACTTGATAAAAACCAACAAGAATATCTAGGAATAAATATATACTAGTTGAAACAAGAAATTTAATAGATGTTTAAATAGCAGATTTAATTGAACTGAAGACACAAGTAAACTAGAATGTGTATCTTAAGCACTTTATAAACTGCAGCACAGAGAGACAAAGAGAATGAAAATATAAAAGATTAACAGCTCTAGAGAAGATACTGAGAAGTTCTTTCTCTCACACACACACACAAACACACACACAATATAAAACCTAAATTTTCTATTCAGGAAACACTAGGAAATGAGGAAGAAAGGTAATTTTAGAAGAGATAATAACAACCGCTTCTTGGAGACTTGATTCCAGTTCTGGGCAGGGAGAGGACAAAGTGAGCTTGGAACTCCTATTCTGGAAGAAAGCAAGGAATACTCAAAGAGCAACGGAGACATGTCAAGATGGTGCAGGAACTGACTTAAGTAGGCTTTGACTGGCCAATTTTGGCATTGTGAGCTTCAACAAGAATAATGATGGAAGCAGATTATAACACATTGAGTCAAAACAATGAGTCCATAATGATTATCAAGAAAGGGGTGGGAGTGGGGAGAATAACAAGGAAATCTCTCCTTTACAGGAGAATGCCAGTTTATAGAAGTAGAAAATCAAAACTAAACATGTCACTATCGAGTTGATTCTGACTCAGCGACCCTACAGGACAGAGTAGAACTGCCCCATAGAGTTTCTAAGGAGCGGCTGGGGGATTTGAACTGCTGAACTTTTGGTTAGCAGCCATAGCTCTTAACCACTATACCACCAGGGCTCCATAAAAGTAAAGCGGAGCATAAAACATCATTTTGCGCCTACTGAGGGTAGTAGAGCATAGTGATGAAGAATGTAGGTCAGAGGGATGAGGATTTGAGTCCTGACTGCATCTTACAAGTTTGTAAGATCTTGGGAAAGCTGCATTTCCTCATCCGTAAAAGGGAATAATAATACTTATTATTACTAATACTTCACCAAATAATAATACTCCACCAAGAAGACTGTTCTGAGGCTTAAGTGAGATAATTCATAGGGAATGCTAACCAACACTCCTGGTACATTATAAATATTCAACAAATACTGACATTCTATTTTCCATTTCTCCAAAATCTTTATATTCTGTGGTATACATTTTAAATATAAATTATATAATGCAGTCTAGTGTATTCTGTTTGTTAGCAATGAGACCCCAACTAGTTTGTAAGTTTTCCTAAAACAGAGGGTTTTGTCTCATGTGCTGTCTGTATCTTTTGATATACCTGATCTGATAGCTGGAAAATATTCAATAGATACCTGATTTAATGTTTTTGGTATAATGTTTCAAACTATATATAGTCCCATTATCTTTACAAAATTAATAGAAAATAATAGGTATTTAAAATATATATGCAAATTGCTCTTTAGAAGCTAAGAACCAGACATTTTTTTAAAACGAGGCCTTTGCCTTTTCTGGACTTTAGTCTTCCCTATTGCTGTCAAGTCAGTTCTGACTCAGCAAGCCTATAGGTCAGGGTAGAACTGCCCCATAGGGTTTCCAAGGCTGTAATCTTTACAGAAGCACACTGCCACATCTTTCTCCTGTGGACCGAGCAGTTGGTGGGTTCCAACTGCTGACCTTTCAGTTAGCAGCCCGGAGCTTAACCAGTGTGCTACCAGGGCTCCTTGGACTTCGGTCTTACTCTCTGTCAAAATGGTTGAGATTTCTGGAGCACTCAGTGTTCCTATTTACATTAACTAATTCTTGCTGAACTAGTTTAAAATATTAGGTCCTCCTATAAAAACTAAGCTTTATGATGATAATAATGCTGATATGTATAAATGAGGCTGTTTGTATCCGAGGGTATGTGCTGTGCTGTTGCTGACATTTCTCTGGGAGCTCTCTCTTTTCTGATATATGCAGTTCATTTACTTGGTACTTTTCAGTCCTAAATTTTAGTAATTGCGAAACAGCTGAGTATCATAGGGTGAAGAAAAAGAAACACTCAAATGTGTTTTTAGAATATCTCTGTGGTAGTAATTTTTTTTGAAGAATATTGTACTTGTTATTAAAAAATCCGTGATTTGCAATTTAATTTGAAAAAAATGCACTCAGAACTTGAAAACTAATAGTATACAATTAGAGCATTTCTTTTTAAATTCCAGAACAAATTAAACTGAGTAAAATCATGTCTGATATTGAATCAGTGAGTAAAAAAATGGAGAAAGAAAAGCAACATCACCATGGGAAGACCAGGTAATGTGTTATTAACTAACCTATAGAAGATATATATATATTTTTTATTTTTTCTACTTTGCCAATCTACTGTGATAAATTGTCATGGTTTCTTGTCTCTCTATTAACACCCCATGCATGAGGCTAATTTATCCTTGTTGAGTCCCTCAAAGAGTATCAATTATCAAAATTTTAGTATGCAGTTCAATTAACTTTTGAACTGGAGGATGTCTGAGCAGTTAAGCTAATCACCTGGGTTTTATAGTGCATAAACTCAAATCCAATTTGCGTCTTTCTTGAGAAAAATGCCGTATTTTATGATAATATTACATAAGTTTTGAATTTTAATAACTCATCCCAGCAATTATGGAGCAGAGCAAGTTATAATTCTTCTTTTAAATTTAATAATTTCGAGTTGGTCTTTTTCTAACAGAAAGTGGGGCTGGTTATACAGAGCATAGTTTGAATGCAGGAATTTTTAGCATTGCTTCTGCGTTCCAAAGGTGTCTGGAGATGGTTCAGCTCCTTTTCAGAATTATTCCACTAAGTGCCATCACCATATTCAAAATAACCTTACAATTGTTTACACAGTTGTTGGCCCTAAAGCTATGGATAGAGCCTCTAATGATCTTTGCAGGACAGCACGCCCTGCCCGACTACACAGTAACTGTTAAGAAAACACTGTAAATCTGCACGGTGCTCACAGGTTGTACCAGAAGGCCATTAGAAAAAGGGCACCAATAACTAATATGGATTGCTCCATAAACATCATGTCCTTCCAATCAGAGCCTGTACACACACTAGCACATGGAAAGCAGCTTTTATTACTTGGAAGAAGCAGACAGCATACAACAGGAAAATTTCCACCATGAGCAGGTCGCTCCTCCAAAGCTGTCTGGGCAGAGATGACGACTCTTCCTTGCACATCAACTTTGTACCATGGGTGAGGGGCTTAAATGGGACCCTACCTACTCCCCTGGCCAGGTAGGTCCACTTAGTTGGACTGTAAACTATGCTATGTGTGCTCCACCTCTACCATAGCTGAGGAGACTCCCAAACTTCCTCTCCCAGCTATTTTACATCCCAGTCAAAGTGACTAATTATATTTGTTTTTTTATCCTACTTCACCATGCTCTCCGGACTTCCTGAGGAGGGAGGTGGTTAGCCCAGAATTGTACCTTTTTAATCTTGCTAACAAACATCAGGCCTCAGCGGGGATGGTGGTTTGTTCTGAGGCCTATAGATGCCAGTAGGGAGAGCTGGCTGCCGAGGTTGTCCGAAGGATTTGCTCTTCACAGCGCTTCAGCACATATTTTGTAGGGACATTTATAATTGTAAAATGTAAATATTGCTCTGTTAAAATATACTTTTCAGTGGCTTGTTTTACATTAAGTCATTAATATAACATGGTCAGAAATTTGGGGTAATTGACATAGTTCTGAAATAGAGATTTGAAAAAACTTCACCATGGCTATGAAGAATGTTCCGAGTCTTATTTATGATGTGAATAGTGTGTAACATGAGAATATCCATGTTCAAAAGTAACCATTTTCTGGGCTTAAGAGTAATATGTTACTTGAATTTGGAAGAATGGAATGTACGCACAATTTTAACCCTGGAATTTGGTTTTGTCCACAATAAACCAGTAAACCAGTTGCTGTCGAGTTGTTTCTGACTCATAGCGACCCCGTGTGTGTGAGAGTAGAACTGTGTTCTATAGGGTTTTCAATGGCTGATTTTTCAGAACTAGATTGCCAGGTCTTTCTTCTGAGGCACCCTTGTGTGGACTTGAACCTTCAACGTTTTGGTTAGCAGCAGCGCATGTTAGATCCATGATAAAGGAAGATATTAATTGAAAAGAGAGGAAAAAAAATGACTGTGTTGGGAATTTACCAGTTTAAAAACATTTCCTTTTTGCCTTTACCCAGTTTAAACCAAGACCTAGATTAGTCCTAGCCATTAAAAGTGCAGTTAATACAGCAATTTAACCAAATATTTTAGAATTTCAAGTAAGCTTTTAATAACAGGAAAAGTAAAATGCACTCATGTGAGAACATTCTCTTTTCACTGTATTTAGAAGAGACCAGTAATCCAAGGAAGAATTATAATGATTTAGGGATAAGTTGCTCACCCATTAATAAAAACTTTGATCAGATGTAATATCTTTCAGTATAATGTCTTTCTGAAGAGGATAGAGTATTTCCCAAAGAATTATTGCTTCTGCAATTGGTGGAAGATAAAGGTCTCTAGACACCCTGATTTGCCATTTTTAATGAAAACATGTCCTGCTTAAAGAGGAAGATCAACTCCCTTTGAAATTAGCAGCAAGTGCATGGACTTCCAGTGACAACCTGGGGCACATAAAGCCTGAACTTCAATCCACCTGGGCTGCTTTGTCTTTATTTATAGCTAGCTGATGGCCGTAACTGGTTTCCCACCTTAGCAGTTAGCTTCATTTCATTAATGTTAGAAATGTAATGGGAATGCAGAGGGAAAGACAAATAAGTGTTTTGGAACATGGTGACTCAGGATTTTAGAAAACTTGTGCTTAACTAGACAAAATGTCATTAGACTCAAATTTTTATTGAAATTGTATTCACAAAAATGAAGACAAGGCAACTTAGCAATGAGGATATAAGCAACAGAAAAGAAAATAGGATCAGACAGGAAATCAGAGAGGATTGATAACAATGCAGACACAGGAACTAGGATTAATTAGCATGAATTTCTCAACTCTTTGGAAGACTTCCAATAGGCTTCTGTTTAAGATAAATAGACTCTTACGAGAAAAGTTGTATATAAACCACTTATAATTCCCCTGATGTTGCTTTAGAAAATACTGATTTTTGAAATGTCATATAATATTCTTAGGTAGGCCATAAAAATATTGGTCCGGCAGGACTTCTGGGCAACATGGTGCTATGGTCAGAAGCACCATGCCGTCCCTCAACAGCAAAGATCAGAAAAACTAAGTCAAGCAGAGTTACGTGTCAGTCCTGAAACCCTAAGCATCAAATGAGATAAAGAACTCAGCCAAGCACCGAATAGGATAAGAAACTGACCGAGAACAGAGAGTGAAGAGAGATACATGCAGAGGTCCCCTATCAGCTACTGCAGCAAGAATCTGCCATCTTGGACTCCTGTCTGAGATCAGTGAACAGGGGTGTGAGAAAGCAGCTTCATGGAGCTTCCAGCAGGAGACAGAACAACTGGTAACCAGCAATATAGGCTTTCCCAGCCCCCCTACCCTTCTTCACCCCCACTTAGCCTCCTCTGCTTCCTGCAGCCACAGTCTCTTGGCCAGGAAGCAGCAGCATCACCCCGGTGTTGCTTGGATTCTACCCGCCTGCACTGGCCAGCTCCCTGAGTGCCTTTTGTTCGCTGCTGGTGTTGCATTTTTCCACTTCTTTAGATTTCTTCATTACCTCTCACCACCTCCCCCTCCTTTCTCTCAAATACCTGGCTCTGTGTGCCATCTTTGCTTCTTCCTGAAAGGCTGCGAAACACCACTCGACTGTGAAACTGCTTTCTGGCCCGTGCCGTCATGCTGGTGGAACCCCCGGGGCTTTTTTGTTTGTTTGTTTGCTCTGTTTTGATTTGTTTGTTTGTTTTCTTTTTCTTTCTTCGGCTTGGGAGCCCCTTCTAGCTGTGCAGTACCGCTTGGCTTGAAAGCTACTTCCTTACTCTGCGCAGACGCACAGGGACATCTCTGGGGGCATTTCTTTTTTTTTGGTTTTGGGTTTTTTTTGTTTCTTTGTTTTGTTTTCTTCTCTTTCTTATTCACTTTTTGTCTTTCTCCATTTCCAGTTTCTCCACTTATTCATTTTTTTCTTTTTTTTCCCCATTTTTGTTTTTCCCCATTTCTCAGTCTCTAATCTCTCCACTCCAATAGCAATCTCATTTAGCACTCTTTTTTGTTTGTTTGTTTTTGGATCCTGTTCCTCTCTCTCTCTCATCTTTCCCATACCCATCTTAGCTCCACACATCACAGTCTACCCCTTCCTTCCTGACTATGTGCACTGTGGGCTGAACATCACAGTCCCAAGCAGCACAGGCACTGCCTACTGGAACCCGCCCTGCACTGATTCCCAGTCTGCATTGTCAGCCCTGGTACGTGCCACAAACAACCCATTCCAGCAATTCCCCTTCAGCTGGACCTGTCCTGCTGTACCATACCTGAGTGACTGACCCTGCCAATTGGAGAAGGAGGTGAAAAGTATAGTTCCCACAGACGAGCACACAACAAAGAACACATAGCCTGCCTGCTCAGACATAATGAAATAAAATAAAAAAGCAAGATGAAACAAACAAATCTACAATCAATAAACGAGGAAAATAACCACTGAATGCCCTATAAACAGCAGACAGTATCAAAACATTTACTAAAACAGGAGACGATGGTTCCAGTAGGCATCCAAAATAAAACACCAGATGACTTTCCAGTAGAAGAAAAGGCACTAGACCTCAGTAAGGGAATTCAAATCTCTAATATTCAGAATTATCCAAGAGTTGAACCAAAAAGCAGACAAAAATGAGGAAAAAATAGACAAATTTGTGGAAAAGGCAGACAAATTCATGGAAAATACAGACCAAAAAAATGGAAGAATTCAAGAAAATAATACAGGAACAAAATGCTAAAATAAATTCACAACTAGAAATCATACAAAAACAACAGTTAGAAATCCAAAAGATAAACGACAAGATTTCAGAAATGGACAGTGTCATAGAAGGGCTGAGGAGCAGGTTTGAAATGATGGAAGATAGGATCAGCAAAATTGAAGATAAACACTTGGATACAACTCTGGGGAAAAATCAGAGAAAAGAAAGAAGAAAAATGAAGAAACCCTGAGAATTATGTGGGATACAATGAAAAGCAAAAATCTGCGAGTGATCAGATTTCCAGAACAGGGGGAGAAAACAGAAAACACAGAAGGGTCATTGAAAAATTGCTAGCAGAAGACTTCCCCAATATCATGAAAGATGAAAAGCTGACCATCCAGGAAGCTCAACGAACCCCATAGGATAGACCCCAAAAGAAAATCACCAAAGCATATCATAATCACACTCGCTAAAACCAAAGACAAACAAAGATGCCTGAGAGCAGCTTGAGAAAAACAAAAAGTCACATACAGAGGAGAAACAGTAAGACTAAGCTCGGATTATTCAGCAGAAGCCATGCAGGCAAGAAGGCAATGGGATGACATATATAAAACCTTGAAAGAAAAAAAAAATGCCAGCCAAGAATAATATATCCTGCAAAACTCTCCTTCAGATATGATGGTGAAATTAGGACATTTCCAAATAAACAGAAATTAAGGGACTATGTAAAAACCAAACCAAACTTACAAGACTTATTAAGGGGAGTCCTTTGATCTGAGAACAAACATCAGACCACAGGCTGAATCTAGGACACAGGATTTGTACTAGCCAGATACCAACCTAGGAAATGAACTCTTAAGGATTATGCAAAAGCAAAAGAATTACAATAGGGAACCAGAGAGGTTAATCTGTAAATGACAACAGCATCAGAACAATAAAACAGGGAATAAACGGTGTAGGTACAGAACCTTCTAATGGAGAGGAAGGCAAGACGATGCCAAGTAATAATAGACTGGTTCAAATCTAGGAAGATAAGGGTAAATTTCAAGGTAATCACAAAGAAAGGTAACAAACCTACTCATCAAAATAAAGAAGAAAAGCATAAAGTCTCAGTAAAAACAAAACCTACAAAAACAAAAGAAATGAAAAAAAAATCCACAAACAAAAGGAACTTATCACAGGACAGTAAGAGGAGTCAAGAAAATGTCAGCACCACAAAAAATATTGGTCCAACAAAAGACATTTCTTTGCACAGAACATGACAATCTTATAAATTTATGATTACTTCTTTTTTCCAAATTAAAAAAATTATATGCAAAAGGAAAACAAAATTGAATACTCCTACAAATTGAAATTTAAGGTTAAAGAAGTGAAGTTCTTCAATGTACCTTTGAATTCTAATTTCAAAGATTGTCAGGGATTAAAATAATCTTTTTATTATAATAACGATAAAATTTGGGTGCATTCTAAGTGTTAATTTTTCATTAACAAAGTCTCTTTATTATTCACTTTTTATTAGTGCTAATTTCTTAGATGGTAATATTTGGTGTATTTGAAGATATAACATCTGCATTTCTGTAAAAGCATTTTGTAATACAGGCAAGTGAGCCTGGACTTTTTTCCCAGTTTTCTGATTAGTGAGAGTTTCCTGTGAGTTACATGACAATTTGTGTTTAGGTTATTCTGATCAGTTTAGAACAGAATGAGAATATTATAAAATAATGATAAACCCCTCACGGCATTTCACATTATATTGAAGCAACTCTACCATTTCACTCTAAAGTTTGTAAAATATTTTGCATAAATGGATGAATGAGACTTAGCTCTATTGTAATCTTTCATTATTAGTAAGGAATCATTGAACAAAATGCAATGAATAGTTTTGAGTTGGAGATTAAATAAATAATATTTAATCACAGAACAGATATTAGAAAGCAATGCAAAGATCAGTTTATCTTGGCCTATTCTTGGTGGCATACAAATAAATTCTAGACTTTCAAAGGAAATTTTGCAAAGCTGTGTTCATAGTGAAGCCTCTCATGTTTTCCCTTGACACAATTTTAGGGATACTCAGTCCTTTAGCCAAGTCCATAGACATGACTTCATGAGTACAGTTATCTTGATGGATCCTATAAGTCAGCCATTCATTTAGTGTTTATTGAGTGCTTACTATGTGCCACATGGTAAAACTCTGAATGGGACAAACACAGTTCCTCCTCTCATAGGCCCTGGTCTTTTGGTGGTAAATTCCCAAAATGTTATGAAACCCTAAAACTTTATATAACATTTGACTCAGCAGTTCTACTTCTAAGCATTTATACTAAGAGAAGAAAATAATTGGACAAGTGCACACATATGAATGTTCAAGATTTTCATCCTTGTTTATAAATAACAAATAAGTAGAAGCAACCCAAATATCCAGCAAAAGGAGATTGGTAAATAATCCACCAGTATGTTAACTCAATACAATGGAATACTATGTAATGGGATAAAATAACAATGTACATCTCTGTATATTTACAAAGAAAGATATTCATGGTATATTATTAAGTGAAAAAATTAAAAAGTTCAGATGTATTTATGTACACATAGGCATATAAAAGTATGGAATATACTACAGATGATAACTGTAACAAATGGAGTCAGTATAAAGTATTAATAAGGAGCTTAGCTTTTGAAACCCAACTGCCTTGTGCAAATCTTGGCTGCACCTCTTTTAGCTGGGATAACCTGCATAATATATTACTTAACCCCTAAATGTCTTAATTTATTCATCTATAAAATGAGTATAATATTAGTAAATACACCAGAGGCTTGTGGTGAAGATTAACTGAGGTAATACATGCAAATAGTTCAGTGTCTGGTATGGTAAAGGTTTGCAATTATTACTGTAACATCAGGATCTTGAGATTAGGGTTGATTTTTATTTTCTTTCTTTTGCCTATTTGCATTTTCCAAAGTTTCTAGATGGTACTTGATTTTAAATTTATTCCCTTTGGTTGTAAATCTCTGTCATGATGGGAAAACATGCTACTTAAAATCTGTTGCAAAACTGAGAAGGAATAGGTACAACCTTTGCTCATTTTCCTGATTTTTGTTACATGGGACATGTTCCAAAAGCAAATGTTCCCTTGGTTGTCCAGTCTCAGAGTCAGCCAAACCTGGTATTTTGTTTTTATTCAACCATAAATGCTTATAGAGGGCCTACTGTGTGTCTCTCTCATTGAGGGTACACAGGTACAGCCTCTGTTGATAGGAGACAAATGGTTTTCTCTCAGTGACTAGCATGTAATCCTATAACATTAGTCTTGAAGGTTTGTATTACAAAATAGGGAGTATTAAATCACTCAAAGATCTAACTTTATGTTTTGGAAACAGACTGTTGGATTCATCTCCCTTCCCTGTCCATCTTGTCTTGCCCGGGCCGTCCATGACCTCCTCTTCCGTGGTGGGGCTACTGAAGGAAAAAGGTGAGTCTTATAGCATAAGTGTTGATTGCAACTTTGTGAATTTCACTATTTTGTGTTCATCTAAAAGTGCAAAAACTAAGAGCTATTGTTGAACAGAGTTATTTCCTTACATTTCATTGCAAATACTGTGTCAGAAGATAAAGAAATTTTGGAACAACCACTGATAACTAGTTTTCCACTCCCTTTTTGAATTTGAGAGATTAGATTATGTGTGTGAGTGCATGTGAGAATATTGAATGTTGCAGGAAATTATAAATTCTCATAATTTTAAAAATTTTTCTATAGTTAAGATTTTTTTTCTTTAAATACACAGTTATTCAAAAAATGTATATGATTCTTTACAATCCTTTAAGTGTGATTGAGAAACTCTCTGGAACTTTGTGTGCTACTTGAAGACCTAGGGGGCTGTTGATTTAAAGAAACTATTTGAAGTTTCCCTTTTTCTTTTTTAACTTGTTACTTCTGTTTTTCAGCTTCAGGCTGTCATTAAGAGAAAACTCTGCTTGTAGAGTGGGGCTTTGATTTTCGAAGAAATTGTTGAAAGTTTGCAGAATAAACTCTTCCTTGGGTTTGCAAGGAACTCTTATAAAATATCCTTTATCCATCTACAATTTTTCCAGCTTTTATTTGTTTGGCTTATTATGGTAAGAATTCAGGCATTAAGTAGATGATTACTACTACCAACTTCAAAATTTATGAAAGACATTTTCATTAACCTAACTAGTATTCACCAAAACTATTAATGTTTTTGAATATGATGTCCAAATCTTGAAAACATGCAGTCGGCCAGTTTAAAATTTTTGTTGGTATTTCAATTGATAGCTTAAATTATTTTAAGGCTTTATCAAATCATTTGAGGCCCCAGAGTAATGAAATAACTGTGTGGGTCTCAGTTGAATCTGGAAGTTGAATAAGTATGTGAAGAAGTGAATATTGGCAAGTGTTTCTCACAAGGTGTAGGGTATAGGGGAGAAGTAGTTTCAGTAGATGATAATCCTGAAATCTGATGACATTGGAAGCTGAGGTCTATGGCCTGTAACTATCTCATAAGTTCTGCTAATTCTGTGACACTTAACGATATTTCTAGGATCACCTTAGTGTTGATAGAAGCCTCTGTCTTTATATACCATAAACCTCAGATAAATCTCATGTGTCCTCATTTTGCAGAAGAGCTTCTTAATTCTGTGGAATAGTCAAACCAATATTCCATTAGTAGTAGAAAGCAAAATGAATTTTATTGAGGGAATAATACAATTGGGGCAACACTGAGTTGAAATGCAAAGAGCTCTGCTGTTCTAAAGAAAAAGCAGAGCCTTTATACACAAAGTTCAGCATGACTAAAATCGCTATCATCTTGTAAGCAATTTTTTCTTTGTTATCAGTTGTTTCCTGAGAACAGTCTGTGCAAGGATGTTTTTGTTACTTGCTTCCTAGAATATTCTTGGTACATTTTTTTCTGAGAACAACTACTTCTCCTTCTACTTTCCCTTTCTGATTTCCCAAGAGTACCACGAATTAATCCTTCACTGAGAGCTCAGTCTGAAAGTTTCTGCATGTTGTATGTTTGCTAGCACATTTCCCCTTTTTGATCAATCCCCTGCTTGATAAATTGAGTAGCTGTTCTTCTGCAAGGAATTTGTCTATTTCCTTGAAAAGCTTTGGGTTAATTTTGCTCTATTTCCTTCACCTTGCTGAGCTGACAGTCCTCATCTTTAGGGTGAGCAGATCCTCATGGGGGTCATGGCACAAGCAAGGCCAAAAAGGAGGAATAAGTCCAGAGTGAACTCAAACAATGTGGGTCAACATGACACATGCAAGGAAAACAAAGGAGGGGCTCTTTAATAGGTCTAGTCATTGCTAGGGTTTGAGAAGAAGACTTTAAGTAAAAAGAGACACATTTAATAAAATGGTCATATCAAGGGGTGGGATTTATATTCTCCATGGTTTCAGTTTCCTTAAAATACACGATTCTGTGCATGGCAAAGGAATTTTCAGTCCAGTTATAAGCATTAGACAGGCATTTCATACAACATTGGATTAATCCTTTAGTAATTCTTATGATAATCAAAGACATTAATCTAATTTGTAATATGGAATATATAAATCAGTTTTTTGTTAAAGAATTGTTACAATAGACAATCATCCTATCTGCAATGGGATTGATGATTTATCTAGACTAACACAGGAAAGGGAGGGCCTATTCCTGCTATTGAAACTAGATAAATAAGCAGAAAGCTTTTTATGGGAAGTTGAGTATCTGGGTAGACTGTTCCCTCTTTGGGTCAAATTGAAATATGATACCTGGGGTTGGACTGATAGTTCAAGGGAGTGCCATAGTCCACTTAATTTTGAGAAAAAACAATCAGGGAATAAGACTGCAGGTATACAATAAGGCTAACAGCATAAAGATAGCTACAACTCATGGACAAAGTCCACAAATTCAGCAACATGCATGAGGTCTTGTTCCATGATCTTGGGGTTAGTTGTCTACCTCAGATGTCATCTGCTTCTGGCCACCTGTGCAATTGAATGTAATTTTTAAATCCTCAGAAGGTTGGCTTGTTCAAAGGGATGTTTTGGCTTTCTTAAGTTGAGGCAAATTGGATCTAAGGTTTGATTCTTTTTAGTTTGGCTGCACATGGATTGGTAAGGAGAGTTAGATATGGTCCCTTCCAGTGGGGTTCTAATGAGTCCTTTAATTGATGTCTCTTCAAATACACATGTTTGCCTGGGGAAGTGTTTGAAATAAAACACTCTGAGCCTATTTAGTTAGGACTTTGACATTGGCCATTAAAGTCTTCTAATGTTGTTTGAGGTACAAAAATAGAAGCTAAATTATTATACTATTGAAATACAGTTCTGGACTAATGAGCTGTTAAGGGGTGGGGGGAGCGTCAGCTGGAAGAAGTAAATCAGTTAATACTTGACCTTGAATCCAGCTTAATCCTTTAGTACATCTGCTAATCCATCTGGGTCGAAACCAAGGACAAAGGTTAGAGCCGCATAACCAAGATGTGCCATTTGGGCTTGTCAAATAGCAAGAATCAGGAGATGGGAAAAAGTCCTTACCATAGGATGTTCTGTAGCCTGCATAGTATTATTAGTTATCAAAATAGTTTTTTCTTACATTAAAAGAAGGAAAAGAAAAAATGATTTTTTTATATCTAGAAAATAGAACATTGAATATCAGCAATATTCTTGTATAAACTTTATAGTAATTATTTTAGTTTATTCAGTATTATGTAGTTAATTTTGGTTCTATGTAATTCTGGGCCAGCAGTCTGAAACCCCCGTTAGCTTCTACATAAGAATTCTATAAATCTTGATTTAGTCCAATAATATTCATGTTCAAAATATTATGGTCCTCTTCATAAGTCTTATATAGCTCATTTTTTTGAAATATTTTGGTCAAGCATTTGGTGAATTAGCAAAGTAAAACTTATCTGCAGATGACAACCTAAAAATGTTCGTAGTTAACTTATAATAATAATTCTTAAAAGTGAAAGACCTGATGGGAATTACAAAAGTGATGCAAAGCCAAATAAAGTCAATTTTAAAAAAATCATATGAAAATATTTCTAAATATAATGATTAACCTTATTTTCAAAGATCTTCAGATTTAATACATAATAATCTTGAGACATAAATACTAAATCGGATATAAGAAGAATATACCAAGATTATCAAGTCTTTAAACATTTGACTAGTAATAAAAATTCCATGGTAAACGATGTGAATTCTTCAGTTACAACCATTGACTTTGATGATGATAGGTTCAAAGGAAACAAAGTAAGCAACTGAAATAATAAAATTATGACATAATATGTGTTTGTTGTCTAATATCAGGCAGACATTACTGACACATAAATTCTAACTCAAAGAAAATTTGGTACTTTTCCTGATTTTACATGTTTCATGTAACTCGTAACATATTAAATGAATCTTTTTTTTTAAAGCACTTTTCTGTTTATAAAACAGAAAAAAAAATTTGTGGCTTTCCACAAAGTTTCAGAGTTGTCAGGAGTTTATCATAGGTCACTGAAAAACAATCCTTGAGTTATTTAAATTAAAGATCTTACAGGTAAAAACTTTAGCTTTTTTTGAAGCAATGTGGCTTGGTTTTTGACTCAGGAATTTATTCTGTCGAACTCTTACCTTTGAGGCAGATTGCACAAAGAATAAAATTAATTTTTCAACCCAGTAACCAAATAAAATATTGTTATCTTAACTGCATGAAACCCATTTTTTAACTTTATATGCTATTTGACATTAAAGCTCTTAAAAATATTCTCATAAATTAACCTGTCAAACTTATAGCTGCAGCAAATAAGAACTTTGACTATGTAGAATGAATTATCTTTTAATAAATCTTTTAAATTTCCAGTCCTTGTTACATATCTTTTATAGTACAACCTTTTAAGTGACAAAGATGAACCTACTCATTATCACACACACACACATATATATATATATATATATATATAAAACTTTCTTCTTGGCATAAAAAGTAAGAGCCTGTAAATTTCAATTAGAATGAATATCCATTAACTCAAAGTAATGTCAGTAAGTTACCTACAAATCTTGGAAATTAATTTAAGCCTATATACTATAAAACATAATTACTGTTGAAGCAGGTTGTCTAAATAGTCTATATTTCCATTCAAACCTTTTCTATTATATTTTCTCAATCTATACTTAGATTTGTCCACTTTTTTTTTATGTTGATGATTCACCCAATTTCTGGTAACTGTATTAAGATGGCATTTTTCTTATTTTAGACTTCATTAATGTCCATATCATTTATCTTATTTTCTTTTGTCTTAGAAACATTTTCATCTGGCTGGGAGGAGTCTTTCTAAAACCTTCTGTGGAGCACTATGGGTCTCAGATGCTCATTATTAAGAATCACTTAATCTCAATTCATTTGCATGTTTAAGCTGGCCTAGGTATTTCAAAAGACAAAAAATAACTAAATTCTTTCTTTCTAATTAATAAAAATTACTCCCTTTCCATAAATAAAACACAATTCATAGATATTTAGATTAAGTTACTAACAAAGGTTTTGCTTTTAAGATTTGCTTTCAAGGTTAACATAAACAAAAACCTTTGTCAGAATGAATTCATTTTCATTAATTCCTGGAAATATTGGGATTATTTAATTTATATAAATGCTTGTTTATCATTAAACTAATCAGAGTAAGTTCTTTGAAGGAATATTTTAATTTAATAATACCATCTGGAGGTCGGAAATTATTACTTTTTCATAACCTTGTCTTTTGCATACTTTAGCGAATCCTTTAGAGAAGAAATGTGGAATAAGTTATCCTTTTTAAAGCAATCTATCATTTTTCTGAATACTTTTCAAATAAAAAACCTGACCCATTGCTGTCAAGTTGATTCTGACTCAATGACCTAGTAGACCAGAGTAGATCTGCCCCATAGATTTTCCAAGGAGTGGCTGGTGGATTTGAACTGCCGACCTTTTGGTTAGCAGCCTAATGCTTAACCACTGGCGCCACTAGGGCTTCACTTTTCAAATAGACCAATTTATATTAAAGTTTTTTTAGAGTAGCTACTAAAGGCCCAGATCATAAAATTGTCTCACCAAAACCAGCAACTTCCAGCCATGGCTTCTAACCTGATACAAGACAGAAACTCAGACAAAATGATCTAGACCAGAGGCAAGCTCTCAGAAACTAAATGGAACAGAAAAATCACATAAACTCATCAGTCTATGAGGCCATCTCAAAAATCAGGCTCACACAACCCACAAAACACAAACGACCTAGTTTCTTAAAATGTATTCAGTAATTCTCTGGTAAGATTGACTCAAATCAACAGAAAAACGGGTATTAGATAGACTCATTTAGTTGCCAGAGTCTCAGATGGAGGCAAAACCTAAGCAGCAAAAAAAGTTCCCCAGAGGAAAGAAAAGACAACACAAAGAACTCATTTTCCTAAAATGGAAGGAAAAAGAGCAGATAGAAACTCGTTTTCCTAAAGTGATCACTGAAATTCCAAATTACTTCAAGTATATTCAGCTTATAGTGCTTTTGAACATGAACTCCAAACCAGCATCCCAGTAGAGGGGAAATCCAGGCTCATTTATCAAGAATGTTAAGACTAAGCTGAAACTTTGGTCTCCCAGAGACAAATCTTGAAAATCCTGGGATTCCCTTGTAATAGCATGATTAAAACCACTATCATAAGCAATTCTTTCTTATTATCAGTTGTTTCCTGAGAATAGTCTTTGCAAGGATATTTTTGTTACATGCTTCCTGGAACATTCATGGTACATTCTTTTTCCCAAGAACAACTACTTCTACTTCCCCTTTTTGTTTTCCCAAGAGTGGCACGAAGTACCCTTCATTGAAAGCTTAGTCCGAAAGCCTCTATGTGTTGAATGTTTGGTAGTATGGTTCGTTGAGGGGTTCAGTAATTCTTATGACTTTAGTCTGAATGTAGGAATTCATGTAAGTCATCTTATTTCACATACATGGAATTGACCATACAGGGGCTTGAGCATTGTTTATTTACTGTTAAACAAAAGGCAGAAGATCTTTCTAAAATGTTTGTCTAGTGAATCCCAGTTTTTATCTACATATTGTGGTAAAATTTAAGTGGAAGCCTGGCAGAATTGGTGGTCACCTCTGTACTGCGTTTTGAGATATGCTAGAGGTTGTATCTGTGCAAAAATGATATGCAATATCTGAAGTATCTACTAATGGAACCATAACTTCATTGGCGCTAAGGACTTCCCACATCTATCATAGTACCTGGAACATAGTAGACATTAATAAACATCTGTTAAATGAGTAAATGATTGAATATAGTTAAAAGAAGTCACCCAAGTGGAGTATACTTTATGTTCTTTTGTGTCTGTTTCTGCATGCTATGCCAAAATTTGATGGGAAAGTAAAATACAATAGTAACATTAATGAATATAAACTTGGAGAAGAATGGCACTGGGCAGGTTTTTTTCTTTTTTTGCATTTCTTGTTTTCACTGTTTATATGCAGACTGCAGAGATAACATAAAAATAAGTAAAATGTTATTTGCTTTAGTTCCTGTGCCTTAAAACCAAAATTTTGCTCAGATAATTAGTTTTATGATACTTTGTTTTGTTGTTAGTGCCATCGAGTCAATTTTCTGCTCACAGTGAGTCAATTTTCTACTCACCCCGTGTGAGAGAGTACAATTGCCCTGTAGGGTTGTCTGAGCTGTAATCTTTAGTGGAGCAGATCTCTGGGTCTTTCTCTTGAGTGGGTTCGAACTGCCAGCCTTTTGATTAGCAGCCAAGTGCTTAATCATTGCACTACTAGGGATCCTTATGCTATTGTAGGTCTTTCAATACTCATAACTTGAAGGGGAATTTGAAGGTTGAACATGCTGAAAGTGTGAAAAATAGCAATAAAAAATCATTATTTTTAAATGCTATAGGGTAACTAAGGAGCCCTGGTGGCACAGTGGTTAAAGAACTTGGCTGCTAACCAAAAGGTTGGTGGTTTGAACTCACCAGCTGCTCAGCAGGAGAAAGATGTGGCAATCTGCTTCCATAAAGATTACAACCTTGGACACCCTCTGGGGCAATTCTACTCTGTCCTATAGGGTTGCTATGAGTCGGTATTGACTTGACAACAATGAGTTTGGATTACTTATTTATTTTTTGGTGTATAGGAGAACTATTCTTTCTTGTTTTAAAAGAAATATACCTTTAATCAAATAAGTACAGGGATTTCATAACTGCTTTGTTGTTGTATGTGAAGTTTTTGTTTTATTTTGAGCCAAATAACACTTTTACAATTATAGCAATTTTTTTTTTTATAAAGTCACATAAAGGCTTGTGACCAGCAACTTGTTTTATATAAACTAGTAGTTAAGTGTGAAAAATGTTGATTTTCTTTCTGAATAACCTCGATGTGGTTCTGGCTTTGTGTCTTGAGTGAAAAATAATGAATATATTTTATATGCTTGTTAATTTTTTAGTTCATTTTAAGCTTATATCTAAAAAAATCTTCACAACAAATCTTTTCTCCCCATTACTATTATAACCCCACTTAGTTTAGTAAGTTATAGGTTCAGTGAATATATGAAAAAGTCACTGAGGCCTATTTAGTAACGGAGTGTAACTTAAATAGTGAGAGAATGTAGATCTCGAAGTTTCCTGTGGGGTGAATGGTAATTTACTGGACACAAAATTGCCCAATTCTTCTTTAGAATCAATAAATCATTCTTATTAAAGAAAAAAGAAAAGGAAATTAGAACATGGGAATTAAGACAAAGTCATGATTTCTATCCATTTAACTTTAAAAAAATGTGTATGTTACACTGCATGAATTCTTGCCTGTTAAAAGCAGTATAGCATAATGGTTGAGTAAGTTGCTGGAGTTATTCTAATGAGATTAGAATTCTGACACTGCCAGTTTCTAGTTGGGAAACCTTATCCAAATTACTTAACTGCTCTGTGATTTAGTTTCTTTATTTTTTAAGTGGGGGATAATAATACCAGTCTCAAAGTTTTTAGGTAATACTTGTAAAGTGCATAACATACTTCTTGTGCTTAATAAAATTGGGATATGATTATTAGTTATAATTTTATAGGTATAAATAAAATTTAAAACATAATAGAGTAAAAAGTCTGGTATTTGATGACCTCACTTTGACCCTATCTTAAGGAGGAGATTACTAGAAATCCATATATTACTAGAAAAACGTCTCTTTAGAACACTGATTTACTTAACACTACTACAGCCTAGGGTGGGGGGCAGTAGTGGTTCAGCAGTAGAGTTCTCACCTTCCATATGGGAGACCTGGGTCTGATTCCAGCCAATGCACCTCAAGTGCAGTCACCACCTGTCTGTCAGTGGAGGCTTGTGTGTTGCTGTGTTGCTGAACGAGTTTCAGCAGAGTTTCCAGACTAAGTCAGACTAGGAAGAAAGGCCTGATGATCTACTTACAAAAATACAGCCAATGAAGACCCTATGAATCACAATGGTCTGATTCTGTTGTGCTTGGGGTCCCTGTGAGTTGAAAGCTGACTTGATGGCAGCCAACAGCAACAACCACAGCCCGGAACCCAGGAAGAGAGGTTTATTGTTATTGTGTAAACACAATCACTTGTGGTCCTACATGGTTTGCTCTTCATGGTTTACTCTTCATGGTTTCAACTATTTTCATTGTCATTGCTAGCATTCTGCTCTACATCTTGAATCTGACTGCTTAACTCTTTCTTTTTAATAATATTTTATTGTTTTCAGTGAAAGTTTACACAGCAAATTCGGTTCCCATTTGATAGTTTCTATACAAATTGTTCAGCAACATTAGTTACATTTTTCATAATGTGTCAACATTTTGTTTAATTTTAGTCTGGTTGTTCCATTTCCAGTACTCTAGTTTCCCGCCCCCTCATCTTCTCTTCTTTGTTTTGGAGTAATTGTTGACCTTTTGGTCTCATGTAGGTGGTTTTTTAATGGAGCACTGTACTCATAGAGAAAATCTTTTGTTTTATAAGATAAGTCTTTTATTTTACAAAATAAATAATATTCTTGGATATTATCCTTTGTTTTATAAAATAAATAATATCCCTTATTTTAATAATATCTTTTATTTTGTGAAAAATACTCCTTATTTGTTGCTAAACGGTGACCTCATGAGATAGATTCAGTTCAAGATTTAAAGAGTATCTCAGGGTGATAGTCCCAGGGAGTCCTCCAGTTTCAGCTGGTCCCAACTCTGGACTTTTTAAGAATTTGAGTTTTGTGTTTTACTCCTGTTTCTTCAGGGTCCATCTGTTCTGGCCCTGATCAGAATGGTTGGTAGTGGTAGCCAGGCACCGTCTAGTTCTTCTGGTGACAGGGTAGATGAGGCCGTGGCTCCTGTAGGCTGTTAACTCTGTAGACTAGTTTCTTCACTGAGACTTTAGTTTCCTTCTTTCTCTTTTGCTCCTAATGAGTAGAGAACAGTAGTTGTATCATGATTGTTTAACTCTTGACCTCAAATTTGGTAGGTCACTGTTAAACTGATATTCCTCATGTACTCCTTTTCCACTGGTAATTTCAAAGATTTCTTCGGTCTCATGATTCTAAGAGAATAGGTCCAGAGTAGACACTCTTTTGTTTAGAAGAACACTTTAACGACTTAAAAAAAAAAAAATGTCCCTTGGAAGGAGGAAGTTGTGTCAAAGAAGCCCACATTGCTGCACATGAACCTGTGGCCTGGTGCAAATCCCTTCAGCTCTCTGGGTTTTAGTGTCATCATTTGTAATTCTCAAGGAAAGAATGAAATACCCCTCAACCAAAGAAATGAAAAATTAGAAAATTTCCTCTTTCTGTATGGCTGCTTCTCAAGTAGTGACACATCTACATACACATTGCATGCCCTCCAAGAGTCTGTTTTTGGCAAGATCCCTTATTTCTCCCTACTTGGCATGTTCACAGCCTTGCTACCACTTTCTATCTTGGGGCCCTCAGGATGAATCTTATTGAGAATGTGCTCTGTCTACATCAGTCTCCACAAGACACCTAGGGCTTCCAGGTTACTTATTATCACCAAAACCCTACTCTCTCTATGATTACGTATGTCTTTGTTTCTGACCTCATCTCCCACTCCTCCCGCTCATGAAATCTGTTCACTCTGTTCCCTGAGTTTATAGTCGGTAATCAGTAAAAATCTAAATACTTAATCTCTTCTAAGTGTTGTCTTCACCATTTTGGTGGAACTGGAATCTTTGCCCTGCCCCCAACCCTGAGGACATTTCTTCCTTTGCTGCCATTTCAAATGGTAATGGTTTTCTCTCCCATGCCTCACACCTCTGGGTGTGGAGACGGATAGGTGTCTTTGCTTCTCATTGCTGCTTCCAGAACATTTTCCCCTCTTCTTCCCTAAAAACTCTCAGCTGTGAATCTCATATTATCAAATTATATGCTCCATTACTTCTCCTTCTCATAGTAATCTACTGACTCATTACTCTCCTCTTATTTCTTAAAGATTCTAACCCCTTCTCTTAGGGTTCTCTAGAGAAACAGAACCAGTGATCTAATCGATCAGTCTATCTATCTACAAGCATACCTCAGAGATATTGCAGATTCAGTTCCAGACCACAGCAATAAAGTGAGTCACACAAATTTTTTGGTTTCCCAGTGCACATAAGTTATGTTTACACTATACTATAGTCTATTAAGTATGTAATAGCATTATTTCTAAAAAACAATGTACATACTTTAATTAAAATTACTTTATTGCTAAAAAATGCTAACCAGCATCTGAACCTTCAGTGAGTCATAATCTATTTGCTGGTGGAGGGTGTTGCCTCGATGTTGATGGCTGCTGACTGATCAGGGTAGTGGTTGCTGAAGGTTGGGGTGGCTGTGGCAATTTCTTTTTTTTTTATTGCTGTACTTTTAAGTGAAACTTTACAATTCAAGTTAGTCTCTGATACAAAAATTTATACATACATTGTTATGTGACCCTGGTTGCTCTTGCTACTGTGTGACAGCACACTCCTTCTTTCCACTCCTGATTTCCCATGTCTGTCCAACGAGCTCCTGACCCTCTCTGCCTTTTCATCTCACCTCCAGATAGGAGCTGCCCATTTAGTCTCATGTATCTACTTGAGCTAAGAGTCACACTCTTTACGAGTATCATTTTATGTCCCCCATAGTCCAGTCTGATCTTTGTCTGAAGAGTTGGCCTCAGGAATGGTTTTAGTTCTGGGTTGACAGAGAGTCTGGGGGCCAGGTTTTCTGGGGTTCTTCCAGTCTCAGTCAGACCATTATGTCTGGTCTTTTTACTATAATTTAAGTTCTGCACCCTGCTTTTCTCCTGCTCCATCAGGGACTCTCTGTTGTTCCCTGTCAGGGCAGTCACTGGTGGTAGCCAGGCACCATCTAGTTCTTCTGGTCTCAGGCTTATGAAGTCTCTGGTTTATGTGGCCCTTTCTGTCTCTTGGGCTACTACTTTCCTTGTGTCTTTGGTGTTCTTCATTCTCCTTTACTCCAGGTGAGTTGGGACCAATTGATGCACCTTAGTTGGCTGCTCGCTAGCTTTTAAGACCACAGATGCCAATCACCAAAGTAGGATGAAGAACATTTTCTTAATAAACTTTGTTATGTGAATTGACCTTGATGTCCCCTGAAAGCACAGTCCCCAGACCCCTGCCCCTGCTACTGTGTCCCTCAAAGTGTTTGATTGTACTCAAGAAACTTCTTAGCTTTGGTATAGTCCAGTTGTGCTGACTTCCTCCATAGTGTGTGCTGTCCTTCCCTTCACCTAAGATAATTCTTGTCTACTATCTAGTTAGTGCATAACCCTCTTCCTCTCTGCCCAACCTCAAAACCATCAAAGAATGTCTTCTTCTGTGTTTAAACCCCTCTTCTTATAATGGTCTTATACAATACTTGCCGTTTTGCAACTGACTAAATTCACTCAGCATAATGCCTTCCAGATTCCTCCATGTTATGTTTCACGGATTCATCGTTGTTCTTTATTGTTGCATAGTATACCATTGTATGAATATACCCTGATTTGTTTATCCATTCGTCCGTTGATGGGCACCTCGGTTGTTTCCATCTTTTTGCTATTGTGAATAGTGCTGCAGTGAACATGGGTGTGCATATATCTGTTTGTGTGATGGCTCTTATTTCTCTAGGATATATTCCAAGGAGCGGGACTGCTGGATCATATGGTACTTCTATTTCTAGCTTTTTAAGAAAGTGCCAAATCAATTTTCAAAGTAGTTGTACCATTTTACATTCCTGCCAACAGTGTATAAGTGTTCCAGTCTCTCCACAACCTCTCCAACATTTATTATTTGGTGTTTTTGGATTAATGCTAGCCTTGTTGGGGTGAGATGGTGTCTCATTGTAGTTTTGATCTGCATTTCTTTAATGGCTAATGATCGTGAACATTTCCTCATATGTCTGTTAGCCACATGAATATCTTCTTTGGTGAAGTGCCTGTTCATATCTTCTGTCCATTTTTTAAGTGGGTTATTTGTCTTTTTGTCGTTGAGGTTTTGCAGTGTCTTGTAGATTTTAGCGATTAGACGCTGATCGGATTTGTCGTAGCCAAAGTTTTTTTCCCAGTTTGTAGATTGTCTTTTTACTCTTTTGGTGAAGCTTTTGAAGAGCATAAGTGTTTGATTTTTAGGAGCTCTCAGTTATCTAGTTTCTCTTCTGGTGTTTGTGCATTGTTACTTATGGTTCGTATTCTCTTTATGCCATGTATTAGGGCTCCTAGTGTTGTCCCTATTTTTTCTTCCATAATGTTTATTGTTTTTGATTTTATATTTAGGTCTTTGATCCATTTTGATTTAGTTTTTGTGCATGGTTTGAAGTATGGATCTTGTTTCAGTTTTTTGCAGATGGATATCCAGTTATGCCAGCACCATTTCTTAAAGAGACTTTTTCCCCAGTTAATGGACTTTGGGCTTTTGTCAAATATCAGCTGCTCATAGGTGGATGAATTTATGTCTGGATTCTCAATTCTGTTCCATTGGTCTATGTATCTGTTGTTGTACCAGCACCAGGCTGTTTTGACTACTGTGGTGGTATAATAGGTTCTAAAATCAGGTAGTGTGAGGCCTCCCACTTTCTTCTTCTTCTTCAGTTATGCTTTACTTATCTGAGGCCTCTTCCCTTTCCATATGAAGTTGGTGATTTGTTTCTCCATCTCATTAAAAAATACTGTTGGAATTTGGATCGGGATTGCAGTGTATCTGTAGATCGCTTTGGGTAGAATTGACATTTTCACAACGTTGAGTCTTCCTATCCATGAGCAAGGTATGTTTTTCCACTTATGTAGGTCTCTTTTGGTTTCTTGAAGTAGTGTCTTGTAGTTTTCATTGTATAGGTCTTTTACACTCTGGTTAGATTTATTCCTAAGTATTTTATCTTCTTGGGAGCTATTGTAAATGGTATTGATTTGGTGATTTCCTCTTTGAAGTTCTCTTTGTTGGTGTAGAGGAATCCAACTGATTTTTGTATATTTATCTTGTGTCCCGATACTTTGCTGCAATCTTCTATTAGTTCCAGTAGTTTTCTTGTGGATTCTTTGGGGTTTTCTGTGTATAAGATCATATCATCTGCTAATAGAGATATCTTGACTTTTTCCCTACCAATTTGGATGCCCTTATTTCTTTTTCTAGCCTAATTGCTCTGGCTAGGACCTCCAGCACAATGTTGAAATAGAGTGGTGATAAAAGGCATGCATTTCTGGTTCCCGTTCTCAAGGGGAATGCTTTCAAACTCTCCATTTAGGATGATGTTGGCTTTGGTTTTGTATAAATACCCTTAATTATGTTGATGAATTTCCCTTCTATTCTTATTTTGTTTGAGAGTTTTCATCATGAATGGGTGTTGGACTTTGTCAAATGTCTTTTCTGCATTGATTGATAAGATCGTGTGGTTCTTGTCTTTTGTTTTATTTATGTGATCCGTTACATTGATTGTTTTTCTAACGTTGAACCATTCCTACATACCTGATATAAATCCTACTTGATCATGGTGAATTAATTTTTTTGATATGTTGCTGAATTCTATTGGCTAGAATTTTGTTGAAGATTTTTGTGTCAATGTTCATGAGGGATATTGGTCTGTAATTTTCTTTTGTTGTGGTGTCTTTACTGGTTTTGGTGTCAGGGTTATGCTGGCTTCATAGAATGAGTTGGGGAGTATTCTATCCTTTCCTATGCTCTGAAATACCTTTAGTAGTAGTGGTGTTAACTCTTCTCTGAAAGCTTGGTAGATTTCTCCAGTGAAACCATCCGGACCTGTGGCAGTTTCTTAAAATGAGACAACATTGATGTTTGCTGCATCAGTTGACTCTTCTTTTCATGAAAGATTTCTCTGTGGCATGCCTTGGTGTTTGAAAGCATTTTACCCACAGTAGAACTTCTTTCAAAGTTGGAGTCAATCCTCTCAAACATTGCCACTGCTTTATCAACTAAGTTTATGGAATATTCTAAATCCTTTTCTGTTATTTTAACAATGTTCATAGCATCTTCACCAGGAATAGATTCCATCTCAAGAAACCACGTTTTTTTGCTCATCCATAAGAAGCAACTCCTTATCTGTTAAAGTTTTATCATGAGATTCCAGCAATTCAGTCACATCTTCAGGTTCCATCTATAATTCTCTTGCTATTTCTACCACATCTGCAGTTACTTCGTCCACTGAAGCCTTGAAACCCTGAAAGTCATCTGTGAAGGTTGGAATCAGCTTCTTCCAAACTGCTGTTGTTGTTGATATTTTGACCTCCTCCCAAATGAATAATAAATGTTCTTGATGGCACCTGGAATGGTGAATCCTTTCCAGAAGGTTTTCAATTTACTTTGCCCAGATCCATCAGAAGAATCACTATGTATGGTAGCTGTAGCCTTACAAAATGTATTTCTTAAATAATATGACTTGAGAGTTGAAATTACCCCTAGATCCATGGGCTGCAGAATGGATGTTGTGTTAGCAGGCATGAAAACAATATTAATCTTGTACATCTCCATCAGAGCTCTTGGGTGACCAGGTGCATTGTCAATGAGCAGTAATATTTTGAAAGGAATTTTTTTTTTTCTGAGTTGTAGATCTCAATAAACCCAAAACCAATCCCATTGCCATCAAGTTGATTCCGACTCACAGTGACCCTATAGTGGGCTTAAAATATCCAGTAAACCATGTTGTAAAAAAATATGCTGTCATCCATACTTTGTTGTTCCATTTATAGAGCACAGGCAGAGTAGATTTAGCATAATTCTTAAGGGCCTTAGGATTTTCAGAATGGTCAATGAGCACTGGTTTCAACTTAAAGTCAGCAGCTGCATTAGCCCCTAACAAGAGAGTCAGCCTCTCCTTTGAAGCTTTGAAACCTGGCATTGACTTCTTTTCTCTAGCTATGAAAATCCTAGATGGCATCTTCTTCCAATATAAGGGTGTTGTGTCTACAATGAAAAGTTGTTATTTAGTGTAGTCACCATCAATTATCTTAGCTAGCTCTTCTAGATAACTTGCTGAAGCTTCTACATTAACACTTGCTGCTTCACCTTGCACGTTTATGTTACAGAGACAGGTTCTTTCCTTACACCTCATGAACCAACCTCTACTAGCTTCAGACTTTTCTTCTGCAGCTTCCTCACCGCTCTCAGCCTTTATAGAATTCAAGAGAGTTAGGGCCTTGCTGTAGATTAGGCTTTGGCTTAAGGGAATGTTGTGGCTGGTTTGGTCTTCTATCCAGACCAGTAAAACTTTCTCCGTATAAGCAATAAGGCCATTTTTTTTTCTTACCAATTGTGTGATCACTGGAGTAGCATTTTAAATTTCCTTCAAGAACTTCTTTTTTTGCGTTCACAACTTGGCTAACCATTTGGCACAAGAAGCCTAGCTTTCAGCCTATCTTGGCTTTCAACATGCCTTCCTTACTAAGCTTAATCATTTCTAGCTTTTGATTTAAAGTGAGAGACATAGAATCTTCCTTTCATTTGAACACTTAGAAGCCACTGTAGGGTTATTAACTGGCCTAATTTCACTTTTGTTGTGTCTGAGGGAATAGAGAGGCCCTAGCAGAGGGAGAGAGATGGGAGAATGGTCAGTAGGTGTAACAGTCAGAACACACACAACATTTTTCAGTTAAGTTCACCATCTTATATAGTTGTGGTTGTGCCACCCCAAAACAATTACAATACTAATATCAGAGATCACTGGTCACAGATCACCATAACAAATATAATAATAAAGAAAAAGTTTGAAATATTGTGAGAATTACCAAAATATGACACAGAGACACGAAGTGAGCAATGCTGTTATAAAAACAACACCGATTAACTTGCTCGATGCAGGGTTGCCACAAACCTTCAATTTGTTAAAAAAATTCAGCATCTGCGAAGTGCAGTAAAGTGCAGTGCAGTAAAACAAAGTATGGCTCTATCTACCTACCTACCTACCTATCACCCTCCCTCATTCCCTCCCTCCCTCTCTGTGTGTCTGTCTGTCTGTCAATCATCCACAGAGATTTATTTCAAAGAATTGGCTTATGCAATTGTGGGGGACTGGCAAGCCCAGAATCCATAAGACAAGCAACAGGCTGGGGATTCTTGCAGGCTTATTTCTCAAGATCCATAGGGCAGGTGATGGGAAGAGTATCAGTGTAAAATTCTGCCAAGAGGTCTATTTATATTCTGGTGGTAGAATGCACCCCAGATAAGCTCTCTTTTCAACTGATTGATTGATTACATTATAATTAGATTACATTATGGAAGGTAATTAAACCATTGGGAACCATAGTAGCCAAGTTCATACAAAAATCAACCATCACACTCCTGGCTCCTTGTCACTCTCTCTAACACAGTTTTGTCATAATTATTGGTAATTTTGATATCCAGTGCTCTCTAATTCCTTGACTTCTCAATTCTTTGAGCTCTTCTCCAATGATTTTGCCTTCCATCATACCACAGATACTCTTCAATAGTTATGGCCTAGAGAACTTGTCTTTAAAAATATTTGTAATACCTCCAAAATTTCACTTTGAAGATTACCACCCTTCAACCATACAACCTCCTAAATTCTACTAATTTTTTTTTAACTGCCACTCAGAGTCTAGAAATAGAGTTAATGTTCATAGGAGGTGCATGGTTCAATTTTTAAATTTCTTCTCTAGGTACACTCATCCCCTTGGTAACTATCCAGTTCCATGACTTTAAATACCATTTATATGCTGATGGCTACAAACTTTTATCTCCAGCTTGATTATTCTCTTGAACTCCAACTCACATTTAACTGCTTAGTCAGCGTTTCCACCTGGAAATTTAATAGACATTTTAAACCTAATGTGTCCAACTCAGGAACTTTGTACATGTTGTTCTCTCTCTGCCTGCAAAACTCTTTCCCTCACCTATTACAAGCATCTTTCCCTCTCTGCTTTCAGGGCTTTGCCTTAGTGTGCCTCCTTGTCAGTGAGGCATCCCTAACCACCCTATTATAGTAGCAGTCATACCTCCCAGTCCTATCTACATGTCCTGCTTTATTTTGATCTCTAGCACTTAGATCATATGACATAATCCCTATTTTACTTATCTGTTCTTGTCTGCCTTCTCCTGCTAGAATGTAGTCTCCATGAAGGCAGATATTTTTGACTACTTAGTCCACTAACGAAATCTCTTTACAATGCCTGGTACTTAGGAAGTACCCACTATGTTTTGCTGCATGAATGAAAACACTGTTATTTTATTTTCTAAAAGAGTTATACCAATTTTCATACTAATTTTTTTCTATTCAATGAGGAGAGTTATCTAATTTATTAGAATAAATATTTTTACCCAAGAAGCTCAATAATGCTGTTTTCATTCTGGATAAAAAATACAGCTGCATTTTCTTTTCTTCAACATGTTTCATGCAGGGAGGGCTTTCTGGGTAGAGAACACCTAAAAATGATGGTTAAATGTTAAAAGGTAACTTTTAAAACATGGCTGAAGTTGCATAAAAAATAATAAAATCAGAAAATATAAGAAAGCCTGATTCCATAGGGGTTTAAATATTCTTCAGCTGGAGTTTCCTTTTAGGGCATACCTATTTCTGGTGGCAAAGAACATTTATACTTACAAAACAAAACAAAAAATTGGGCACATTTTCTGTCGGTGTTTCTCTTTCTTTTTCTGTTCTCACTGTACATCTCTCTTTGTCTATCTATCAGGCTTCATGGATCCAAAATTAAATGAATAGAAATCCTTTTTTTCAGGACACATTATCATCACTTGTCCACAAATTATTGTCTTTTATTTATTTACTTTTGTAATATTTCATATTATAATGAACACAGGAAGTCACCCCATAGCAAAAGAACAACTTGGGTAAAGCTACTTGGGTGCCCTCCCTATTATTATCTATCTGCTTCCACCCAAGGTTTGTAGTTCTATATGATTCTTGGTTCTAATCCTTTGTTACACTGTGGCTTGATTCTGAGGTAGTAAAATTTAAAAATAACTTGATCCCCTGCTGGGATAATAAAATGACTACTAAGCATTTTAGGTTAACTCTCCTTCTGTTCTGAGTTTCATATAATCATTGCTCATTGTTTCACTTTTAAAAAATTTTAATCTCACAAATCATATCATATTATTATTTTATAAAGATAATGTTTGCTTAGATTTACATACCCTGGGGTGGACTAAGGAATTCAATGTCAAAAGAAAAACTTGGAAAATTTTAGGATGAAATACAGAT
The DNA here is from genome assembly GCF_000243295.1 of Trichechus manatus latirostris. NCBI lineage: Eukaryota > Metazoa > Chordata > Mammalia > Sirenia > Trichechidae > Trichechus > Trichechus manatus. Next base: position 7,703,660 of record NW_004443995.1, read on the forward strand.
GTTGATGGTATATCCTTTCTTTTTCTTTTTTTTTTTGGCCTTTTAAAAGTTCTCTCAAACATATTTTATAGTTTTCTGAATATCTTTTGTTAGATCTGTTCCTATGTATTTGATGTTTTTGATTCTATTGTAAATAATACTTAAAATAATATTTCTGCTCCCCCACCCTTTTTGGGAACAAAGAAATATAATTGATCTTTTCATATGGACCTTCTATCCTATGGCCATTTTAAATTAATTTATTAATTCTACTAGTTTATCTGTTGGTTCTTTTGGATTTTCTATATATATAATCATGTTGTCTGTGAATGATGATAGTTTTAGTTCTTCTTTCCTATTACCTTTTATTATGTTTTTTCTTACTCTAGAACAGTGTAAAATAGAAATGTTGTTAGAAAGCTTTCTTGTCTCATCTCCCATTCAGGAGGAATTTTTTCTATAAATATTAAATATGATGTTTGCTATATATTCTTTTGATTAGATTAAGGAAGTTCCTAGTTTGCTAAGAGTTTTTATCATGAATCACGTTGAATTTTATCAAATGATTTTTCTCTGTCTGTTAAAATGATGATATGATTTCTCTTCTTTATTCTTTTAATGTAGTGATTTATTATATTGATTGGTTTTCAGATGTTAAACTAATCCTCAGTCATGGAATAAACCTAACTTGAATTAATTTTCTAATATTTGTTTAGGAGGTTTTTATTTTTATTCAAGTGAGATATTGGCCTTTAATTTTCTTTGCTTATAATGTCCTTGTTAGGATTTGGTATTGATATGATGCTGGCATCACACAGAAAGTTGGAAATTATCCCCTTTTTCTGTTATCTGGAAGAGTTTGTATAAAATTATGCTATTTTCCCATTAAATGTTCGGAAAAAAATAACTATTGAAACCTCCTGGGCCTGGAGACTTTTTTCTGTGGAAGTTTAAAATCATAGAATAACTATCCTTAATGAAATCAGGACTGATGAGACCTTCTATCAGTTTTAGTATGTTGTGTTTTTAGGAATATGCCTATTTCATCTAATTTGTCAAAAGTATTGCTATAAAGTTGTTCATAATAACATCTGATGTCTTACTTTTCAATTTATGGCCCTCCTTCCCTCCCACTTTGATCAGTATTGCTAGAGGTCTGTAAACTTTTATTTTTTTAAACCCACTTATAGGACTTTGCCGTTAGCTTTGCCAACTTTCTCTTTGTTATATTGTTTTTTATTTTATGAACTTTTATTCATTGTCAGTTTGTCCTACTCTGGTGGCTTGCATGTTGCTGTGATGCTGGAAGCTATCACAGTATTTCAAATACCAGCAGGGTCACCTATGGTGGACAGGTTTCAGCAGAGCTTCCAGACTAAGACATACTAGGAAAGATTCTGACGATCTACTTCTAAAAAAATTGGTCAGTGAAAATCTTATGAATAGCAGTGAAACATTGTCTCATATAGTGCCAGAAGATGAGCCCTTCAGGCTGGTAGTCACTCAAAATACAACTGGGGAAGAGTGACCTCCTCAGAATAGAGTTGACCTTAATGACATGGATGGAGTAAAGCTTTTGGGACCTTCATTTGCTGATGACGCATGACTCAAAATGAGAAGAAACAGTGGCAAACATCCATTAGTCACTGAACATGGAATTACAAAGTATGAATCAAGAAAAATGGGAAGTTGTCAAAAATGAACTGGAACACTTGAAAATTAATATCCTAAGCATTAGTGACCTGAAATGGACTGGTATTCGTCGTTTTGGATTGAACAATCATATGGGCTACCATACCAAGAATGACAAATTGAAGAGGAATGGCATCACACACATTATCAAAAAGAAAATTTCAAGATCTATCCTGAAGTACAACACTGTCAATAAGGATGATATCCATATGCCTACAAGGAAGACCGCTTCATACAAATATTATTCAAGTTTATACATCAACCACTAATGCCAAAGATGAAGAAATTGAAGATCTTGACCAGCGTCTGCAGTCTGAAATTGATCAAACATGTGATCAGATGCATTGATAATTACTGGTGACTGGAATGTGAAAGTTGGAAACAAAGAAAGATAAATAATTGGAAAATATAGCCTTGATGATAGAAATGAGATTGCATACTAGAATTTTGCAAGACTAATGACTTACTCATTAGAAATACCTTTTCAATGACGTAAGTGATGACTCTACACGTGGACCTTGCTGGATGAAATACACAGGAATCAAATCAACTACATCTGTAGAAAGAGATGATGGAGAAGCTCAACATCATCAGTCAGAACAAGGGCAGAGGCCAACTGTGGAACAGTCCATCTGCTGCTCATATGCAAGTTCAAGTTGAAGCTGAAGAAAATTAAAACAAGTCCATGGGAGCCAAACTACAACCTCAGATATACCAAACTTGAGTTTAGAGATCATGTCAGGACTAGATTTGATGTATTGAACAATAATGACTGAAGACAAGGCAAGTTGTGGGATGACATCAAGGACCTCATACATGAAGAAAGCAAGGAGTCATTAAAAAGACAGGAAATAAATAAAAGACCAAAATAGATGTCAGAAGAGACTCTGAGTGTTGCTGTTGAACTTAGAGTGGCTAAAGTGAAAGCAAGAAATGATGAAGCAAAAGAGTTGAACAGAAGATTTCAAAGGGTGGCTTGAGAAGACAAAGGAAAGTATTATAATGAAATATGCAAAGAACTGGAGGTAGAAAACCAAATGGGAAGAACACGCTTGGCATTTCTCAAGCTGAAAGAACTGAAGAAAAAAATTCAAGCCTAAAGTTGCAATTTTATAGGATTCTATGAGCAAAAAATGTAATCACACAGGAAGCATCAAAAGAAAACAGGAGGAATAACACGGAGTCTGTGTATCAAAAACAATTGGTTGATGTTCAGTCATTTTGGGAGGTGGCATATGATCAAGAACGGATGGTACTGAAGGAAGAAGTTCAAGCTGCACTGAAGGCACTGGTGGAAAACAGGGCTGCAGGAACTGACTGAATACCAATTGAGATGTTTCAATAAACAGATGAAACGCTGGAAGCGTTCACTTACGTCTGCCAAGAAATTTGGAAGACAATTACCTGGCCAACCAACTGGAATAGATCCATATATGTGTCCATTCCAAAGAAAGGTGATCCAACGGAATGCAGAAATTATTGAACAATATTAATATCACACACAAATAAAATTTTGCTAAAATAATTAAAAACTGGTTGCAGCAGTACAACTACAAGGAACTGCCAGAAATTCAAACTGGATTCAGAAGAGGATGTGGAACAAGGGATATCATTGCTAATGTCAGATGAATCTTAGCTAAAAGCAGGGAATACCAGAAGGATGTTTACTTGTTTCATTGACTATGCAAAGTCATTTGACTATGTGGATCCTAACAAATTATGGATAACATTGTGAAAAATGGAAATTCCAGAACATTTATTTGTGCTCATTTGGAACCTGTATATAGACCAAGAGAAAATATTGAAGTTATCAAGGATTTCATTTTACTTGGATCCACAATCAATGGCCATGGAAGTAGCAGTTAATAAATCAAATGAAGTATGGCATTGGGCAAATCTGCAAAAGACTTCTTCAAAGTGTTAAATAGCAAAGATGTCACTTTGAGGACTAAGGTGCATCTGACTCAAGTCATGTTTTTTTCAATCACCTCTTATGCATGGGAAAGCTGAACAATGAATAAGGAAGACCAAAGAAGATCGTATGCATTTGAATTATGGTGTTGATAAAGAATATTGAATATACCATCATTCTATTGCCAGAAGAATGAACAAGTCTTTCTTGGAAGAAGTACAGCCAGAATGCTTTCTTGGAAAAAGTACAGCCAGAATGCTTCTTAGACGGGAGGATGGCAAGACTTGTCTTATGTACTTTGAACATGTTATCGGGAGTGACCAGTTCCTGGAGAAGGACATCATGCTTGGTAAAGTGGAGGGTCAGAGAAAAAGAGGAAGACCCTCAACGAGATAGATTGACACAGTGGCAGCAACACTGGGCTCAAACATAGTAATGATTTTGAGGATGGCGCAGGACCAGGCAGTCTTGCGTTTTATTGTACATTGGGTCGCTATGAGTTGGAACCGACTCCCCGGCACCTAACAAAAACAGTAATAAAAAATAAATAACTGATCTGTTTTTTTCTGTCTTTAATATGCTTTTGGAAAAGTTCTAAAGTTTTTAAAAAGTCTAATTTTAATACATTTAAAGAATCCACAGGAATTTTGATTCTCCTCCAAGTGTATTTTCAAAGCACAGAGGTGTATCTATGGAAAATAGTGCCTATGGCAATAAGTTTTAAATTGCTGAGTGATATCTCATGGCTGGCGATGGAAACAGCAGTGGCCAATAGAAAGTGCCCGTTGGCACCCCCTTCAAGTGATGCCCAGGGCTCTTGCCATATATGCCGTACCCTAGATATGCCTCTGGCAAAGCGTGATACAAATTTTATGGACCAATGGAAATGTTTGCATCTCTAAATATAGCTTTAAATCCATCCTAAATCTGAGGTGAAATATTCATCGTGATGTCTTAACTCATAGGGCACCTAAGTCAGTCATTCTTCTAATTTAATATCCTGGAACAATATTCTAGTGCCCTACAGTGTACTTTAAACCAATAAGAATCTCTGTAATCTTTGGATGGTTGAGCTTTGAAGGAGTTCCAAATTTTCCTGTGCAGTCCATGAGATAGGTTTATAGTTTAGATAGATGAAGGCAGTGACTATCGAGATCACAGAATATCATTTCTTTGCTGAAAGGAGAAAAAAGAATACTTTTTGTCATTACTGATTACTTTGTAAGAGGTAAAATATTTCATTGCTCTTAAGTTGGAATTAATTTATAGCCACTATTCAAGGAATTATCCAATTACACACCAATGGGTATAAAAATGGATTTCCTATTTTATAACCTATCGTTTTTATCAGTGTGTGTTTAGCTATGGCCACTGGGAAATGCAGGGATGTTTCTTTCAGTCATTTTATACATATGAATCTTTTAAACATGAGGTAGTGAAATCATGCCAGCAAAGTATACTACAATTCTATTGCTTAAAAAAAAAAGCCAAGATTGTTTGACTTGAAGGTTTATTGCGTCTTAGCAATTTTTCAAAATACCATTTATTAAATGTCATACTAATTACTTGTACCATCAGTCTTGTAAAGCAAATCTCTGTGAGAGCATTTTCTGAAGTGTTTTTTTTTTCCTGTCTGGAATATTTCTTCTTGAGTATACACACTGAGGATTTAACTTCCAAAAACTTCAATGTTGATTAATTTACTTAATGTTGAACTAATTTTTAGAATACAGAAACCAGGATCTTATTCCTTAATTAGCCTCATTAAGACCAATTTTCCTACCAAACTTTTCTATAGCTAGGATAGTTTCTCTGGGAAAAGTTTTAAAAACTGGAATAATTCATGACCATAGTAATTCACAAGTATGCAGTATACAACTTTGTAAACTTATCTGACTTATGGAACACAATATTAATGCATGGAAATAAGGATGTTTCTAACGTTATAAATTTTTTTTCTGGATGTCTAATTTTTATTTAAATTCCTCTGTGGGTCAAATTTGGTTGGGAAATTTTATCATAGCATTGATATGTTTTCTATTATTGTGGTTTTTTAAAAGAAAAACTAGACCATTTGTTTATTACTTAGAAAAAGAGAAAACATCAAGACTTTTAAAAATAATTCTTATATTTTTTGTGATATTAATTGCTCCCTAGTAATTTTCATATAATTGTATGTGAATAAAAGTATTTTCCTATAATTAATCTGTAGAACATCAATTTTTAGAGTGATATTTATAAATTATTATTAAATTTCAGTATTTCTGTTATAATACATAATTAAAAATAGATAAGAACTTTGTGTGGATTGTAATACCACAAATCTTGTTAAAACAATTTCCATTAAAATTAATAAATTGATGTAGTGAAAAATAATAATTAAAATGGCTGAACAAATTTACAGTTGTTTTATTTTGTTATTTTCAGTTAACATTTCTATGTTTTATTCTTTTGATTTGGCAGAGTTAGGTTTGACATCATTGAACATCAAAGAAAATAAAAACAGATATTTTCTGGAAAATGGATCAAGGATATCATCTGGTTGTTAAAAAAGAAAATAAAGTTTTAATATAGGCTCTATTAACATTACTTTTGTATCAAAATTTGGCTTAAAAAAATTAGATAAAAGAATAAGAAAACTGAAGATCTTAACTAAGAAGAAAGTCATCAGCAGAAATGGTCTAGAGGTGGGAATGTGATTAGGATTTAAGGCATCAGGAAGGAAAACAGTGACAAAACAAACAGATTAATGAAAAAGATTTTCAATTAAATAAGATGAGGGAACAGAAAGAGAAGAGAAAGAATAATTTTGCCTTATTGAAAATGGGAAGGAAATGCTTATTTTTATCTATTGGATGAGATGGTTTATGTGGACATTATTTTTTAATTGTGAAATGCTACACTTTATTAATAACTTTTTTTAGAATAAAATGTAAATACTTGAATCTTTGAATTATTTAATATACTTTTGGAAAAGTTCTAAAGTTTTTAAAAAGTCTAATTTTAATACATTTAAAGAATCCACAGGAATTTTGATTCTCCTCCAAGAGTATTTTCAAAAGAACCTGAATACAAGATTAAAAAACTATATATATTTAAATTTAGTGCATTTTTCAGGGAAAGAACAAGAGCTTATTCCTAGATAAACTTCCTGGATACTTAAATTTTGAAATGTTCTAATTTGTTTTGTGAATTATTTATTTTAAAAATGAACTTCAAATTAAGAAAGTGACTTTAAATTATTTGGGAGGAGCTTTTAACCTTTTGGAGCCCCGGTGGCACAGTGGTTAAGAGCTATGTCTGCTAATCAAAAGGTCATTAGTTCAAGTCCATCGGCTTCTCCCTGGAAACCCTACGGGGCAGTTCTACTCTGTTCTATAGAGTTGCTATGAGTCAGAATCGACTCCATGGCAATGGATTTGTTTTTTTGTTTTTTAAATTTTTAGGAAAATTACTCAAATATGATTTGGCACCATTAAATATGAATAATATAAATTGCTTGTGTGAAGATACTAATTGAAGATAAGTAGAATATTTAATGTGTCTTTTATATTGAAATAAAAACTGACGCAACTGTTATATAAATAATAGCAACTATTTAAAGAATCTGTTCAATTAAACCACTATGTGTCTGTTAGTTTGTGGCTTGCGTGCTGCTGTGATACTGGAAGTTTGCCACCTGTATTTCAAATACCAGCAGGGTCACCCCTGGTGGACAGGTTTCAGCTGAGTTTCCAGACTAAGACAGACTAGCAAGAAGGACCTGGCAGTCTACTTCTGAAAAAATTGGCCAGTGAAAACCTTATGAATAGTAGTGGAACATGGTATGATATAGTGCCGGAAGATGAGCCCCTCAGGTTGGAAGGCACTCAAAATACAACTGGGGAAGAGCTGCCTCTTCAAAGTAGAGTTGACCTTAATGACATGGATGGAGCCAAGCTTTTGGGACCTTCATTTGCTGATGTGGCATGACTCAAAATGAAAAGAAACAGCTGCAAACATCCATTAATAATTGGAATGTGGAATATATGAAGTATGAATCTAGGAAAATTGGAAGCCGTCAAAAATGAAATAGATATCCTAGGCATTAGTGAGCTAAAATGGACAGGTGTTGGCCATTTTGAATCGGACGGTCATATGGTCTACTATGCTGGGAATGCCAAACTGAAGAGGAACGGCATCACATTCGTTGTCAAAAAGAATATTTCAAGATCTATCCTGAAGTAAAATGCTGTGAGTGATAGGATAATATCCATACAGTCTATATATAATCAAGAGCAAGATAAGTCAAGATGCATTGATAATTACTGATGATTGGAAAGTGGAAGTTAGAAACAAAGAAGAAGGATTGGTAGCTGGAAAGTATGGCCTTGGTGATAGAAATGAAGCCTGAGATCGCGTGATAGAATTTTGTAGGACCAAAAACTTCTTCATTGCAAATACCTTTTTTCACCTACATAAACGGTGACTATACACATGGACCTCACCAGATGGAATACACAGGAATCAAGTTGACTACATCTGTGGAAGGAGATGATGGAAAAGCTCAATATCATCAGTCAGAACAAAGCCAGGGACTGACTGTGGAACGGGCCATCAGTTGCTCATATGCAAGTTCAAGTTGAAGTTGAAGAAAATCAGAAGAAGTTCACGAGAACCATAGTGCGACCTTGAGTATATCCCACCTGAATTTAGAAACTATCCTAAGAATTGATTTGATGCACTAAACACTAATGACTGAAGACCAGACAAGTTATGGAATGACATCAAGAACATCATACATGAAGAAAGCAAGAGGTCATTAAAAAGGCAGGAAAGAAAGAAAAGACCAAAATGGATGTCAGAAGAGACTCTGGAATTTGCTCTTGAATGTCAAGTAGCTAAAGCAAAAGGAAGAAATGATGAAACAAAAGAACTAAACAGAATATTTTAAAGGGCAGCTCAAGAAGACAAAGTATTATAATGACATGTGCTCAAGAAG
>NW_004443995.1:7712323-7744040 GCF_000243295.1 Trichechus manatus latirostris
TGATGAATCCCAAGATTGGCAGGCAAGACTGCAGGTAAGCTGCTAGCTCAAGTCCCAAGAACCGGAGGTCAGATAAACAGGAGCCAGCTGCAGGATCCAGTGCAAACAAAAGTCCCTGAGTCATGTCAGAATTTTTGCTTATATTTGATGCAGGCCATATGCCCAAGGGAACTTCCTTTCAACTGATTGGCTATTCACAGCAGATCCCATCATGAGGGTGATCACATATCAAATCTCAACAGGAAAGTGATCACTGTATTTTACGACTGCCAAAACACTGAGAATCATGGCCCAGCCAAGTTGACATACTGTAGTTCCATGATTAGCTCAAACAAATTGCTTTATAGACTACTTGGCTTATTCTCATTGTTAGGGCAGACATCATATTCTTTTGTGGCTTTTTGTATATCTAAGGTGAAAGTTATTGTTTTGTTTCTTAGGTACCATTGAGTTGTTTTTGATTAATAGTGACCCTATGTGACAGAGTAGAATTGCTCCAGAGAGTTTTCTTGACTGTAATCTTTACAGAAGCAGATCACCAGCTCTTTGTCCTGTGGAGCCACTGGGTGGGTTTGAACCAACTTTTTGGTTAGCAGCTGAGCGCTTAACTGTTGTGTCACCAGGACACCTTTTAAACTGAAAGTAATAACCCATTGCCGTGGAATTGATTCTGACTCATAGTGACCCTATAGGACAGAGTAGAACTTCCTCATAGGGTTTCCAAGGCTGTAAATCTTTATGGAAGTAGATTGCCACATCTTTCCTGAGGAGTGGCTGGTGGATGCAAACCATCGACCTTTTAGTTAGTGGCTGAGTGTTCATTGTGCCACCAAGGCTCAAAGTGACAATAGAGCTCTACATATCGTTTAAGACTTTGAAATTCCTTAATACTACACCCGAAAGCCCATCTGATGAGTTTGCTTTTTTATGTCTCATTCTTAGCTTTGGGCTGAACTATTCAGGATCCATTTCTTGTGTTTGAATTAACAATAATGAGTGAAACTGCTTGATTAAATAGAAGTGTCCCAATTTTTTTTTTTTTTTAAAAAAAAACAGATCTACAGTTTAAGGAATGAAAAGACCATGAGTCAAATAACCGGAGTTGGAATTTCAGCAGATCATCAATATCTGAGTTTCAGATTTTTCTTTTCTAAAGTGGAGGAGATAATCCCAGTCTTATCTATCTCTCAGTGGGTGTGAGGCTCAAACAAGATAGGTTATGTAGAAGTTATTTGTAAATTTTTAGCATGTTAACTAGATATATTACTGGCAAATTATTTTCAGAAAGGAGTATACATAATCAAAATAAATTTTTGCTCTAATAGCTTAATATCTATAGTACTCTATGACCTTTTGGTGGTAGGCAGGAGGTGGCATATTAGACAAATATTTATTGAGCACATACTTTATGTATTAAATACTCTGCTTGTTGCTAGAGAGACACTGGTGAACTAGGCAAAGTCATTGACCTTGTAGAACTTACATTCTCATGGAGATGATAGACAATAAACAAATAGGCAAATTTCTGATGCTCTGCTGTACCTGACGATGGTTCTGACCTAGGATTTTGCAGTATTTTCAACAAAGACACCCTATGAAGACTTGGTGAGGGAGACGCAGAGCTGAGCCTCCTTGTACCTTATTATGCAGTTCTGTTCCTTCTTTTTTTAAACTTTACTTGGCTAGTTAGAAAAATATTGTTATTCATGTTTTGCTCTGAGGTCTGCTCACTTTTGCTGATGATTGATGCTTGTCTTGGTTATCCAGTGCTGCTATAACAGAAATACCACAAGTGGATGGCTTTAACAAAGAGAAGTTTATTCTCTCACAGTCCAGTAGGCTCGAAGTTCGAATTCAGGGTGCCGGCTCCAGAGGAAGGCTTTCTCTCTGTGTCGGGTCTGAAGGAAGGTCCTTGTCATCAGTCTTCCCTTGGTCTGAGAGCATCTAAGTGCAGGAACCTCAGGTCCAAAGGATGCACTCTGCTCCTGGCCCTGCTTTCTTGGTGGTATGAGGTCCCCCTGTCTCTCTGCTCACTCCTCTCTTTTATATCTCAAAAGAGATTGGCTTAAAACACTATCTAGTCTTGTATATCTCATCAATATAACTGCCGATAATCCATCTTATTACATCATAGTGATAGAATTTACAAAACATAGGGAAATCACATCAGATGATAAAATGGTAGACAATCATACAATACTGGGAATCATGACCTAGCCAAGCTGACAGATATTTTTGGGGGACACAATTCAATCCATGACAAGGCTTCAATACAAACTCTTCTTGACACTGGAAATGTTTATGAGTATGGGAATAAACAGATTAAAACTATCTTATTTTGGAAAATTTAAATATATACAAAAGTAAAGAGATTATGATAAGTCCACAAATACTCATCACTCATCTTCAATGGTTTTGAACTCATGGCCAGTATCGTTTTATTCATGCTCCCACCCAGTTCCCTTCTCAGCTTGGGTTATTTGAAGCTAATTCCTTGATGTCATATCATTCCATCCATAAGTTATTTTTTTCAGCTTGTATTCGAAAAGGTAAGGAACTTACCATCTCATCTAAAATTAATAATAACTTATTAATATCAACAAGTATCCAGGAATTATTCAAATATCCACATGTTTAATCATATTTTGATAAAGCTTTATTTAGTTAGAGATAGAGGAGTTTTCTACCTGTTTTGCTTCCATATTTTACAGGGATAAAAATATTTTTTATGAGCATACACAGAGGAAGTAAAAAGGTCATGTGAATTTTGAAAGCAAAGAGATGTTGGTTAAATTTTTTAAAACTTTTTGAAAACTGACTATACAAGATACTGTGCTTGGTTTATAGAAATACAAATAAATGTTAGACATCAGCTATGCCTTACAGAGAATTTATAGTCTTGTGGCTGAGTTAAAACACAAGAAAAGGCAATCCACAATACAAAGCAGTAAATTGTGTTCCATCCCAGTGATGCAGACTAGTAGCTCTGAGTCTCCATGGCCTCTCACATTGGTGTCTCATGATCAGTGAGGTGATTGCAAAGATATTTTTCTTAGTACTGAAAACAACAAAACTTTGAAAATTATGTTTTAAAATAGTTTAGAGTGACTTTGGGATTATCTTTGTAATCATCTTCGTAATCATGCCAGTCACATTCCTTTGAATTCCAATTTACTTTCTGAGTGAAGAGAAAAGATGGAGTTACAGCTTGGCTTTGAAAGGAAGGCGGAAACTGGTTCGGCTGTGTCATAGGCACTATGGCATAGGCAAGTGTGTACAGATAGGCCTTAATGCTCTTTTAGGTTGAAAGATTCTTATATGGGAATGTTGCTGTTGTCAGTGTCAGTTGCCATCAAGTCAGCTGTGACTTATGGCAACCCCATACACAGCAGAATACAATGTTGCCCAGTCCTGCACCATCTCACAATTGTTGGTATGCTTGAGTCCATTATTGTAGTCACTGTGTATTTTGAGTGTCTTCAGTCTAGGGGTCTTATCTTCCAGCAATATATTGGACAATATTATGTTGTGATCCACAGGGTTTTCACTGGCTAATTTTTGGAAGTAGATTGCTAGGCCTTTCTTTTTAGTCTGCCTTCGTCTGGAAGCTTCACTGAGATTACGTTTTCCTATGTAAGGTAGATTGAGAATGAATTTCGTTATGTCTCAGTTATTCTTAAAGTTCCTACTAGAATAATACATATTATGTTCCTCTAAAAAACCAAATTTTGTTGAATTTGATCTGTTGGTGTGTAGGAGGGAGAAGACAGAGCATCTGTGAAATATTTTATTAATACAGATGATTTTCAATTATTAGTTATAATGGAAACACGGTCCACATGGCTAACTGAGCTTCATAGTTAATTTCTAAAGCATTAATATTTAGAATTTCCATCATCCTTTCAGGACTTATTCTTTTACTTGTATTTTTATAACAAGTAGAAATATTGATTTTATTGAAAGGATTGAAAATATCGGGTAGGAATTGGCTAATCCTGAATCCCTGTAATTGTAATTGTTGATCTTAATAATGGGAAATTCTTGTCTATAGCTCATTTCACTCATCTTGTTTAGTACATTTATGTGTGATATTTGCTGTAGCTTTACCTCCTGGTGCTTACATGAATTTTTAATTTAATTTTCCACACTGCTCTGCCTGCAATTTAGTTATGTTCCTACCAACTACGTATGGTCTAGACCTTTTAAGAAGGTACCTAGGTAGTGCAAAAGGTTTGTGCTCGACTGCTATCCTAAAGGTTAGTGGGAACCCACACAAAGGGTACTGCCTTAGAGAAGGTCTGGCCATCTGCTTCCGTTAAGATTACAGCCAAGAAAACCCTGTGGAGCAATTCTACTCTGTAACATGTGGGGTCACCATGAATCTGAATCGACTAGATGGCAACAAACAACAACAAATACCTTGTAAGAGCTAGATTACAACCTTGAAGAGGTAGATCCCTCCCAGATATGACCAGGAGAGTAAAAAAGAATAGAATGAAACATTTCAAATAAACATTCAGAAATGAGCAGTGCTAGGGCTAAAATTCTATTCTGTAATTATCCTCTTGTTTTTGTCATTTTGAGCACCAGAATCTTTTTTCTCTATTGAATGTATTGCTTTAATGAGCTTTTAGTAAAGATAATGATACATTAATGAAGTTCAATCTTCTGACAAGCCAATCATCAAAAACAGATGGAAATAACTAAAAATTAACAACCTTTCTTAAGGGATTAGGTTCTTGTTTTTGTTTTCTAAGAAGGCCAGCTCATTCCAGAATTTACACAGTAATTCTAGCTCATGCATAACCTGTAAATAAATAAATACCAAAGATTTGTGACTAATAATTTCGTAGATAGTTTCTGTTTTCTAAAGCTTACATTGTACATAGGATCGCTATGAGTCGCAACCAACTCGATGGCACCTAACAACAAAGCTTACATATCCTTTTACATTATAAACAAACACGTCTTTATAATAGAACTTCTGGAAACCAAACATTTAGATTAAGTTCCTTATAACTGAAAGATTGTGGCATACACCTGCAGGCCCCGGGTTATGAACGAGATCTCTTCCTTGCTCTGTCTTTAAGTCTATAAGTTGAATTTCTAGGTATGTCGGAACAGGTGCATATGGTTCTTATTTAGCCTTACCTTGGTAGTGTAGTGGCTAAAACCTCGGCTGCTAACCAAAAGGTCGGCAGCTTGAATTCACCGGCTGCTCCTTGGAAACCCTATGGGGGCCATTCTACCCTGTCCTATGTGGGCCATTCTACCCTGTCCTATGCCATCACTATGAGTCAAAATCAACTTGACTGCAACAAGTTTGGGTTTTTTTTAGTGCAAGAAAAGGCTTGAAGTCTTTTCAATTATTTGAAAGCTGCATATGTAGCAAGTGAAGGTGATTGTGATGAAGTATTTGGTGTGAGTAGGGGTTGGTTCATTCGTTTCAAAGTGAGGGCAAATTTACATAACATTAAAGGGCAGGTGTGAGTTGTCGATAACGCGGATGATCATAACCCAGGGAATGCCTGTACACATTTCCTTTAGTGATGGAGCATGCTTGTGAAGGTATCATAGGAGGTCATCCTTTCACCCCACAATCATTCCAGATTCCAGACTTCCCAACATTAGGATCATCAACTAGCTTCAGAGATAACTGGAGAAGTTAACTCTTGGCTGACTTAGCCTGCTTCTGTTAGTTCACTTAGCATTTGAATTGTTAAAAGTAAGATTTGATTGTGTCAGTTTGTTTCCGTGTGGCAAGAGATCAAACTGGACAAAGTCTGAGCCAAACTATATCCAAGGTGACTAACCCCTAGGGACCAGCTCATCTGAGTTTGGTTTTACAAATAAACCATGGTTTAGGTCCTTTAGCAACTGTACCAGAGTGGGGGAAGACAACTGGGATAACTCCTCAAAAGATGACTTTATCTGAGTTAGGCAGTTAAATCTTCATGTCCCTCACAATCAGCCCATTTAGAACCAAAGAAAAGAGTAGACTACAGAAAAAAATGGTTACAGCAGAAGCTTATAACTTTAAGTATTTTGACACATTTTTGTTTAGTCTTTTGTTTGTGGAACTTTTTTAATAACTAACAGCATAAGGTATATTGTATTTTAAACTTTTTACATTATAGTTATAATGTAAACCAATTTATAAGCATAATTTTAGTTTTTGTTACAAATTTATCCATTGCATGGATATATTATACTTAAGAAATTCCCCGTTACTGGGCATTTATGTTATTTCCAATTTTATTATTTTGTTGGGGAGGTGGTGTCCCCAAGACCACTCCCAGGTTCAGTGATTTCCACAGATGTCTCAGGGAACTCAGCATATGGTTGTACTCATGGCTAGGATTTATTACAGTGAATGAATACAAAGCAAAATCAGCAAAGGGAAAAGGCAGCTGGAGTGAAATTCAGAGAAAACCAGGCACAAGCTCCCAAGAGTTCTCCCCAGGGGAGTCACACAGGACATGTTTAATTTTCCCAGCAATGAGTTGTGACAACACATACAAAGTGTTTTCTACTAGATAAGTCCATTAGAGACTCAGTGCCCAGGGTTTTTACTGGAAGTTTGTCTTGTAGTCCCTCTCTACTGAGCACAAAACAAAATTCCAGACTCCCAGGAGGAAAGGAGGTGTTCAGTATAAACGATATTGTTTGCACAACAGTCTAGGCATAATGAGCTGCCCTTTTCATTTAGGGAAAGTTTTATATCCGTGTATGGGAATGTTTACCAGCCAACTTCCCAAATGCCAGCTAAGGGCCAACCTTGCAAGTTGTCCTTTCTAAGAACAGCAGTCTCAAGCCTGCTGTGTTAACTCATTCTGCACAATTATTATGAATAATAGTATAATAAACACTTTTGTTAATCATTCTTTAATCACATTTCAGATTATTTCCATATGAAAGATTCTTAGAAATTTATATTATATAAAAATATGAACATTTTAAAGACAGATGGAAATAACTAACCCTTAATGACAAATTACCAAAAGATTGTTCAAATTTACATTTTCACGAAACTTGTATGAGTATGGGTACCAGAAACTTGACTAAAATAGGTAAGATCCGTGTGGTCCAAATATAAATATGTATTAAACTGGAAGAATTTAATGTTTTAAAATTCAGAATTATGTGAGAAATCAAAAGACTAGTTAATTGGTTCTTCCTGTTGGAGGAGCTACTGAGATCACTACTACCGTTGAACCATCACCCAATATCCACTTTTCACTGATTCCTCAATTTTTTGCCTAGAAACCTATGACTTCACTGTCACTGGTAAAGCACACATCATCCAATTCACTTTAACATTCAGTCATTCTACAAAATGAGCACATGTTCTGTACCAAGCATTGTGGCTGTGCAGTATAACAGTGAGCTGGACCCAGTCCTGATCCTCCTAGAGTTTGCAATCTGCAGCCAGCAAGATCTATGTTTGTCAGAGGGCCTCCTGACAAAGTTGACAAGTGAGGGGCCATCCCACAAGTGTTTTCAGATCACAAATTCAGATAACTGACCCTGCATTGCAAGAGTAAATCTGTGATAGACTAGATTTGTTAATCTAGTCTACATTTTTTAAGCCTGAGACCAATGTCTACCAAAGATACTGGGACAACAGGTTGTCTTTCTACCTTCCTGGGAAGGGAATATGAGTTCTGACTCTTTTGAGTGTATATTTGTTAAAAGGAGTTTAAACAAATTGTATTTTTTCCATTAAAAGTACAAAATGTACCTTTTAGGAAAAAAAGAATAAAATTTAGTCTCAATCCAATGGCTCCCTAGAGGCAAACATTCTTAAAGTTCTGTGATGCTTTCTCCAGACTGTGTTTTTGTTCATAAATGTTTAACATAGTTTTTACCTATTTACGTAAAATTACATATGCTTATTTTTAATGTTTTCTCTATAATTGGGATTAATTATAATCAATTACAGAAATTTGGAAAATACAGAACACTATCACCAAAAAAAAAAGAAAAAGAAAACATCATCTGATATTTTACCACCCAGACGTAATCATTTTCAGCACCTTGGTGTATTTTTGTGCAATCTGTTTTCTAGGTGCAGTACAGGTTATGAACGTCCAAGTTACGGGCAACTTGTACTTGCCCTTTAATGTTATGTAAATTTGCCCTTACTTTGAAACCAATTAAACCAACCCCTAATCTGCAACAAATTCTTCATCACAATGACCTTCACTTGCTGCACATGCAGCTTCGAACCTTTTCTTACACTAAAACCTGTAGCAGTTGAGTCGATTCCGACTCATAGTGACCCTACAGGACACAGTAGAACTGCCCCATAGGGTTTCCAAGGAGTGCCTGGTGGATTCAGACTGTTGCCCTTTTGGTTAGCAGTGGAGCTCTTAGCCACTGTGCCACCAGGGCACCTCTTTCACTAAAGTGAGGCTAAATAAGAACTGAATGCATCTGTTCCAATGTACCTACAAATTCAGTTTAAAGATAGAGTAAGGAATGAATCTCGTTCGTAACCCGGGGACTACCTGTATGTGTTTTCCCATAGTTAACCACACAGCTGCGTGAGAACACGCTCAGGTTTTTCCTGTGATATTAAAAGAAGCTTAGGGAGGGTTAGGAACTCTGCTGGTGCAGTGGTTAAAGCCCTCGGCTGACAACAAGAAGGTTGGTGGTTCAAACCCACTGGCTGCTCCTTAGGAGAAATGATGCGGCAGTCTGCTTCTGTAAAGATTTACAGCCTTGGAAACCCTATGGGGCAGTTGTACCCTGCCCTGTAGGGTTGCTATGAGTCGGAATAGACTCGACGCAGTGGGTTTGGTTTGATTGGGTAGCGAGGGATGATTTCATGATTCAGGTGAGTTGATTTAAGTTTTAAAAATGGAGAAAATGATTATTTAAGTTCTGTGAAAATGAAAATTGCTATTATATTGTTCTTTGTAATTCTTCTCTCTGGGCATAGGTTCCAAACCAAATAAAATATTTAGCCATTGTAAGCACCTGACAGAACAGTACTAGTTTTTGTTCTTGAGGTTCGTAGAACAAGATTCAGTTTGAAAGCACTTTTCATTTGAACTGTGAGCGAGTTCAAGTTCATAGCCTAGGAATCAAATTGCTTGGTTCCTGGAAAGGTAGAATAAGCAGGTAAGAATCTGTGGGGTAAAGTCTGGCAGGGGCAAGCTTTAAGTCCAGGATGTAGCCTCCATGTAACTGAGTACTGAGTACTCTGGTTATGAGAAGAACTGCTGGTACTATGATACTATGGTTTCTAAATTCTTTTGTCCTTAATTTTAATTTATCTCTTGGTTTCCAGATAAATGTTTGCTTACTTAAACAAAAGTACATGGTTTTCTGAGCAGATTTTCACAGCCTTGGTATTTTTGAGAGTAATTCCTTTCCTGACTTTTAACATTAAAGACAATTTCATTGATTATAAAATTTCTGTTTCACAACTTTTCTTTTGCCTGAAATCCTGTTGATGTTCTATTGTTTATTGGTTCTTTTACCGTTTCACAGAAGAAATTTGAGAACAACTTGAGTTTTGACACCTCTGCAGATTTTTTTCTACCTGAATGCTTATAGAATTTCTTTGTTCTTGCATTTACACATTTTACAGAATTAATTTACATACAGCTCTTTTAATTAATTTTTCTCATAATACAATGAGCCCCAGTGTTCTAAAGAGTCATTTTTTCTGTTCAGAAAAATATTCTTCAGTAGTCAATGTTTTCATTTGTGGTTTCATTTTCAGTAGTGTATATGATTCCTTTGATGGGTATTTATTTTTTTGCTCTTTAATCTATATTATTCTCTCATAATTTTCATCTTTGAGTATTCTTCAGCGTTCTAGGAGTGCTTGCCAACTCTTTCCACAGTCATTTGATAATCTGCACTGTCACTTACTCACCTAGTAACTCTGAAGTACGTTTTCATTCTGCCATTGCATTTTTTGGTAATTTTTTCCTTCTAAAAATGTCTGTTTTTGTTTTTAGTTACTTTGTAATATTACTATTTTAAATCTTAGTTTGTTTCTCTTTATTGCTTTTGTATTGTATCCTAAAAAGTTGTCTTGTTATTATATATTTAGGATGCCAAACAATTTTCTAAAATTTTGTTCTCTGGGTCTAGTAGAATATTTTTAGACTTCAGCTCTTTTAGTGGATTTTCAAGACTGTGGATTGTATTAGTTTCCTGTGGCTGTTGTAACAGATTATCACAGACTTGGTAGTTTAAAATTATACAAACTTTATCCTCTTATAGTTCTGGAGGCCAGAAGTCTGCAATTAGTTTCACAGGGCTAAATCAAGGTATTGGCAGACTGGTTCCTTTTTGAGGCTCTAGGGAAGAATCCATTTCCTTGCCTTTTCTAGCTTCTGGAAACAGCCTGCGTTTCTTGGCTCCTGACGGCTTCCTCGTATCATTCCAACCTCTTCCTTCCATTGTCACATATCTTTCTCTTTTGTAGTCAAATCTCCCTCTACCTCCCTCTTATAAGGACACATGTAATTACGCTCAGGGCCCACTTGGATAATCCAGGATAATCTTCTTGTCTAAAAATCTGTAACTTAATCACAGCTGCAAAGCCCCTTTTGCATAGAAGGTAACAGTTACATGTTCCAGGGATGAGGCTGTGGATATCTCTGGGGGCCATTATTAAGTCTACCACTAGGACCTTTTCCCTCATGTCATAGTCACTTGGGCTAGGTCAGCTAGGCCTGGGTTCACACAGCCCCTTAACAGCTGTGCAAAGTTGGGCAAGTGACTTAATCTGTTTTTCCCTCTGTAAAACGGCGATAATATCATCATCCACTTTATAGGGTTATTGTGAAAATGAGACCAGGTAATACATATAAAGTGTTTAGCAGTGGGAGCCCTCAATAAATGTTAACCAGTATTACCATGATTGCTTGTAGGCCTCAGTTTTGTTTCCTCTGCTCTGAAAAAGGAGAAACAGATCTATGCAGAGTGAGCGATTATAAATGGAACATGTGGATTTTTGTCAGCTCTGCTCTGTGTTCTCTTGAGTGCGTTGATTACGTTTTCTCATTCTACAGCTGATGTGCAGGTATCAATGTCTAGTTCTTTGCCTAATTGCGGACATGCATCTGGAACATTTTGCTTCTGTTGAGGTGAAGTCTTTCTTATTCCACTTCTTCATTCTTTATTATTTTTAGCTATTTAGTACATGAAAAAGGACAGTTCTCATTATGCATTGTTATCAAGACCTGCCTGTCTAGGCCTCTACTTAGGACTCTTCACTTACAATAGGATTATATCAAATCCTGACGCGACAGCCAGGGTTACTTCCTGTCCTAGTTGTTTTGAGTTGTAGTGTCCAAGTGGATTTTTATACAAGAGAGTAGGGAGAAGGAAGCAGTTCTTTAAAAGCAGCACCCACATTGTAACGAAATGGCTCATTGTTCTTTTTTTATATTCGCCTTGGAAGGCTCAAGCCTCTTTCTACCCTTGTTCAGTGGGTGATGGGTTTTATTAATAGGGCAAAGAATGGGAAGGTCATGATTGCTTTTCTCAATTCAGTTCCATCATCCTAATAGAAGAAATTACTTCTCATCTACAAATTGGAGAATGATTAGACTTAATTTTTGGTGATCTTGAGAATATTCACCTCTGCTTTATCACTATACTATGTTAGTGGGTCTTTAAATGTTGCTGGCTGCCTCACAGCTGAAGGTAACAAGCCATTTTGAACTGGAAATTGTCGTTCTTTTTGAACATATTTTATTCACTATTATCTAGGAAGTATCTGCCAAGCTTGTTCAATACTTGGCAATTCAGAAAGATATTATGCAGTGGTGATGTGACTGATCTGTATTATACTTTTTCCTAATCAGAATAAAGTTCCCCTACTATATTTGTGAGCAGCCCTGGTGGTGCAGTGGATAAAGCAATTGACTGCTAATGGAAAGGTCAGGGGTTCTACCAGTGACTTCACAGTAGAAAGATGTGGCAGTCGGCTTCCGTAGAGATTTACAGGATTGGAAATCCTACGGGGTTGCTGTGAGCCAGAGTTGACTCAAGGGCAGTGGGTAGGTTGCTATATTTGTGACTCACCTTAAGTTTATCTTGCTGCTATTTGCTCTGTATCTACAAACATCTGCTCCCATTAGATAGTTAAGAAATGATGAAATGTATGTCTTATTTGCTTTCTCTGAGGACACTCAAATAAAATAGCTAAACAGAACATATTAGTATATAAAAGTACAAAAAGAGTTATCCACATGTGTTATATGTTTTATAACATTAGAACCATGAATACTGGCTAGTATTAGATGTACAAAACTTAAATCTATTGAATCTTTATTTTTAGTGATCCTTTTGGAGACAGCTCATTATCAGCAAAACAAAAACCAGGGAAATAGTTTAAATAATTTTAGAATATATACCTTGTTCATTTGTGAACTATTAATGAACACATATGAATTGATTTAAATCAACATTTTAGTCATTTGTTCTAAAATTTAAACTAATGTAACAGATGGAATTCAGCTGCCCCAGCAGACTTCTGGGGTTTGATAATTCAAATGATTAAGATGCTATTTGTCAACTCTAGTTTACCACCCCTTTTAATTATATAGATAATCAAACTAAGAACTGCTAATTCTGTCTCCTAACTATTAATTGTTTGTAATTACCTACAGATTAAAACTGCATGTGCAATTAACTCAAAGAATTAATTGATACAAAGGAATTGATGAAAGGGAAACAGAACGAGTTTGGCATAAAAGAGGCTCTAGGGACACTCTAGGCCCACTGAATTCAGTGGTGTCTTGGGCTCTATCATGTCCTAATAAAAATACATAGCATTTTCATTTGGGCTTCCTTTGACTCTGTTAATGAGCCCTAGTGGCACAGTAGTTAAGCACTCGGCTGCAAATGGAAAGGTCAGCAGTTTGAATACACCACTTGCTCCTCAGGAGAAAGATGTGGCAGTGGGCTTCCGTAAAGATTACATCCTTGGAAACCCTGTGAGGCAGCTCTACTGTGTCTTGTAGGGTCACTATGAGTTGGAATCCACTCGATGGCAGTGGGCTTGGTTTGATTTTTGCTCTGTTGGAGGCATTCACCTAGACTTTCTTAAGAATATCATGGTTTCTTGCTGACTGAAGCAGTAAATTTGAAAATTTTGAATAGCTGTTGTTTTTGGGTCTTTTGCTGATATCCTGGTGAATTAGAAAAGTATACCTATTTGCAATATGGGCATTTGTTACTACCAAAATTATAGAAATGGTGGAAGGTTTAATTAGTTAAAGATTTTTCTTTCCTTCTTCCCTCTTTTCTTTTTTCCTCTTTCTCTGGGCAATATCACATGCAATATAAAATCTTATCAGTTTTTGATGAGTCATCTGAGTAATTTAAGTTCCTAAAATAACTATGCTTATTAGATTTTAGAAATATCTCCCACCTGTGTAAACAATTGGCCCATTGTTAGCTGTGTAAATTTGAATGAAAATGGGAAATAAAATAAAAAGCTGCCCCCAAATGAAAGGTATTTAAAAACTATTACCACTGTAAACAACAGGATGGTGCTAGGAAGTGAGGGACAGGGAAGATCTGGTGAAAAATACTTGGTTGTGAAAGAAAGTAGATCCTAAAAAATCTGTTTCTAAGGCTTTTCCATTTCTTCAAGTATTTTTTGTCAGCTGCCATCATGTATGGGGCCTTTCACTCCTACAACTTTGCTGGTTGACCTTTCAATCAATGCCACATCAGCCCCTGAATCTGGGCGTGGACATGGAACACATGCCGGGGGCACAGATTACATTCAGTTTTGTGGAGAATACAAAGTAAACGAAAGATTTTTCAGTATAGATAGGGAAATAAGACATGCACGCAGAAGAAAACAAAATAATACGAACTAGTGACATAATAATGTAAAAAGAGAGTCTAAAATAAGTATTGAGGAAATGCAGAGTCAGGGAGACATTGTCTGGGTAGGTTATTTAACAAATTTGCTTATGTTAAAGGTTAGGAGCTATTTTGCTTATAGTTCCTTGTTAACCTGATGGTCCCATTTTAATTTCTTTCCAAATTTTTATGCTATATGTTCCCTTTATTTGTTTAATCTCAGAGAGTTTTTTTCTGTCCTGTTGGCTGATGAAGTGATTTTTAATTTCTTATTTTTTCATCTATCAATATACAGCCTGCTTTTGCATGCACGTGTGCATGTACTCTCTCTCTCACACACACACACACACACTCACACACACACACACACACACACGCACACACACACACACACACACGAGGGCCCATGAGCATCCAGAAATTAGATCTTCCTCTCTTTGTGGCGTTATCTGAAGATTGTTAGCTCTGTAAAGCGCTAGTGAAGATTTAGTCTGATGTATGACTTTGATCTTCAAACTATCAGCTTCTAACTTTCGATTGACTTTGTGGAATAAACCAGAATTTGCTGCATGTCCCCTTCTGTGACTCACTTCTGACGAGGAGTCGTTAGCATACATCATTATGTGAACCTTGAGGATTTTAGTGGTGGCTTTATTGCTTCCTGAAGTGGAAAAGTTATAGGTATATTTTCAGTTTTGCTATCTATATAGTGGAACAAATAATACATGGCCTTCTTCACTACCTGAGTCTATTTTGTGGATAAGCATGATAAAATATTTGAAAATGCCCTAGACTGTCTTGGGAAAAGAAGTCGTATACCTTTTAGTTTTGTAGTGGGTTGGACTCTTCAGTGATGAAGAAGATTTCCTTTGTGTCAATGAGATTTAACCTCTTGAGGCTAATTCTTGTCCACCAGTATTTACATAGCCACATTCATCACGTTGCTAATGAATTGGAAGTGCAGAGTAATTCAAAGTAAGATATTGTCGTTGCCCTAGAAAAGTTTATAAATCTAAAAAGGAGATTGGGCAGATAAGCATAATTTTTAAATATGTAGAAGCAGATTGAGAGAAGCAGATGGGTCAGCGATAGTGCCCGTGAGTTGGAGAATGCCTAGAATTAGTCAAGAAAGCTTCATAAGAAATGTGGGGGCTTATACATCTCGAATAGCTCTTATTTTCTGTCTTTTTATACCTCCCTTCGGTTTATAAAGGTCTCCAAGTAAAAAACAAAGTGTATGGCTTTTCCCCTACTATCCTCTTCTCAGCTACCAGTATTTTCAGGCAGTCTACAATCTCCTCATTGCTAGTATTTGCTTCCATTAAAGGATCTCATTTATTCACATTGAGTTGTGATTGAATTACACAATTTATTATGTTGCCTCTTCTAGAGATTTTGTCTTTTTGCTAGGGAGTTGAGACTCTTTTTTGACTGAAAGGGGAGAAATACATATAAAATTTAAATGGGGTAAGATGTTCGTGTGAGATAATGGTATGTCAATGCAAGTGAGTGTGTGTGTACGTGGGTGTGCATGTATTGATTAGGGTTTTTCCAAGATCACATCACATTTTTATTATTTAACAGTTTACATCTCTGCCTCCCTACAGGACACTTAAATTATGATCCTGTAAATAAATTGAAGCAATGAAATGAGAGAATTTATTACTTTTGAGTTTTCTCTAAATCTATATAAAATTAACCAGTCCATGGAAGACTCTATTAAATTGAAAGTTTCAGAAATGAATGTATGCATATAAGCAAGTACTAGAAGGGAAACTGTATAGTTTGATTCATCTGGATGGTGGAATTGAACTGAATTTTCCCTTTTTTTTTTAATGATTAATAATCTGAGATATAAATGGACAAATACATCTTAAATCTCTTCCCCATCATAGAAAAAAAAGTTTCTGCGGAAATCCTATGTAGCAACTGCCATGAGACAGAAGAAATATGTGTATATTGGCTAACCTTTTGCTCTTTCAACCTATTTACCTTAAACACTTTTAATAATTTAATTTACTGGGCAATTTCAAGACTTGTCCCTTTATAATTATTCTGAATATTCCTTTAAAGTACTTATGTAACAAGAAGTAGTTGTTTTTCATTTTTATAAACATTATTCATGAATATGATTTTGCTGTAAGCCTCCTTTAATAAAAGAAGCCAGTGTTCTTGAAGAAGAGAGTGAAGAGAACGATGCTATTAGTTTTCCAGTGGACACACTGTATGCAATAAAAACATGAGAGTGGTACCGTGTGGAGGAACCAATTAATTGAAGCCTCTGTCTGTTCAATGCTATCACTTCCTCTCTCTCCGATTTGATGACAAGATATGATTTTAATAAAGAATAGTGGGGTCATAAAGATGATTTTATTTCCTCTTTGTAACAATAATAGGATCAGTGGGTACTTTTCCTGGATAAATATTTTTTAACCTACATCGATATTTCCAACAGAAAGAGCATTCTATGACTGGAGAGGAATTGCGTCAACAAGGTCTTTCCGTATTGCTCTTGAACCTGGTCGGCCTAGTTTCTCTGGACCACCATCATTTTTGCGGGAGTATTGTGGTGTAAGTATTTGTAAAACTGGGTGTAGAGTTTAATTACCATTTTCTCAGGAAATCGTTGGATTAATTTTGATACAACGTGAAAGTTTACCCTGTTCCTAAAATAATTCTTATTTCTTCTGAAGCAGTGCTTTAGTTCTGTTTTCATGGCTTGTGTAACCTGTCTTCTGTTTCACATACAAGTAAATAGTGCTAATTACCTTAACCCAAAATAGGTGTATTATTTTTTCATTTGAGAAGCACTAATTGTCAAAGTGATCATCACATGCTTTGACCCAAACGTTGTAGTACAGCAACTAATTTTGCAATGGGACTTGTAGAATCAAGAAAATATAATGGAGGCTAATGGAGACTGAAGACAACATCTGTTAGTACTATGATAATGGGAAGATGAAAAATCCAAGGGAATTTCACAACCACACATTGATGGTTTTCTGAATGAGGAATCTCTGATCAAGGGTGTGGGAACCTATGACTTGAAAGTGAGTTGGGGCTTCACCTTAAGCTCATCTATTCATTGGGGCAAGTTCTAAGATGTCTTTATGTAAATAGTTACAGAACTGCATGTGATTCAGACATCTTTAACAACGGTTTCCTACAAGATCACACAATGTTATTTTATAACATGGTGTCTCACAGTGTCTGCGTACATGTCTGAGGTTCTCACTTCTCCCGTGTGTCCTCTTTGTGTGAATGTATGTGTCTGTCTCACCTTTTGTCTTTTTCATATCACAAATTGTATTTCCTCTTGACTTGTACAAGATAACTGCAGTATATGTAAAAATTATATTTTCTATTTATTGAGCACTCTGGTGGTGTAGTGGTTAAGAGCTACATCTGCTAACCAAAAGATTGGCAGTTCTAATCCACCAGGCGCTCCTTGGAAACTCTATGTAGCAGTTCTACTATGCCCTATAGTGTTGCTATGAGTCGTAATAGACTCGACGTCAATGGGTTTGGTTTTTTTTGGGTTATCTATTGAGTAGTTCTTTCTCTGTCAGCTTAAAAAACACATATTGACTTTTTATATTTGTCCTGTAAAAGAAAACTTTGAATTATGTCATATTTAGCTTATGTTGCTAGATTCTGTGTGAGTCAAATTTATTTAAACTAAATTATTCAACCCTGTTTTTTGGCAAAGAAATCATATGAATATTATATACTGTTTTCTGAAATGCTAATAGTCTTTGTAATCCACTACTCTCAGGACATAGTTATTAATTATTATATAAACAGTTACTTCCAACTCACAGAATATATAATTCTAAGGCATACATGTCCTAAATAAAAGTAATATGCATAGAAGACTATTTTCATTAAGTTCCAAAGAAAGTGAAAAACTGAACTGCAGCATTTAAGCCTCCCAGCCCTGTCCTATTGTATGCTGACAATTTAGAGACTGATTCTAGATGTGTGAAGAAGTACATTAAAACATGTTTCTTTGGTCAATACATCTGGCAAGGGTAGACTAGATAGTGGAGAGCTCTGAATTCAAAACTGAGAATGTTCATTGTTTGCTGAATAGGAAATTAGGGTCACAAAATGCTACTCACTGTGGCTTTGACACAAGACATGGTGCTTTGGAATGGTGCACCTGTCTAAAGAGTTCAAAGTGGATTGGCGAGTAAAACAAGTGAGTAATAACAGGCCTTTGTGTCTGAGTATAAAGGCTTGTATTTTAGTGTTATGTATCCTTTCTATAATGCTCTCTAACCACATTTATCAAACCACATATGTATAAGTTACTTATAATGAGACATTAGAAATGGAAAATTTCTGAATTTAGAAATAGAAACAGAAGTATGTGAGGGATGTAGTAAACAACCTCTCTAAGATAGCCGTGCACCTACATGCTGTGATAAAGAAAATGTAACATAGAGTTAAATCTCTGTAAGATGGTCTAGAGACATTAAATAAGTCATAAACCACCCCCTTAACTCCTAACCTTAAAGAAAAATGCTACATATGGCTAGTCTCTGACATTAGAGAAAAAAAAAAGCAACATGCTAGCCTTTGTTAGATGTTACATCACCTGGCTCTTACTGTGTGATGGCAAAGTGAAAAAACCACATATAAACCCTGCACTTCAACACATTTGCTGAGAGAAGGCAGTGGCAGACTTTGCCTGCCACAGCTGTCCTTGGACCCCAGCTACGAGGGACCTCCACCATGGTCAAGCCTTCCTCCTGAGAACACTCATTACAGGTAAAATCCTGCAGTCTGAAGATTTGGGCTCTAACCATCTGACTCATCTTACACTGTCATGATTCTTCAGTCCTAATTGAATGTCTTGTGTGGTCTTGCTTTGTGTGGCTTGCCATGACTACCTTGCAATAAACTAAATAAGTTTGTGCATGATAAACTTCAGCATTTCTTTACTTAATTTCAGAATGGAACCCCACATAGCATTCACCTTTGCGTATCAAATCTATGGGGGGGGGGTGGATGTTGGAGGAGTTGGTGTGACTGGTTAAGAGGAGGTAAGATTTAAACCCTCACATTTCTTTCCTGTTGCTCACTACATTTTCACTTTTCACAACTGGAAGTCTAAATGGCTTCTTCTAGTGAGGATTAACCTTTTACTTATCTTTAAAAACATGAACATTACTAGCAGG
The DNA here is from genome assembly GCF_000243295.1 of Trichechus manatus latirostris. Classification (NCBI taxonomy): domain Eukaryota; kingdom Metazoa; phylum Chordata; class Mammalia; order Sirenia; family Trichechidae; genus Trichechus; species Trichechus manatus. The sequence goes on from NW_004443995.1 coordinate 7,731,355, forward strand.
GATCAAACGCTAAGAACTAACTAATCTTGAATTTGTTTAATCAGCTCAAAGACAAAAGTAACTGGGCAGCTTGAGAATGTAGGAGCCTGAGTTGCTAAAAGGAATAGAGATAGGGGCGTAGAAAGCCTTGCTTTCGATTTTATAGGAGGAGAGAAAAATATAACACATTTTGCTTTTGAACCACTCTTTAAGCTCAGCTACTCTTTCTTATCAAAATCATAATTCACTCAGATAAGAACGTCTTTGTGCATGTGCTTTCTTAAGGCTAAAAGAATGCTATTCCATTTAAGCCTGAAGTTTTTTATTTCTATTTTGTATCCTTTTATGTTTTTAGTCCTAATTAAATAATAATTCACTGGTGCTATAAGTCTTTGTTAATGTTTTAGGCTTATTGTATCATAATTGTTTTAGACTATTTATTTTAAGCAATGTTGCACGGGTCCCCTATAACTTCTTTATTCAAAAAAAAAAAAACCAAACCTGTTGCCGGAGAGTCGATTCTGACTCATTGTGACCCTATAGGACAGAGTAGAACTGCCCCAGAGAGTTTCCAAGGAGTGCCTGTGGATTTGAACTGCTGACTTTTTGGTTAGCAGCTGTAGCTCTTAATCACTACACCACCAGGATTTCCATAACTTCTTTATATGAAGTCAGAAGAACCTGCATCCTGAAGAAAAAATTGTTAATGCTACTTTTTATGTTTTCTGAAGTACTGAGATATATATAGCCTTAATTATCTTGAAAGATCATATTTATTCAAGGTGAGCAAGTATGAATATAATGTCTTCTGTAACATAAACATGTAATATTACGTTGCAATAATATAGGAAAGACCACCATCTCCAACTTTCTTACCTGAATTTCACATCATAACTCTTCTTTAAAAGGTTCACTAACTTTATAATAATGTATGAATCTATCTTGGAACACACAACCTGAAAGACTGTAGTGGTAAAACAACCTTGGTATTTATCAAAATTCTGAGATGCAAAATTTAGTGCATTTATCAAAGTACTCTTAAAAATTGCTAAAATAAAAATAAATATTGACAAGAATTATTAGAAGTAGTTAATATCTGCCTAATATTTGGAAACACAGGAGTGAGCAAAAAACTCTCCTCACTCTAAAAAATTGAAGTATGCAATGTTACTATGTCACAGTGGTCCTGGGGGTCAGGAGAGTTTCCCTGAGGGGAACTGCCATCAGGAGCCATCCCGGGATGAGGATGAGATGAAAAGCAAGGGAGTATGTGTTCTTAGTTGTGTGTGTCTTGTGGCAGTGGCAGTGGGGTCATGGACAGGGGAATAGATGGGAAAATATTGTAAGCAGCAGAAAAAAACAGTTATGGTTGTCCAAGTTGAGAAAGCAAGGTGCCTTTCAGGAATTTAAACATGGTCAGTGTTGCAAAAGTGTAACATGCAAGAGGGCAAGTGGCAAGAAAAGAAATCCAAGAGATAGGCAAAATCCAATCATCATGAAGAGTCCCTGGGTGGGACAGACAGTGAAATATTCGGCCACTAAGGTTAGTGGTTCTAACCCACCCAGAGGTGCCTCAGAAGAATTGCCTGATGATCTGCTTCCATCAAGCTCACAGCCTTGAAAACCCTGTGGAGCAGTTCTGCTCTGCACACGGGGTCACCATGAGTCAGAATAGACTCTATAGCAACTGTTTTTTTTAAAATCATGATGAAGGGCCTTGTAGATCTCCTTAAAGCATTTATGCCTGAGGATAACAGGAGGCCATTCACTCACTTTATCTTTAACCCTGGGTGAAAAGAATTTACTTAACCTTGACACTGAAAGTAGGGATTACAGGCAAATAGAATTTGGCTTTATAATTTGTTGCATTGTAAACTGTTTTGTGTTTCAAATCAAATAACACAATGGGATCCTCCCCAGGTACCCCCTACCTCCCAAGAGGAAAGCATCCTACATAAGAGAAGAAAACAGAGTCACGTCAGATTTTAAACATATTTATAGCTTCATATCATAAAAAATTCATTTGTTTTATAGAGACATATTTTTAGAACTGAAAAAAGAAATTTCAAATATAACAATTTCTTAACATTAGCTTAATTTTGACTTAAGAATGATTGACTAGCTGGGAAATTTTTCTTATTTTTAACGTATGAAATACCATTTTGCTCTGGAGAATTTTCTTCACCTGTATCCGTAAAAGTGAATATAAACTTCGATGTCTTCTGAGAAACAGTTTTAATTATCCTGGAATCCAGATTTCTGGCGTCCATGAAGTTGGGGTGACCATCCAGACCATTCCTGAGATGTTCTTTGGAACCTTGATCCTTGAGAGAATTGGCTTCTAAAAGTCACTATTAAGTCAAACAATGGCCTAGATAAACTAGTAAAACAGATAAACTGTTTTGCCGTAGGCATTGTACTCTTTTGAAGCATTATCTGTCTGCAGTCAGCTTGAGAAACAGAGACTCCAAAGGTCAGGCTAGAGCTATGTTTTAGGGTAAATCAGTGATCATTTTAATTGTTCTTCAAGATAATGCCCTATGAAATCTTTCCTGACCACAAATTGTTTTTTTTTTTGTTTTTTTTCAATCAGTTCTGTTTCTGGCCTTTTTCCATGGCAACATTGATAAGATGGGGTATATGAATCTTTGAAAGGTCTTTCCTCTCTGGAACATTTTTGATTCCCTAGTTGAAATGTTACCTTAATTTGTAAATCATATTTTAAATAAATTCAATCTGTTTCTATTATTGGCTTAATATGGTTTTTGTTTTAATACTTCTTTTTGTAATTCTTTACCAAATTGTACTTTTAGAAGGCTGTGGACATTCACTTGAAGTATTTTATTACATAATGAAAAATGGTAAATTAACTTTTATTATGTAAAACATATTTGCTCATTTCTTTTTCCTGCACGTTACATTTTCTTCTCTGCTCTTTTTCTTTCCTCTTTCAAAATATTTGATGAGATATTATAATTATTTTCTTACTCATGATTTTCTCCCCTGGTGAGCTGCATTTAATAAAAGAAGGTTATGATACTGATTTTCTGATATTTCTAATGTTAACCTGGCTATATTAGGCCCAAGATGGAGTCATTTATGCTAAGCCCCATGTCAGCAAACCAAAAACTAAGCAAGTTTCTATTTCTTGTAAATGCCTGACCTTCCCAGGAGTTGAAACCTAAGTCAGCCAGTCTTTGATACCTGCCTTAGCTATAGAATATGATCTGGCAACAAAAGTTCCCAATATGCCATGTAAAGAAAGTAACTTAGAACTAACCAATCACTTTTTGCCCAGTGTTACGTACTTGTTCTTACACAACTTTGCCTATATAACTTTTGTCCCTTCAGCTTGTCCTTCAGCTCTCTCGTCTGACTTTCAGACGAGATACTTCCCAATTTGTGAATTTCACATAAAGCTGATGAGTTTGTCCAAAATTTGTTTTGTTGAAATTTTCTTTCCTACATTAAGAATTAGTGCAAATCATCACAACTGTTAAATTAAAAATTTCTGTTTATTTGGGTCATTTTAGGTAGAAATGAAAATGAGTTTTGAAAATCTGGTTGTAGGCATTGGGATTAACCCAGGCTCTGAGTTAACAGCAAAGGGATCATGATTTTTTGACATTATGAGTAACACTGCAACACTTTACTTTCATTGACTTTTTGTCTGTTTGTTTGTTTTGGTCCTATTATAAGAAGTAATGATGGCCAATGTTGTACATCATCATCTTCTGTCGGAACAGTGGCGGCGACGGTAACCAACTGCACAACTCTTATAGAGAAGTGGGGCCAAGGAGGGTCACTCAGAGGAGTCGACCCCGGCTTCAGTCCCAGGAGTTTATTTATAGTCAATACAGCAAGTAGTGAAGCAAATCACAGAACAATGGGCTTTGGGTGAATAACAATAAGTTTCGGGCAAGGGAGAATGGACTTCAGGTAAACAAGCCAATCAGTAATGGGACAATAGGTTTTGGAAAAACAAGTCGTGACAAGTCTCAACATGTTGCAGACAAATCTCAACATGCTGTGTGCAGCATATGGGCCTTTGAGGGGCTGAAGTTTTCACTGGTGTAGCCATATTTCAATGGCACAATCATCCTTCAAAATTTAATTTTGAAATGCGTATTTCTTTTCCTATGAAATATTAACATTTTGATTCTGTTGCTGAATGACATAAATATTTACTTTGAAGCATATATATATTTTTATTTACATAATTACGTTTGAAAGACCATATTTCAATAGTCATGTTGCCTTACAGCAATATTAACTGGGCCTGAAGTTTATTTTTATAACCCTCATTTATTTTATTTTATTGATTCCTTTCTCCTAGGTAAAAATTCCTACTATTATCCTAGGTAAGAAAATATTTGTTGGAAAAAAAGGAGGTACTCCATGCAATATTACATTAGTAATAAATAGGTCGTTCAGTTTATGTATTTTCAACTAGCTTTTGCTAAGTTTTAAAAGAAAACAGTATTGGCGATTCCAAGATTTGGACTGCAATGTTACCTAGATTTACCAATGTATCACTACCTAAATCCCATCACACTCCTACTCACAATAAATATTTTCCAAAAGTGGAGGGTTAGGTAAATAAATGGGATAATTATACATTTGTATTTTTGGATCAAATTAGTTGTACAGTGTTCTAGCGTTAAAACATCACAAAGTTATAGTAAAGCAAAAAGAAAGGTTTTATTTGTCATATGCTCAAAGAGGCAAAAATAGGAAATGGACAAGCATGCTGCCAGAGCCATGTCTGTCCAAGTCCGAGGAATATTACGGTACAGACAAAAGTGTGAAGATGGTAAGCATGCAGCCAGAGCCATGTCTGCTGGAATCCAAGGGACGTTACAGATTGATCAGTATATATTCACATTACAAATGGGCTAAGCCATGGAAAGCTTCACCTTTTCACAGATTGGCTAAAAATGGTTAAGTCACAATGATTCTACATTTCAAATCATCTTTCTTAACAATCATTGGTACAGGTTTCAGTAAGACAGTCAGGAGGGTCTTCACTGATCCAACAAATCTTCTATTCACTAAATGCTAATAGGAAAAGGTAAGAGTGGAAAAGTCTTTTGTGCTCTGTTTATGATTTGTTTATGAGAAAGTTTCCCTAAAAGGTGTTCTCCAAGGTTGTCCTAGCTGTTGTATTTATACCTGAGGGCCCAGTTCATGTGTCCTTGTGAGTCCAGCTCCTGCTCAAGGACGAGGAATAAAGGATCCAGTATTATCTCCTAAATCAGTACTGAAAAATCTTAATCTATGCTTCCCATTCCTTTTATCAGAAAAGACCATTGGAGTTTTACTTTTGGAAGTCACTGTACAATCTGTCTTTATTGTAGAATCCAAAAGATTTAACCAAATTCTCTCAGTAATAAATGTCCCTCAAGTCAAAATATCCTCATATGGGAAAGGTGTATGAGGAGAACTAGGCTTAACTGCATTAATAATAGTGTAGACAATAGTTTTACTCCCACAATTGCCGATCAGTATATGTATCCTTTTTTGAGATAAACTGGAGTCTGATTGTTATCAAAACCTGGATGCAAGAATGGAAAGTTGACTGTAGAGTTTGAACAGATATTAGATATTAGAGCGAATGAACAGAGTGTGCCTGCCCTGGGGAATCCCACCCCTCACCCCACCTCCTGGGAAGCCAAGGATGCTTGTTCTGTAGTAAAGGGAACATTAACTAAATTTCTTAAAAAGTAATGAAAGAGAACAAACTGTAAAAAGGCAGCCAAAAAAGGCAAACATCTGTTACTGAACATGTCTCACTTGACTTCCTTTTAATGTTCTCAGGAATAAATTTATGAAGTAGAGAAGGTTCAGCACTAATTAGCTTGTTTTCATCAAACAGAATGCACCAGACATAGATGTTGAATATGAATGAAAACTTTAATAGTAATAATAAGTAGGCATGGAAAGTGCTGTAGTCAGGGTTATAGCTACAGGCAGTGGATATTACTGTGGATGTTAATATTGTGTTGATTTAGATTTGCTATAATTTGCTGTTTTAAATGGTTAGGAAAAATTGTCTAAAAAGTCAAGTGTATTCATTAAACAATAAAAATGAATTGGGCAAAAGATTTTCTTTTCAGTTATATACTTTTAGGCTGATGAAATGTTAGAATGATTTGGATATAATAAATATAGAGCTACTTAAAGGCAAAGTTGGTAGCAGAAATAGCAGCAGTAGTAATAGTTGTAGCTAGTAGTAGTTGTGAAGACCCGTAATTCTTTATTTAAAATCCCTGTGTGACCAGGCATGTTTAGGGATTTAGAAATTTTTTGAATTTTAGTAAAGCAAGAAGATAAGTAGATCCGCAGCAACAATTTGTAATCAAATATATCAATATTTTTCAAGGAAACATATGAGTATTCTCATTAAGTGAGAGATACAGGTCACTACGTAGGCCTTTCATTGTTTCAGGTCAGATTTTGCACCTAAAGGTGAATTAAGGTTTGCCTTCATATGTGTTATAAGTTTTTTTTTTCAGAGCTTTTTGTAGATTAGAATCTCAGATAAGGAATCGTAGACTTATAGTTGTAGTAGTAGTATTAGTAATATTAATGGCAGTGGTAGTAGTAGATGAAGGAGGATGAAGAAGATAAGAACACACACACACACAAAAAGTGCATATATCTGTATACATGTATATAAATATAATTGCATAAGGAAAATATCATCATGTAATCATTCTTTTTTTTTAAATAATATTTTATTATGTTTAAGGTCAAAGTTTACATAGCAAATTAGAATCTAAGTTAGCAATTTCTACATGAATTATTCAGTGATATTGGTTACATTTTTCACAGTGTATCATCATTCTCATTAATTTCTGTTATGGATTGAATTGTGCTCCCCCTAAAAATGTGTGTCAACTTGGCTAGTCCATGATTCCAAGTATTATGTGATTGCTTACCATTTTGTCACCTGATGTGATTTTCCGATGTGTTGTAAATCCCATCTCTATGATGTTAATGAGGTGGAATTAGCGGTAGTTATGTTAATGAGGCAGGACTCAATCTACAAGATTAGATTGTGTCTTAAATCAATCTCTTTTGAGATATAAAAGAGAGAAGCAAGCAAAGAGACATGGGGACCTTTATATGACCAAGAAAGTAGTGCCAGGAGCAGAGTGCATCCTTTGGACCCAGCGTCTCTGCACTGAGAAGCTCCTGTTGTTGTTAGGTGCCATTGAGTGGATTCTGACACATAGCAACTCTGTGTACAACAGAACGAAACATTGCCTGGTCCTGTGCCATGCCCACAATTGTTATGCTTGAGCCCATTGTTGTAGCCACTGTGTCAATCTATCTCATTGAGGGTCTCCCTCTTTTTCAATGACCCTGTACTTTACCAAGCATGATGTCCTTCTCTAGGGACTGATCCCTCCTGACAACATGTCCAAAGTATGTAAGACATAGTCTTGCCATCCTTGCTTCTAAGGAGCATTCTGGTTGTACTTCTTCCAAGACAGATTTGTTTGTTCTTTTGGCAGTCCATGGTATATTCAATATTCTTTGCCACCACCACAATTCAAAGGTGTCAATTCTTCTTCCGTCTTCCTAATCTGTTGTCCAGCTTTCACATGCATATGAGGCGATTGAAAATATCATGGTTTGGGTCAGGCGCACGTAGTCTTCAAGGTGACATCTTTGCTTCTCAACACTGTAAAGAGGTCTTTTGCGGCAGATTTGCCCAATGCAATGCGTCTTTTGATTTCTTGACTGCTGCTTCCATGGGTGTTGATTGTGGATCCAGGTAAAATAAAATCCTTGACAACTTCAGTCTTTTCTCCATTTATCATGATGTTGCCTATTGGTCCAGTTGTGAGGATTTTTGTTTTTTCTTTATGTTGAGGTGTAATCCATACTGGAGGCTGTGGTCTTTGATCTTTATCTGTAAAGTGCTTCAAGTCCTCTTCACTTTCAGCAAGCAAGGTTGTGTCATCTGCATGATGCAGGTTGTTAATGAGTCTTCCTCCCAGACTAGGGGAAGATTGATGACACAGAAATTCCTCCAGAGCTGACAGAGAAAGAAAGCCTTCCCCTGGAGCTGGCACCCTGAATTTAGACTTCTAGCCTCCTGGACTGTGAGAGAATAAATTTCTGTTTGTTGGAGCCATCCATTTGTGGTATTTCTGTAATAGCAGCACTAGATAACTAAGACAATTTCATTCTGATTGCACCATTTCCAGTACTCTAGTTTCCCTTTCCGCTTACTTTCTCATCTTTGCTTTAAAGTAATTGACCATTTGGTCTCATATAGATGATTTTTTAAAGGAGCTCATTACTTACGGGTGATATTCTTTATTTTATGAGCCCGTCTGTTGTTTAGTTAAAAGGTGACCTCAAGGAATAATTTTGGTTTAAGGCTTAAAGAGTATCTAAGGGTGGTAGTCTTGAGGAGTCCTCTAGTCTCAACTGGTCCAGTAAGTCTGGACTTTTTAAGAAGTTGAGTTCTGTTCCACATTTTTTCCCCATTCTATTAGGATCCATATATTGTTGCACTGATTAGAATGGTCGGTAGTGATAGCCAGGTACCATCTAGTTTTTCTGGTCTCGCGGTAGATGAGAGGCTGTGGTTTGTGTAGACTACTTTCTTCTCTGAGTCTTTGGTTTCCTTCTTTCTCTTTTGCTCTGGACAAGTAGAGAGCAATAGTTTTATCTTAGATGACATGTAATCACTCTTTATTCTTGGTACCTTGGTACAAGTTATCCTAGAATTAATTTCAGAATGGCCATGTCCATATGATTCCCACTGGCAGAATCAGACAGATATGATTACAAAACTCTGATAGATGCTACCTCTCTTGAGTGTTCTTTCCTCAACCCCACCTAAAAAAGTAGTACATACCACTGACTTTACTTTTCATCACACAGTGTATTCCAAACTGACAATTATGAAAGTCTTAAATTTTGGGGTGCTTGATAGTGAGGGGAGCCTTGGTGGCACAGTGGTTAAGTGCTATGGCTGCTAACCAAAAGGTTGGCAGTTTGAATCCACTGGGAGCTCCTTGGAAACCCTAGGGGGCAATTCTACTCTGTTCTATAGGGTCACTATGAGTCGGAATTGATTCTCCGGCAACGGGTTTGGTTTGGTATTTTTTGGTGATGATGAGGGCTGCTAGCCCAGACTTGAGGTCAGTGACTTACTGTTTTTGTTAACCTGTGACCTTTATACCGATTTAATCTTGTAATTAAGGAAATGTTTTCTTTGTAACAGAGCTAAGAAAGAATATTGTCAGCAGAGCTAAGAAAGAATATTGTCAGCTTGTTCTCAAGGAACCTTGACACAGTGTATCTAACCTCTGTGTTCCTAGAAAGAAATGTCTTGCAATTGTGTTGTAATCACCACCCTGTAAAACCCCTAGGTTCACAAAGTAGTAACTAATCGAGAAAGACACTTTAAACAAATCATGTTTAGATCCCCGCTTCAAGATACTCCGCCTCCCACTTCCCCGAATCAACAAGCACCTATCAGAAATTTTGTATTGTTAATTCCTGGTTTTAGTGTATAAATATGGCTAAGTGACTCCAGCATAGTGGAGTGCTGTGGTTTCACTTTGTGGACTGTGCGTTTCCCCAGTTTAAACTATCTTGCCTTCAATAAAATCCTTTGCTTTTGCTTTAACAGAGTACGCACTATTACTCTTTGACGCAATACATGTTGTATCTCTTTATTGGTTTATTCCCTATTTTCCTCTTTAAAATGCAAGCTCCAGAAGACTGAGGATGTTTTTAGATTACTGATATAGTCCCAGAGCCTAGAATAATACCTGCCACAAAGCAGGGGTCCAGAAAGTAGTTGCTGAATAAGTGAATAACATGCAGTTTGAAATGTCCTCTAAAAAAGAAGACAGAAGAGACCCAAGGTGCAAAAACAGTGAAAAATATATTTTTTTCTATATTTCCAAAAAAGAACTGTACAATCTTTAATCTCTTTTTTCTGAATTGACTTTTCTTACATCTCCCTTCTCTAGAATTAGCGGCCATTCTCATTTTGTCTGACAGTTCTCTTGCTGGTTTCTGTTTTCCTTTTTTCTAACCTCTTCCAACACTTTCCTTAGAAGATTCCCTTTTAGACTGTAGGCAAAGAATATCTCATTGGCTAGCTAAGAAGGACCAAGTCCATCCCAGGTGCACAAACTCAAGAGTTTCAGCTGTAGGGGATCCTAGTGATGAAGAATTGGTCACAAATGGTGAGACCTGTTTGGTAGTAATCTGGTGCTAAAACCAAAAAACCAAACCCATTGCTATTGAGTTGATTTTGACTCATAGCAACCCTACAGGACATAGAAGAACTGCCCCACAGGGTTTCCAAGGCTATAATCTTTATGGAAGCAGATTGCCACATCCTTCTCCCTTGGAGTGGCTGGTGGGTTTGAACTGTAGACCTTTTGGTTGCAGCCAAGTGCTTAACAATTGCACCGCCAGGGGTTCTAATGTAGTGCTACACACACTATAATTCAGTTGTTGCATTAAGAGATTATTGAACAATGGAGATCATATCAGTGACAAAAGGTTGTTTCAGATACTGAATCTTCAGTGATAGACTCCTAATCTGATTATGTTTTATCCTTGAACCAACATACAGGATAGCTTCCAACTTCAAATTGCTTCAAGCCTTTGTCTTCTTCTGTTCTTCCTGTATCTATTGCCACATATTTCTGACCATTCTGTAAAGCTTTTGACATTTGTCTTTTACCTTGTTTTAAAATAATTTTTATAAAGTATGCTTGCAATATGTATGTTTTAAAGAAAACACACATAAGCCAAATAAGAAGCAGAAAATAACCATACTTATAATACCAACAATGCTTTATAGACTTACTTTTTCCTCCAGAAATATATTCTGAACATCTTTTCATATAAATTAATGTATTTTTCATACTAGTAGGCCATTTATGGATACAACTTATTTTTATGGCAATTGAACAAAGCTTTAATGGAATGTAGTGTACTACAGCCACTCCTCACTTATTGACATGGTTAAGTTCCAAAGACCAGGTTGTTACGTGAAAATCAGCATATGCAAAAATTGAGGATGACCACACCATATCGCAAAATGGAGGATGACTCTACCATTACATAACTGCCAAATTACAACATTAAATAACTGCCAAACCATTGAGAATCATGACCCAGCCAAGTTACCACATAACGATAACCATCACAGCTAGCGTTACTCTTGCCTGACACCTCAGTGTTTCTTACTGCCAGATGTACATCATTAATGTGCAAATAGATTTTTCACTGTTGTTGTAAATGCAAAATGTCAGATAATGAGATAGTCGATAAGTGAGAAGTGGATGTATTTTATAGTTAGGTTTTTGTGCATATTCTTTTTTTATCGTACTTCAGGTGAAGGTTTACAGAACAAATAGTTTCTCATTAAACAGTCAGTACACATATTGTTTTATGACATTAGTTAACAACCCCACGAAGTGTCAACCCTTTCCCTTCTCGACCTTTTTTTTTTTTTTTTTGGTGAAAATATACATAGCCAAAGATACACCATTTCAAAAATTTCTACATGCACAATACAGTGACATCAATTGTGTTCTTCCAGTTGTGCTGCTATTCTCACTTTAGATGAAGGTTTACAGAACAGAATAGTTTCTCATTAAACAGTACACATGTTGCCCTATGACAATGGTTAACAACCCCACTACATGTCAACACTGTCGGTACTCAACCTTGGGTTCCCTATCACCAGCTTTCCTGTCCTCTTCTGTCTTCTACTCCTTGTCCCTGGACTGCTGTGCCTCATTAGTCCTGTTTTGTTTTATGGGGCTGTCCAAACCCCGGCTGAATGGTGAACCTTGGAAGTGACCTCACCACTGACCTAAAAGGGTGTCTGGGGGCTATACTCTCCGTTTCTCCAGTCTCTTTCAGGCCAGTACATCTGGATTTTTTTTGTGTGTTAGAATTTCGTTCTACATTCTTCTCCAGCTCTGTCCAGAACCCTCTGTTGTGATCCTGGTCAGAGCAGTCAGTGGTGGTAGCCAGACACCGTCTAGCTGTACTAGACTCAGTCTGGTGGAGGCCTTGGTAGCTGTGGTCCATTGGTCCTTTGGACTAATCTTTTACTTGTATCCTGTTCTCTTCATTCTCCCTTGCTCGCAAAGGGATGAGACCAGTGGAGTATCTTAGATGGCTGCTCACAAACTTTTAAGACCCCAGATACTACTCACCAAGGTTGAATACAGAACATTGTCTTTATAAACTGTGTTATGCCAGTTGAGCTAGATGTTCCCCGAGACCATGGTCCCCACAGCTCTCCACCCAGCAATTCAGTCCCTTAGGGAGTTTAGATGTGTCTGTGGAGCTTCCATGACCTTTCTTTGTACAAGTTGTGCTGGCTTTCCCAGTATTGTGTACTGTCTCACCCTTCAGCAAAGATACCACTTATCTATCGTCTATTTAGTATTTCCCCCCCACCTCTCCCATCCCTCGTAACCAACAAAGGTTGTTAGCTTTTGTGTGTGAACTTTTTCATGGGTTTTTACAATAGAGGTCTCATACAATATTTGTCATTTTGTGATTGATCTATTTCACTCAGCATAATGTCCGCCAGTTTCATCCATGTTATGAGATGCTCCACAGATTCATCATTGTTCTTTGTTGTTGTGTAGTACTCCATTGTGTGTATGTACCATAGTTTGTTTATCCATTCATCTGTT